>NC_089826.1:56358162-56661192 GCF_035046505.1 Tiliqua scincoides
AAAGATTTACATTTTTCAGGAAAGTATTCGCATGAATGCGCATGGTACAGAATGTGACAATAGCGAAATGGAGGGTCGTAAGAGCGCATGTGGCAGTTCTTTCTATTCTCTGCAAAATTATCTAAGCTTGGAGAGAGAAAGGAGGAGAGGGCGAGTAGTTTGGGTGGCTGTTCATCCTTTAAATCTGTCTCGCTCCAACTACTGAAACAGCAGATGTTCCCTACTCTCTCCACTTTCAAAATATACTATTCTGTCTTTCTGTCCTCTTTGGCAAATGGGATGAATTTACATTCAGCAGTTAATGCTCAAGCCTCCTCAAGCAGAATATTTTAAAAGCAGCAATATAACCATATCTGATACATAATTGTGTGGCATTTCATAGGCATTCAGGATTTATCAAAGTGGCAAAATGTCTGCATGCCTAGAGCAAAGTCCCTAAGTTTGTCCTTAGGGTCTCCTGACCTTTTGAAAGCACTCTTCTTACCTCAGTGTTCTTAAGTAAGGCTTCCTTGGGCACATTCAGATTAAAGCTTTCTATGCTTTTTGGCCCAATCCCAATGGGGCCGTATGCTATTGAAATTAGCATTCTGGCAGCATAAGGACCTTTCTGGCTTTTGCAAAGCACCACATGGTGGTCTGGCCTCCGTTACGAGCAGTGAGCATCTGGGTCTGCTTGCCAGTGACCTGCTGGCAACCCCTGGTGCTGGTAAGTCAGTATGGGGGAGGAGGAGGAGCAGGGTGGAGACTGGAGCAGGAAGGAGGGTGGATCAGGACTGCAAAGGGGGCAGTATCAGCAGCAGCAGTACTGTTGATATCCTGTCCCCCGTTGATATCCCATTTCCTACATCCCCTATATATTTGGCAGAGATCCAAGTTGATCCGGTGGGTTGGTGAGAGCTTACCCATGGGCAAGGGAAAAATGTTCCCCTGCTCAAATGAGAACTCTGGAGCCTATAACTCCTCCATGGGATACAGCGAGTATCCTGTTGGTGTGGTTGCATTGCTTTGTGGGGAGTTACGTAGGATTGCGTTGCTCGTTTGGGTGCCATATCATAGCATTGGAAATCTGGGCAGTATTGAGGCTTTGCATTAAAAGCTACTCTCACGGTCCCCTATCTGTGGGGCAAAGGTTCGTTACGGGTTGAACCTACCATTCTGAATGATGGATATTATATGTTTAGATACAGAGTGGATTTAATCCTGTTTCTAAATATGTCCCTGGTTTAACAAATTGGTCACACATTTTGACCCCGTTTTGACCATGCTTACCTGAATGAGCATGATGAATTTTTCCAATGTTTGCATTCTGATCATATTCAGCCCTTTCACATCACACCATTTCTTGTCATTGCACTAAATCCAACACTCTAGTTTCTGAGGGATATTTGCGTGTTTGGAATATTGCGTGTTTTCAGCCGTAAGACCTAGTTTGACCGTTATGAAATACTCATGTGAGAGACCAAGTAACTATAATCCTTACAACAGATCAGATGGAAAGCTCTTCAACCTCTCCAGACTGAGAGCAAAGTCTAAAGTCCAGCTGAAATGTCTGCGTGACTTCCTCTTTGCCTACGATGCAGCTATCACTACCCACTCTGCCAAAGATCTCCAGCAGCTCATGGATCGTTTTAGCAAGGCCTGCCAAGATTTTGGACTGACAATCAGCCTGAAGAAAACACAGGTCATGGTTCAGGATGTGGACTTACCTCCCTGCATTACAATCTCTGCGCATGAACTGGAGGTTGTCCATGACTTTGTGTACCTTGGCTCAACAATCTCCGACACTCTTTCTCTCGATACCGAGCTAAACAAACGCATCGGTAAAGCAGCTACCACGTTTTCCAGACTCACAAAGAGAGTCTGGTCCAACAAGAAGCTGACGGAACATACCAAGATCCAGGTCTACAGAGCTTGCGTCCTGAGTACACTTCTGTACTGCAGCGAGTCATGGACTCTTCACTCACAACAGGAGAGGAAACTGAATGCTTTCCACATGCGCTGCCTCCGACGTATTCTCGGCATCACCTGGCAGGACAAAGTTTCAAACAACACAGTCCTGGAACGTGCTGGAATCCCTAGCATGTATGCACTACTGAAACAGAGACGCCTGTGTTGGCTCGGTCATGTCGTGAGAATGGATGATGGCCGGATCCCAAAGGATCTCCTCTATGGAGAACTTGTGAAAGGAAAGCGCCCTACAGGTAGACCACAGCTGAGATACAAGGACATCTGCAAGAGGGATCTGAAGGCCTTAGGAGTGAACCTCAACAAGTGGGAAACCCTGGCCTCTGAGCGGCCCGCTTGGAGGCAGGCTGTGCAACATGGCCTTTCCCAGTTTGAAGAGACACTTTGCCAACAGTCTGAGGCTAAGAGGCAAAGAAGGAAGGCCCATAGCCAGGGAGACAGGCCAGGGACAGACTGCACTTGCTCCCAGTGTGGAAGGGATTGTCACTCCCGAATCGGCCTTTTCAGCCACACTAGACGCTGTTCCAGAACCACCTTTCAGAGCGCGATACCATAGTCTTTCGAGACTGAAGGTTGCCAACTAACAACAACTATCATGCAGTAAGAATTGCAAGTGAAAAGTCATGCGTGGAATCTAACCAAATTAATGTCTGTGTGAACGACCATTACTTTAAATGGGAGAGTTGAGCGTGTTCTTAACAGCCCAATCCTACTGAATCCCCCATGCCCACGTAGCCATGCTAATGGAACACATGCTGAATCTTATAGTGAGGGGTAGTCACATACGTCTCCGCTTCCTGAATAGGTCGCACCGTGCAAGCTGCTCCACCCCCTCCCCTTCGGAGCCATTCCGGGTGGTGGGAGCAAAATGCTCTGACTTGCAAAATTCCTTTCTGACTTGCAAAGTGCCATTTTTGGGTTTCTCTCTACCCAAACAGAAAAACAGTAACTGAGATTTTTGCAGAATTAACCATCCTGTTCTCTCAGTGGAAAACAAAAGACTTCCTAAGCTGATTAACACCTTGAGAACAGTATGGCTTCAAGAGGACAGTCAACTCCCAAACTCCAAGAGGAACAGTGAGGGGTTGAACAATGTGCGTGTGTGTGTGTGTGTGTGTGTGTGTGTGTGTGTGAGAGAGAGAGAGAGAGAGAGAGATCATCCTTTGATTACTGACATCACTCTGACCTGCAGAAGTGAAGTGCGTGAAGCTTTTTCCCCATCACTGTGAAAAGCAGGGCCGACTTTAAGCCAATTGCGCCCTGTACCTAAAGGCCCCTGTACCACAGTAAAAATAAAAATAATAAAATTAATACTTTTACTAAATCATTTCACAGTCACTAAATCAAGTGTTTGTGTAACTATTTCCTTTTCAAAGGGAATCTATACATTTTGTTTCTATACTTTTCTAGGCTTACATGTCTGTCATTTTCTATTAAAATGTGCTTAGATCCATTTACTCACCTCACACGTTTTGATTGCTTTCCATTCTACAATAGAGAGATAAAGTCTATAATCAATTTTATTTATATCTCAGAAATACTATAGATCCTGGCTATGGACTGTGGACAATGCAAAAATGTTTCCCATGGGGCCCTGCATCTCCTAAGACTGACCTGCTTCAAAGCTTCTCCTGTTTCATTTATATGTGCCTGTCTTCTATTAAAGGCATCAGAGCAAGGTCAGTAAAGTTGTAGGGCATAACAGCAGATTGTGCAAGAACTAATTGCCAAGGTAGAGGCATCTGATTTGTCTTGGCTCAACCCAAAGTAACATTTTCTAAGTAACTACAAGTGATCTTGTTTAGGGCTTTTTCGCACATGATGTGTCAAGAGATCTGGGTTTGCGCACCTGTGATAGGAAGCTGCACCCAGAGCCCCTAAGAGAAATTTTATCAGGGAGTACAAAGTTTCTTTGGGGCTCCTTCCCTTCTCCATTGGATCAGAATTTCATATGATCATAATTCCTATGAATTACAATATATAAAACTATGTAGGCCTACACAAAATGTGAATGCCAGTCTGCACACAATATATGCAAACATTTTCTGAGAACCGAGGAAATTTCTAGTTCTTCTCCTTTGGCTCCTCACCCCTTGTTTGACTGATTCATTTTTCTAATTCACACTTACATTTTTAAATGTATTGTACACTTAAGTATTAGATGCACTCAAGAGCTGGGGTTTGTGGGTCAGATGCATTTGGATGGAGGAGGCTCATAGGAGCCTATGTTACAATAAATGGGCCATCTTCAAGGTGCCATAAGAGGGTCTCTTGTTTAGCCTTAGGAAGGAGTTAACATAGGTGGTGTCAGGGAGGGGGTGAATGCTGGCTCTCCCTACAAGTCACTCATTTCCCACCTGGCCCCCCTCCCCATTCCTAGATCCATTGCTTAATCATAATCTGGAAATAAGTAAGTCTGCAATTCTGAACATTCTTACTCTAAGCTAACTCCAGCAGCAGCAATAGGATGTCAGAGAAAATATTTTTGGGGTGGAAGTGCTCATGTAAAATATACTGTTATTTCTCTTCTTGAAGCATATGGTGGGGAAAGCTTGCCCCCACCCTAATTGCTTCTTCTTTTGCCCTTTTTGCAACCTGCCCCGCCCCAAAAGCTTCCACTGGGATTTAATCTTGTCACAATTTGCACATGGAAACCAAACGCTCCCTAACTTCACTGCCTTCTGTTCCATGCATTAGGTAACTTCTGCCCTTAACAAAGATGGCAGCCATAGGCCCTCCTGTGGAAGCACTGACTGGACCAGTAACCCCTAGAATCAACAGTGAGAGACAGGTAGGCAGGCAGGTAGGCAGGAAGTTTTATTTGTTTTCAGTTTGTTTTGGGCTCCTTTATAAGCAAACACTTTCACTTTCCTGGGGATCACCCTATTTGTCCGAGCTCCATGCCTGCCTCAGTAAGTTTTGACCTTGTCAGGGTGAAATACCAATGTGGACCTCTCAGCTGATGGGTGGCTGACTGCAATCCTTCAGCTGCTAGCAGGAAATAAATAGTAATTGGATCAGGGTGTTTTTGCTGCAACTTCACGGATAAGTGTACCTCGATGGCAGCGGTAATGAGTCCATGTCCAAATTCACAAAGCCCATTTCTCGAGAATTCCTGACTGGCAGCTTTTAAGAAGCTGGCTGCACACCTTAGCCTCTTTGAAGCATCCTCATGTTTCTGCTCTGCGATGGCCTTTGAGGCCTCTTTAAAAAATTTTCCACACCAAAAGAGATTTTGGCAAGCACAGGACAGTGCTGCTGGTCCTTCTTCAGCAAATGCTTGACTACTGTCTTGGATGTACTGACCCGCTGTGTTCAGGTGTTCCTGCACACCCTCTAGAAACTTTCTTGCTCCACAGTAGGTCCATGATGTTCCCTCGCCGAAGCTTGAAGGTGATCTGATCTTGAACTGTCCAGCCCTGCAACTTAAGCACACTGTGCTCAAAGCCAAATTCATGACACCATCTTAAGTCATAATGTATCGTTTCTCATCACCAACATTTTGGCAGGAGGGTCACATCATCTCTCTGACACTGTGTTGGGGGCCTGGAAAAAAAGAAAAAAAGAATTTACCTTTCAAAATTGAATAAATTTACATAAATGAATACATTAGAGACAGAACTTAAATGAATGAATGAGTTTTACTGAGCTTATTTGTAATACACGTGAGAACTATAATGCAGGCATGTAGCACCACATGAGAACTATGAACTGTTTACTACACACCTCTTGCACAGTGAAAACCTACAGACCAAGCCAGAAACACATGGAAACATAAGTTGTTCAGAGGCCAGCACAGGCTCCAGCAGTCTCTGATGGGCCAGTGGCTCATTGGAGATTGGGGGGCTCCCTGCAGACTGAATTGGTAGTCCCTGAGGACAGCAAACGGCCCGCAGGTCAGGCTTTGCCCACCCCTGACTTTGATGACACCCCTAGGATGACCTAAAAATAAATATTTTATTGCTTTCTAGACCTCCTTTTTAACAGTCTGGTAAACCTAGATGGTTCCGGATGGGTTATCATTTTAAAAAGTATGCTCTTACCAATAGTTAACAGACATACAGTGTTTCATTGTGCCAGAGAAGTGTGTGCAGGATGCATGCCTATCTGTGTGTGTGTCTGTCAGTTGAACAACCTTCACTCAGAGCTGAGACAGGGGTCTGTCCACTGTCACCATCACATCTGCCCCATCTTTTGTGGAGACAGAAAGGGGCATTGCTTTTGACAGAGACAGGCCTTTGTGGACACAGAGGGACCTTCAACCTGCAACCATCACTCTCTGGGTCAGCTGTCAGAGCTTCCTGTGTGCCAAACTAACCTGAACTGGGTGCAAGCATCACCTCCTGTTGCATCCAAGGTCACAGCCAGCCTGTCTCTTTGCTATATCTCCTGGCCATGGAGTAGCCTGGCATGTGCTGACAAGTGCCGCCAATTCTCCCCTTCACCTTTCTCTTTCAATCTTCTCTCACTCAATCTGACGCTGTCAGGTATCTGCTCCCACATTTGATCTGTGGAATGCAGGCCTTCCCCATCACTTCTCCTTTCTCTGACCCAGTCAAACTCAGCTTGCACCAAGCCTTGACCAACACGATCTACCCAATTCTGCACTAGCCATTTTGCTGACGCAGAACTGAGGTAAGGGAGAGGGGAAGAGCATAGGATACTAGTATGCCACTGGTAACTGCTCCTCCTGCTCCTATTCCACCTCTCACCCTGACACTCCCCCATTCCTTTCCCTCCCTGCCCCATTCTATCACACCTGCAGACAGTGGCCTCTCTGCCAGCCCATGAGTATGGCTGCCAGGCATTGTATTGGTGGTCTTGTTACACTAGCCAGTAAAACTTCACTTCTACCAGCAGAACATGGGGCATACACCTCTTTTTTTGAAACCTCTGGGACTTAAAAGTGCTTAACTCTCATTGAATTGTTCATGTAACTTTTAAGACCACACATTCCATGACAACTTGTGTACAAAAATAAAAATGCATGCAGAACAAAATCTGGGTTCTTGACATGATGTGAAAAAGTAATCACATATTTAAGAAACCAATTTGAAGCAATTGGGACTGTGCAAAAAACTGAACTGCCCATTTGAAAAGGATGGAGTCACAAACTACAAATCAAAAAGCTATGAACAAGTGCAAGAAGAAGAATTGATTAAGCAGAAAGATAAAGGGCCAGAACTCTATCGGGAAGCATTCAAAGAACCTACTTTCTCTTGCTCATCGAGAATTGCAACATTATCTACTTCCTGTAAAGCTTATCTGCACCTTCACATATTCTTTTTGTTTTGTTACAAGATAGGAACTAAACCGGACAATCCTCGGTGGAAATGGGCTGGAATAAAAATGGAACTGGAACTCCTCCTATCAGTTTCACACATGACGAGGTGGAAGTACATTGTACATGGAAAACTATGTAAGCTGAGCTTAAGCTTCCTGCAGCAAGTGGTAGCCACCCATTGCTCATGCAGTGTCACTATCTTTCTCCCTTTGGGCAGACATCACTGCCTTCTGATATAGATTTTTAGGGTTAACCTAACTTCTCTTCAGATGAGAAAAACACTCGAAAATTAGGAGCCAAAATTGTGACTGGTTTTCTGTTAAAAGCAGGATAGGAAAGTCATTATGTCAAGATGACCTGCAGAGAGGGAAAAACATGTGCGTCATAGCTTTCCCAAAAGGAACATTCCAGGGTCTTGTGAAATCAAAGTTGCAAGCCAGAACTTCTCCATACATGGATAACAGACTTCCCAGTTAGGGCTGGAATCATGCACCAGTATGCCAAATAAGGAGAGGGAAGTGACATGAATATCACATGGGTCACTTGTTTTTCATAGAGTACAAGTACAGGAGTTTTGGGTGTGGTTCGGGGAGAAATCAAAGATCCACCATGGGGTAACTTAGAACCTGTATCCATCCTAATCTATTCTTAATCTGTAAATAGCATGTAAATAAATTTTTCTATATGCTTTTAAAGGAGTCTATGTCTGCTTAGCATTTTGACCCAGAGACCAAGTCCCAGAAATCTCTCTATCACTTCCTTTCCCCTCAATCAACAAGAGTGAGGTTTCTGCTGCTTCATTAAGATTTGGTGTCTGTATGGCAGATAATATTGTAAATCAGCCAACTTGCACAGGCTGCAGGAGCTGAGGCCACCCAGGTTCTGATCGTTATGAAAAACCAAAGGATTGGCAATAACTGCAAGAAGGAATGGAAAAGTAGAGCTGCTCTAGCTAAGCAGAGCTTCATTTGAACCAGGGCACAGCTGAAGAAACTGTGAGTTCAGCCCCTTGAGTTCAGTCTGGGCTTGGCACTAGGGTCAGAAAGAGAATAATAAATTGAGGATGTGCAGAAATGTCACCACCAATGATTAGCCACAACCCATCAGGGCACCCCTGGAATTGGGAGCTTCAAGGACAAAAGTTATGGCTTCAGCCTGGCATTAACACCAGAATCATCCACTAAAACTCCATTCATCCACTGGAACACAGGGACCATGCACTAAAATTGAGTGTCGGTAGAGTTAGAACAGACAAAAGGAAATATTTCTTTTCCCAGTTTGTAATTAATCTGTGGAACTCCATACCACAGGATGTGGTGATTGCCTAGACACCTTTAAAAGAGGATTGGATAGATTTATGGAGGAAAAGTTCATCACAGGTAACAAACCATAATGGGTATACACAACCTCCTGGTTTTAGAAGTAGCCTATTTCTGACATTCCAGATGTAAGGAAATGGCAACAAGATACAGGAATCTTGTTTTCTTGGGTGCTCCCTGAAGCTCTGAGGCCCACTGTGAGACACAGGAAACTCAACTAGATGGGCCTTGGCCTGATCTAGCAGGTGTCAGCTTATGTTCTTATATTTCCTCTTTTTTGGAAATTAAACATTTACAGGGCAGACCCCAGCTTCTGCGGTCACATGTGCCATTGCTATCCTATCCTTAGTTATATGTTATGGGAAATATTTGCATAAATGTCCCATATACAGGGAGAATGGTGGAAATAGAGAAAGAACCACTATATATTTAGAACCACTAAAGAACCAATTACTGTGTGAGAGAAAATGGGGGAAATCTTACACAATTGAACATTGGGAGACAGACAGTGCCTGGTTGTCCCTGGTGCAGGTTGTTCACCTGTTAAAAATGTTTTTGTTTACCCACCTAGTAATTGCCTTCTGCACTAAATTAAGTTTTCCCAAGGTAAGCATCCTTTTGCCTGCTGTGAACACTCCTTTTGCCTGCCTTGTATAAAAAGACTACATGTCTCCTTGCGATATGACAGCTCCAGACCAGTTTTTGAAAGCAAGCCAATTTAAGATTTGATATTTCCTCTTTAAATGCCATTTGCCTGTTAGTCTCCAAACATCTGTGCAGCACATTTCATTTTAACAAAATGCAAGAGGTCATAATATACTACGATAGTCTTAACTTTTTCTCTCTTGCTTTCTGGCAAGTTTATGTATCAAGTCTTTATTACTGTAATTTTACATTTACATTTTAATCACTTTTTTCATTACAGGGACCCTAAAACACCTGTTAAGGTATTTAAACTGAATATACTAAAGCCACTTTTACTTACAGATTTCTTTTCTGGATGTACATTGCAACAGAATTACTTTGGCTACCTGAAAAGGAGATAGAGAACCAGAGAAATCATGTTGCATCTTAAAGATGAACAGATTTATTGTGGCACAAACCTTGAAAGTATGATCTTCAGTTTACAACACACATTAACAAAACTGTGCAGGAACAAAAAAAAGAAAAAAGAAAAAAGTAAACAATCAGTCAAATGACCATGAATTGCAAGAGGTGTGAAATGTTTACATAAAACTGAAATATATTGTAGGTAAGCCCAGTGACAATTTATGCAGTAGTTGATGATTCGAAGATAACCTTTCTAGTTTTGCTATACTAATTTAAGTACACTTGTAGTGGAAGAGGAAACCATTGTCTCAACAGATTAAATGAATGGACTCATATTTTACGGCTACATTCTAGTTCAGCAATTTTATGCAGAAGTCTCTCTTTGAAGTCCTTTGTTGAAGAATGGTGACTTTCAGGTCAGAAGCCTAATGCCCCAGGAGATTGAAATGTTCTCCCACTGGCTTCTGGATCTCGCTGTTTTTGATATAAGATTCGTGTCAGATTCATGTATATTTATTCCTTCTCTTGTCATATGGCAAAAAAGCACTGCTGGAAGATGATAGCATATATTGCATTGGGAGATGAACAGGTGACTAAGCCTGATAGTATAGTTGATGCTATTCAGTCCTGAAATCATGTTGCCTGGGTGAATATGGGTACTGAGTTGGCTCTGGGGTTTGGCCTTTGAGTTTGTGTGTCTCTTACATTTCCCATTGTTGTAGGTGAGAAGTCAATTTAGATCAGGAGATTGTGAAAGAGAAGTTTTATCATTCAAGATGGGTTGTACGTGACAGATGTTTTAACAGGGACCTAAGCCATAGCTTGCTGGTTGAAATGCAATGGAAAACTATGATTTGATTAAATCCAGAAGTTTCCTTCCCTAACACCCCTCATGTCATGGTAAACATCCTCATGATCTCTGGCTTACTGGGCAGCAGTAGTGAGCAACAGTAGCTGTGGACTCTCCCTGCTTCAGGGGCTGATCAGGCATGGGTGTGATTGCTTGCATGTATGTTGGCCTCCAGCACCCACACTATTAAGGCCCCACCTAGGAAGCCAATCCTGCACATAGGCCTGAAAGGCTTGCCATCTGGAAGTTTTCAGCAGATCTGTTTAGTCCAGTGGTTCCCAAACATTTTAGTACTGGGACCGCTTTTTAAAATGACACTCTTTGTGACCTACGTAGCTTTACAAGGCATTAGAAAAAGTGTCACTTTACCAGCTGCTCAAGCCTCTGTTTTCATCTTTTTTACAATGGGGGGGGGGTCTGCCTTCTGGAGTATTTACTGAGATCCACGTTCATTCGATCTGCACCATTGTGGTGGTGTTGCATTCTCTTTGGCCTGCCCTTCAAAGTGCACTGAGGCAAGTTCACCTACTTGCAAGTAAACACACACTTACTGCTCTATTCTCCTTTCCATAGGGCTCAGTGTATTTTCCTTGTTAGCTGTCACCAGTTTCAAGACTCACCAAAAATTGGGTTGTCACCCACTGGTGGGTCCTGACCCACAGTTTGGGAGCCACTGGTTTAGTCCATACTAAAGGACCAGAAGACCTGGCAAAGTATAATCTCCAGAAATCTTTGCACTAGAAGCTCCGAGTCAGGGAGCTTTCAGACCTCATAAGTCTTGAGGGATAACTGTCTTCTGTTGCTAGAAAGTAAGTCTTGGGTAATGAGGCAAGGCATCACTGAGTGGGTTCAACTGTCCAGCTAAATTCAAAGGCATTGGGTGCAGTTAGTAAACTGCTTACTCTTTCTGCAGTGGCGGCATCACCATGAGTAGCTGACAAGAAGATATAGTGAAATAGGGAGTTAATCCATGTTCCAGCTATGGAGAAGCCTAGATTTTCTGAAGTAGTGACTCAGTGGTGTCACTAGGGTTTGCATCACCTGGTGCAGGAGGTAAGCATGTCACTGCTGTGATGGACCTCCTCCCATGCAGTGGGCAGGGCAACGTCCCAGGTGGTGGGCATGGTGATGTACCATTGTCCTGCCCCCACTGATTTTTTGGCTATACCTTTTGATAGAACACAGATATTTCAACATGTTTTCTTCACTGCATTCTTCTCTAAATTACACATAGAATGGTATATAACATGATGGTATTATTCCTATAAACCATAATTTTAGCTGTTTTGGTCCCTAGTGTGTCACCCCCCCATGCACGTCACCCTGTGCAGTTCTCACTGCACGCACCCCCTAGTAACGCCACTGGTTACATTGCAGAAAATGGTTATTCTCATAAATCTCTATTAAAATATAAATAACAAGGAAGATAGGCATTTCGATCAACTTTGAAAATGTAATACAAACAATGGCTAAGATCTTTTAGGAAGAGGTGACTACATCTGGTTTTTTTTCCATTAAGTGATCGCTTAAATGTGTAGAAATTACTAAAATATCACAGAACGCACTCTTTAAAAGTGCTTATCGCATCAACAGTTCTTGCAGCGCCATGCCAAAAAAGCACTCATCACAGAAAATCACAGCATGGTAATTGTGAAGTGCTTATAACTTTGTTATAATTGTTATAATTTGTGGGAAGTGCTTCAAACTTTATCAGGTCTCACAGCAAAGCACATATAATAAATAATTACCCAATCAATGCAATGTGTCAGAGCTGAAAGAAGTATGCTGAACTATTTATAAGTGTCACTAAATAGTGCAGCATTCAGCCTCTCTTTAAGCACTCTATAATTACCTGAGGGATAAGTTCACACCAAATAGTGTGGTTTTTTACCTCCCCGCATTCAAAGATGCCCAAATTAGCAGCATATGAAAAGCTCTGCGTTTTGAGTCTCACGGGGTATTTTTGTACATAACATGGATCTCCTGACATAGAACTTCCTGCCAATAGCATCCCTTCTTTCTTATTCCCTTCTTTCTTTATTCCTGGCATTTGGGATGACAGGTCATTTTCTTAGCCAATATGCTGCTGTAGGTGCCGCAGGTTTCGATATATCAATTGCAGTGTGCTTCCATTCATTGTGATCCATGGCAATGATTGTGGCTGTATCAGTGGGCAATCGCTGGCTCTTTAGATCTTCTTCTATATGTTTTAGCCATGTTTTCTTTGGTGCCTTTTGCTGGGTTTTCCAGCTGTCAGGTCGCTGTCGCCAAAGAAGTTTGTTTGAAATCCGGATGGTATCCATTCTGCAAACATGGCCAAACCAACGAAGCCTGCGTTGTTGAGTCTGTTCCATGATTGTTGATTGATGGTCACACCATGTCCAAATTGTTTCATTTTGATGGCAATCACGGTGGGAGATCCCAAGTATCTGCCTCAAGCAACACATTTGGAATGCATCTAATTTGTTGATGTCAGGTTTAAGTATAGTCCATGCTTCTGACCCATAAAGAAGAAGTGGTAAAATTAGTGTCTGGAATAGGCGTATTTTGGTTTTAATGGAGATGTTGGTCTTTCTCCAAAAACACCATTTCAGTGATGCAAAAGATGTGGTGGCTTGACCAATTCTACTGTGGATTTCATTAGTGGATGCCAGTTTCTGTTCTTGCACTAGTAAGCCCAGGTATTTGAACTCTTCAGGTTGTTCAATTTGAATTTTTTGAGATAGACTTTGGTCTCTGACCCATCTGTGGTCATGACTTTGGTCTTATCAGTATTGATTTTTAGGCCATGTGACCGGCAATATTGGCAATGTGATAAACGATGTTGGCGGCCTTTTCATCTGTATTGGCAAATATGGCACTATCACCAGCAAACATTAGGTTAGAAAGGAAATAATTTGTATCATACTGCATTCCACGTTGACCCTTGAAGACTTTTCTCATAATCGCATCAATGACAGTATTAAAGAGCAGTGGAGAAGTAACATCGCCCTGACGGACTCTAGTTTGAATAGGAAATTCTGCAGTTCTGTAGCATTGACAGGCTGCAAGCTAGATAAGCATTTTAACTGGAGCAGTTGCTGCCAGGGTTGTGGAGCTGCAACTCTAAACCTCTTACTCAACCCAGAGGGCTCAGAGTTGCAATCTATTTTGGGTGGGTTCAGAGTCAGAGGTTTTGTATACCGACTCCATAGGGCTGTTTGCCCCATTGCTGCTACATTTGTCCCTAGGTCTCATCGCTCAAGCAGGACTTCCATTTTGGCCCACAGCAGGTGGATGAGGCACAATGGGATATAGCCATTTTCAACTGCTGTACCATGGCACATTGGTGTGTCGTGAGTGTGTCGCAGGAATATAGAGGAAGGTCATTTATTAGTAGGGCTGATGGGGGTGTGAGTCCCCCACTGGCGGCACATATGCCTTGTCAGTTGTCAAAAACTGATGGTGTGCCTTGACCGTTTTAATGCCTTGTCAGCATGCCATGAGATAAAAAAGGCTGAAAATAGCTGGGATATGCGTAGTAGGGAAGACATTGAATGCAGCAGCAGCCTGGTCTCTTGCCATCATAACTGTACTTCAGTTTAAGTGAAAAGTCCTTTGCTCTTTATTTACTATGGCCAAATAACCTGTATTAGCATTGAGTTGCAGCTGTGTCCTATGGATTCCAACCTGGCAATTCTATCTGCAAGTACGTGTAATCTGAGCAGTAGTTTTGACCACCTCATGGAAATGCTCCACAATCAAGACTGCAACGACAAACAGAGCCTGCCATTTTCCTCTGTCACAAACACTGTGATCAGAATCAGACCCTAATTATTCTGACACATTTGCAGTTTGTTCCACAGCAGTGTGTTTTTCATCTGTGGGGTCCAAATATCGGTCTGGATTACATTGCTAACACACTTGGGAGGGGGGGGGGAACAGGTTTGGTGCAGAGACCTGATCAGCATTTGCCATGACATGAGACAACCCACATAATTCCCCCCCCCCCCCCCACAAATTGCCTGAAGGATGTGTGAATTCACCTTGGGATAGGGATAATTCAAAATTTCTGAAGGGTGTTAAGTCCTGAGATGAATTCACTTGTCTCATAGAATTTGTTTTATAATATTAAACCAGGTTGGTTTGAAATGAGTCACATTCCAGAGTGCCATTGCTTCTGAAGTGAAAATAGAACAGCTCCTCGATTTCACCCCGGAGGCTCACTTGTCACTCCTCACTGGTTTTGAAGGAATGGGAAGGACGATCGTCAGTGAATCCTGGTTTATGAACTGGTATTAAGAGCGCAGACCAGAAACTTCAGTCAACTAGGAAGAACTTTTAATGAGATGGAAACCCCACCCCAATATCCTGTAACATTTCGATTAGCAAAGGACGCTAGCTTAATCTGGTTGGTTTAAGCAATATACCCCTGCACAGTACTCTTGACTGACTGTTCAGAAAAGGAAATGCTACAGGTGTGATGGTGAAGAGCCTCCTTTCTTATCATATTCAGCAGTTGCTGAAATTTGAAGGTAATTGGATAAATTCAGAGAGCTGCCTAAAACTCTCCTGTTAGCTTCTTACACACTAATGTAATCTTAAAATGCAGCTCCTCTATTTAAGCACGCACGTAGTCCAGGTGAGGCTACTCCTCCGAGATCAGTGATGCCAATTATTCAGTAGTTGTTTAATTTCTGCAGAATTTGATCCAGAAGGTACCAGCTGTTGCACTTGAAGGAGCCTGGGGTTTGGGCAACGACTAATAATGTCAGGAATTCAGGTCATCTTTCCGAAGTTGCTCTCCCAGTTTCGGTAATAAGTGTGAACAACATGGTGATTAAATTTTCTAGTGTGAACCTCGGCACTGTTCAAATAGCCAGACTTTGCTTTTAGGGTGCCCATCACTCTTCCCCAACAGTTGCATAAAAGGAGAACGGTACAATAGAAATGTTTTTATTCCTGTTCTCCTGGAAGCTGCAGTGATGTGGCTGAGACTGGTTAGCAGCTACCCATGTGCATTACGACTGCCCAAGCCTACTGGGTGTTCATGGCGGTTGATCTGCCAATCTGCCAGTGTGTAAGTGCCAGCGTGGTGCTGCAAATGGCATGCCACTGTTGTTCATGGGACTGCTGGTGCTAATGGCCAGAGATGCTGCATGCACCAATCCAGGCCACACTGCAGCAGGTAAAGTGGCAGGGTTGAGTTGTGGGTGGGGAGCAAACTGGGCAGGAGGCAGTTCAGGGCTAGAGCAGATGGATTTTGGTGGCAGTCGCATAAGGTAGGACCCTATCCCCCTTTCTCAGCCTGGACTTGCCTGAGGAGGCTCTTCATACTTATGCCAGCTAAATAGCTGGTGTGGGTCCAAGGAGACCCAGTGGTTACCAGGGGAACTACCAGGAGGTAATTAAAAATATTTTTACATCTTCCAGGCTGTCTGGTCACCCACCATAGGATGCAGCGGTATATAAATACTGTTAATAATAATAATAATAATAATAATAATAATAATAATAATAAATAACCACTGCATCCCATTAACGGCAGTCTTTAGGGTCTTTGGCTTATAAAGAAAAATGGAAGCAAGGAGAGAAAAACAATGTCATTTGGACAGGAAAAGAGCATATTAATGCAATGACTTTTTCCAGCACATATTAACAGTAACTCAGATGGTCCCTCACCAAAGTAATCAATTTCATTATTAAAGGCAGCCTACAAAAATGAATTTCTAGGATGTTTCAAGGGTAGAGATTTCAATTATACTTTTCAATTTTATCAAAGGATAAAAATATCTAATAGAGACATTCTGAGAAATAAAAAAAAATCTTGATAAATTCCTCAACGGGAGATGTTATAATACACAGCGCAATTCTATTAAATCAAGGTACAATATCGTTTATTGTGAACATTTTCTCCTGACTAGCATTGCTCAAATACACTGACACTCATAAACATTACTATGTGCAGGCCCAGGATAGACGAACAGGTATAACTCAAGATCTATTGTGTATTACATTGTGGTAGAAATTCTGATTCTAATAATATGGAAAATACGTATTAGACATTTGTCAACTCACAGTGATTCGGCTGGTGAAAGGAGAACAGTGCATGTGTTGACCTCATGTGGCTGTCTTTCCATTACTGTGAATAGCTGCAAGGCTCTTGTAAAAGGGTTTCTATTCTCTAAGTTGTAGTAACCACCAAGTACCTGTAATCCTTTTATGGGGGTGGAAAACAGCAACCTGAAAGGGAATCAGACAAAATCATTTTTCCTCCTCTAGCCTCTCTATATTTTCCCTCTCTCCTTAGGGACCATTTACTTGCATTTTTGAAATTAGGTAATGCATTTGAAAGAACCAAGCAGGTGAGATGCCATAACTCAGTGGCAGAGCACCTTCTTTGTATGCAGAAGTTCCCAGAATCAATTCCTAATATCTCCAAATAAAGGCAGAGAAATATTCCCTCTTGAAACCCTGGAGACCTGCTGGCAGTCTGTGTGCCAACAAAACTGGACCAATGATCTGACTCGGCATAAAGGCAGCTTCCAAAGTGGAAATGACAGTTCAACTCTTGTGCTGATTCTGAATATGGGGTTCATCTACTGTTGATGAAACTTACAGCCCAATCCTATGCATGTCTACTTTGAAGTAAGTCCAAGTGAATTCAGTGGGGCTTACTCCCAGGAAAGGGTGCATAGGATTGCAGCCTTAGAGACCAATCCTGAGGTCTGTGGCACAGCTCTGCGCCGTGGACCACAGTCGTAAACGTGCCATAAGGCAAATTTGCGGGGCCCCCCGCCGGGCTCCTGCCGGAGCTAGCCCATCACCGGCTGGCGCAGGGCTAGCGCATGGCGGTTGCCTGGGTTCTGCAGCTCTGCGTTCTCCCGGACCGCTGGGCTGCAGAACGGGAGGCGGAGGCATGGCCGGGGGCATGGGGGAGGCATTCCAGGGAGGAGGAAGGCCTGGCCGGGGGCTTGGGGGATGCATGTTGGGGGAGGGGGAGAGGAGGATCTGCGGAGCTGAGCTTCACAGGATCCATGCACTCGTGGAGGGCTGCACGTCCTACACGAGTGCCCTTACTTTAGCGGTGACCTTTTGGTTTTGCGGGGCTGCTTCCCTTACTTGGGGGAAGGGGACAAACGTAGGATCCGGCAGGAGCCCTCCATGGAGTCGCTGAGCCTGGTAGCTCTGGGCAGCTCAGGATTGGGCTGCCAGTCAGTGGCTAAGGATCCCTGTCCCAGTTTTAGGGCTCAATCCTGGGTCACCCTTGGGCCAGCGCCAGTCCCAGCCCAGGAGTGTCACAAATTATTATTATTATTATTATTATTATTATTATTATTATTATTGGTTGGCAACCTTCAGTCTTGAAAGACTATGGTATTAGCCTACAGCACCTGGTATTCCCAGGCAGTCTCCCATTCAAGTACTAACCGGGCCTGACCCTGCTTAGCTTCCGAGATCAGACGAGATCGGGCATGTGCAGGGTAACAGTTGCTGCATATTATTATTATTATTATTAACTTTATTTTTACCCCGCCTTTGTCCCCGAAGGGACTCAAGGCGGCTTACAAACAAGGTTAAAACAAATTAAAAAACATAATTTAAAAACAGATAAAAACAGAACATATCACAAAAACAGTAGTCAGATAAGAAAAAAAAAATAACCAAGTAAAAGAGCATAGTACAGCGAATTAGAAAAGGATCAGGCCTGTAACCAGATGTTAAAAAAGATATTAAAAGATGTTAAAAAAGATGTTGAAAAGGCCAGGAACTCAGAAGGATCCCTTCATGATGCTTCGGTATGAATGTTTCAATGCCAGAGCATCAGCTACAGAGCATGGTGCCAGCTGCAGCTGTAGGAGATCTGCTTGTTGCCCCAGTGCAGAGCCCCTCCAGGCACAGGGCCCAATTTGGCCCAGTTGGTTAAATTGCCCCAAGACTGGCCCTAATGGCATGATAGCAACGACGACTGTGTGCCAATGTTTGGTGGTTTCGGGACTTAACCTGTTTCAAAATACATTCTCAAAGGTTCTGATCCTGGAAATGACTGTAAAATGAGAGCTGCTATTTCAGAGCCCACTGAATAATTTTAGGACTCCTTATGAGATTTATTCATTATTCTCAAGTGTTTTAGAAAATTCTATTAAAAACTTTCAGTTCCAATAATGAGAAATGAAGGCTAGATGACACAAAATCTATAACAGAATGGGTTGATCTTAATTAAATCATATCCTATCCTTGGTTTAAAAGGTTAGTTTCTATGTTCTATTTTCCTTCTTAACTTTAAAGAAAATGAACATGGAGCAGAAACATTTATCCTCTGCCAAATTAAGTGCATTGCAGTGTTCAGCTATATTGCCTAGATTCAGAAACCAATGTTATCTTATGATCATTTGCATTGACAGAGGAGTGAAAAGTTTAGAGCTCCGTTAGGCAATACCTGATCTTCTGTTGGGGAAGATACATGGAATACCCTGTTAACTTCATGTTCTGCAGTTGGGACAGACATGTTACCTGTTTGCTACTGATCCTTGAATATAACAGTGGCATCATTAAGCGGTGCGGGTGGGGGGTGCGCAGGCCACATCGGATAATGTGCATGGGGGGTGACACCACAAGTGACCAAAATCACTAAAATTGCAGTTTGTAGGAATAATACCATCATATTATACACCATTCGATGTCATTTACAGCCGAATGCAGTGAAAAGAATGCAATGAAACCAGAGTGACATATCTCCATTCTATCAAAAGTTATGAGCAAAAATCCAGAAAACAAAACAAAAATGCAACTATCTTATTTAACAAAAAAAGTACATTTCCTTAATTCAAATGGACTAGTGAGACTGATTGCTCAAAGAGCCAGTGAGATGTCATTATGGCACAGCGTGTGCCTCTGTTTTGCTCCCACCGTCCATAATGACTCCTAAGGGGGGCTGCCTCCATGCCATGGTGAGGCTCCCTGAAAAACTTAGTGCTTTGCACCCCCTCTAGCTACACCACTGCAAAGAACAAAAACCAAAAGAGGTCAAAAATGAGAGCCAGAAAACAAACATACCAAATAGGGTGAAAACTAATTACGACACACTCGTGAGGACACACTCATTGGGACACACTCGTAAATTAGTGTGTCCCAATAAAGAAGCTTTAACTAGGTGGCAAAAAATTATCAGAGCGGTGATACAGTTGAGCAGCATAAGATTTTGGGACATGAAGATTGACTTACAGCCCAATCCTATCCACTTCCTCCCCCTCCCCACTGTTGATGCAGCTGTGCCAAAATGGTGACTCCTACAGCCTCTCTCTTACTTTCTCTACTGGCTCAATCCTAACCTTGCACCAGCTTTGGAGGGTGGCAAATGTGCCATAAAGCAAACTCGGCCAACACAAGGCTCTGGGGTGGGCAGGGAGGAGGGGAAGGGAGGCATTCCAGGGCAGTGGAGGGTGGGCAGAGGGTGGTCTTGGGGGCGGGTGGGTGGGTGGGAAACAGAAGGCGGGGCTGGGATCCGGCTCTTATGCCAGATCCCAACCCGTGTTTCCAAGCAGCGCAGAGTGGCTTCAAGCTCTCCTTGGACTTGTGCCACCTCCTGAGATGTTGCACGTTCAAGGAGACCCATAGGTGCTGCAGTGACTTACCTGGGGATAAGGGGAAGAGTTTCCCCTTACCTCTGGCTGAGCCACTTTGGCACCCTATCTTGTACTGGATAAAGTGCAAGCCTCTTGGCTTGCCTGTTCCAGCGCAAGATAGGATTGTGCTGTAATTTACACTAGATTCCCCCCCCCCACACACACACCTAAGATTCTCTAGGCTATTCTTTTGCTTCTTGACTTCTGTTACTCCCTCCAAACCTGGCATTATTCTGATCTTGACATTCTTATGCTGGCTGTGTATTGCAATCCATCACTTTCTATTAAGAATAACAAAGGTAAGGAGAACTATTTAATTAAAAAGGAGATCTCCCTCCTCAAAAACAATGAAATTAATTTGAACAGAAGACGTCATTTGAAAGTCTCAAGGTCTAAATGAGCACTCCCCTAACACAGCACGAGTGGAAAGGAATGGGGGAAAAAAAAAGGAATTGAATGTCCAAAGAAAATGCATAGCATAGAATCTGTTAAGTGTTAATAGAACATTAGAACAAATTACTATGTGCAGGGAAGATGAGGTATAAAATGGTTTGCTAATCGTAGGCCAGTGTTCATAGTTGAATTTTTTGCAGTCAGAAATGTGGTGAATAGGGCAGTTGGTGTGGGGAATTATGGCAGCATAGCCAGTATCAAGAAGTCCTCAAAGTTGGAAAAGCAGTTCATGATGTGGGGATCTGCCATTTAAAAGGAAGAAGCGAATGATTCCACTGGACTTGTTCAAGCAGGTCTTTTGATCCAGCCCAATGTCTGGACCCATCCCTTTGTACTTGGGTCTAAATACAATTTTAACTTTCACTAGGGAGAAAAGGTAGAGGTGGGACATAGAGGAGGTTTCAAAAGGTGCAATGTCTTTCTCTTGGATATGCTGAACTGAAGCTGATCGAAGAGCATTTGTTTCTATTTCGTTATACCTCATAACAACTCTGGTAATGGTATGAATACTGAACACAGTGTTGTCAGTAGTGGTGCATGGTATGTGGACAGTAAAACTGCAGGCACCACAAGTGACCCTTTCCACTCATCATCACAGCCTTTCTGGGCAGTGATGGCTATGAACCCATTTGTTTCAGTGAGTGCTTGCATGTTGCTGTAGCTGCCTGGAATGGCCCTGATGGCAAATGAGAGGGTCTGCTTACATAACGTGTTGTGGTGCCTGCCATACTTAGAGTTTTGCCCCTCTCAGGCTATGCTACTGCTGCACTGGGTGACACCATTGGGGGTGACACCAAATTGACTTAGGACAAATCCTAACCAACTTTCCAGCACTGAGGTAAGAGCAATGCAGCTCTGAGGTAAGGAAACAAACATTCCCTTACCTTAAGGAGGTCTCCATGACTGCTGCCCAACTGCAGGATGCAGCACATGCCCCATTGGCACAATGGTGTCAGTGCTGGAAAGTTGGCTAGAATTTGGGCCTTATACAATTTTTGTGCAGTGTTTCAACTGAGTCACTGCTTCTCACCCTCATGAGAACATTAAAGAAGCACCGTAAATGCCAAGAACAGCAGGCAGAGGGTTTATCATATCCCAAGTCCCGCAAGACTTGTCATGGAAGAACAGCCCTTCCTCATCTCGAAGCATGCCTTTGCACAGCAGGGATGGAGCCAGGTCTGAAACTGCAGAGGTGGTGACACCATTACCACTCTAGGTGACATCAAACCTAGCGACAGCACTGACTGAACAGTTTGTCTTTTTCTTTTAAGCAACATGATTTATCCTTTGGTCATGCATACTTCATATAGAATCACATCTAATTGATAGCAGTATAGTGTAGGTGAACCAAAGTACCTGGCCTGGGATCAAATCCTCACTCAACTGTGAAGCTCAGTGGATGATCTTGGGTCCAGTCACTATCTGTAAGCTTTCTTTACTTCACAGGATTGTCCTGATTGTTAAAGTGACTGGGGGTGGGGACAGGAAGAGAACCAAAGCTACATATACTTCTGCAGGTATTTAAACATTTCCAATTAAAATTTAGAGCAAAAGACAAAGAGTTTGTACAAACTATGAGCTTTCCAGAGATATATGTTCTCCTGATATACGATCAACATGTAGTGTATATGTTCGTTAGCTAAATTAGTACAGCACATCATGGGACCTGGTGGCAAGGCTGCTCTCCTGTTTCTCCAAAATTTAATTTTGAACATAAGAGGAACTGGGGAACAAGCCTGTGAGACTTCTCTCAAAGTACCTTTACAGATAAAACCCCCCAAAAGTGAAATCTGGTGGCAGTTCTTCAGTGGTGGCACCAAATCTATAGTCCACTGTATGTGTGTACGTAGCAGTGTATGTAATCCACCCGCACTTTTACCTTTAGTATTACATCAGTTCCAGGACTGCAGAATTACACTGGGGAAAAAAAATGTTCGAATGTTTTACTAAGGACATTAGACGCCTGCTTCAAAAAATATCTGAAGGTCAAGAACTAGACTTAGCCACACCTCCATAAAACCGAAAGCCGCTGGGTCCTTGAATGCATTGAAACCCCGCACAGAAAGAGTAGTACAGAAAATCAATAAGGAGAATTAACTGCAAATGTGATAACTGTGCCTGTCTTGAGATCCCGCTTACACTATAACGTGCTCCAAAGGATCTGATGGTTGCCTGATCAAGCCTTCTTCTTGAAGCTGAGAACATTTTGCATTTGCTCTAGGCGCATGGCGATTAATTATAACTCTGATTATGCCATACTGCTTCAGGCTTTCTTTATGTGACAACAGGATTTTCCCCCTTCTTATTAGAAAATATACTGCGGTTTACATTTATTTTCCTCTGATGAATGGCCCCTAAAGCACCAGATACCTGATGCCTTCCCATTTGAGCACATATGCTCAGTAATGACTCTGAATGACAAATGGGCTGGGGAGGGGGAATGAGCTGTGTCACATCATTTAAAGACTGATTATGCTCCCTTAGTCAAAATATATACAAATAAGACAGCTGCGCTTGACTTTTGTTTTACCAAAGCTAGCAAGTATTTTATTTGTAATAAAGAAACTGAAGGGCCATCAACGCTGTGTAGAGCCATCTGCTTGTGAAATTAGTTTCATACCAGGGACTTAAGTCTTGGTAATGTTCATCTACTTACGGCACTAAAAATGCTCTGTCGTTTTCTTTTTTCCTTTTTTTAAAGTATGCTGTTGATTGTGATTAGTTTTGTTAATTGCACACATCTTACTCCCTCTGTATCTCATTTACAAGTGCTAATTTTCCAAATGGCCGGGAAAATACTAATAACCCAGCTTTTGTGCATGGCAGCAAAACACACCATGTGTCTGGAAATCTCTGTTCATTGTTGTAAAATGCATATCATGGAGCATTACATGTAGCACAGGTGGCTTCAGATTTAATGTAGGGTTGTTTATTGAGAAGCAGGAGGGACCAGGGATTATGGGTGGACTGACACACGCATGCAGTCAACAGAATTTGGTGCTCCAAAGTACAACCATATTAGTTTCATCCTGTCAGTTCAGTTCACCACCATATGCTTTGTCTAGCAGAATCCAAGGGGAGATTTGGGAGTCTGATCAGATGAATCGGATAACTGAATTCTAAGAGACATCCTCAGTTGCCTGAAAATTGTCCAATTGGATCATCCTATGGACACTGAAGACACTCTAGGGCAGTGTTTCTCAACCAGTGGTATACGCACCACTGTGGTGCCTGAGTTGCTGTCCAGTGATAGGCGAAGCTAGTCCTCCTCATGAAACTCTGCCTCCATTGCCCAAGCCAATTTGGGCAGGATGATCATCTTCTGTCTCAGGAAGGCTCCCATTCACCAGTCGGCTGACAATCAGATGGTTAGCTGCCAGCTTAGAGCCTCTGAGAGGAATTTCAGAGGGGGGGGTACAAAGTTTCTTTGGGCCCCTTTGCAAAGGGGGAGTGGTGAAATAGAGCAGGGGAGGGTGGTGATGGGCAAGCAGAATGGGGGCAGGGAGGGGCAAAACAAGGTAGGAGGAGGGTAGAGACAGCTGGAAAAGTCTTTGGAGCCCAGGTCTACCCACCCATGTAGCATCGGCAGCTAGATACAGTCATACAGAAAACCGAACGCACTCCTCTCTAAAATCTTCTAAATATAGAAAATCACTGCAGAAAATGAGCACCATCATATTTAAGCTCACCCTAGAATGGAAAGTGTCCTGTGCATACCAAAATTTGCTTTTGCAGCAGCTATAGTCTTGCAGCTGTGTCCCTGAGCAACTTTACACTCCTATGTGGCAAGCCTTTGTGGTTCTACAGCTATTGTAAAAGAGCTATTGTAGCAAAGAGCTATTGTAGCAGGCCGGTTTCCTCCCAGATCTGATGCTGTATTGAGGACTGTCATATATACATTCCTTGGCCTGGCATATATGTCTTGCCAATAGCTGTAGTAGCTGCAGCCACGTGCTCATGGTAGTGTTCCCAGCATCCTGTGCAGGCAACAAGTCTGACTAGATTGGAATATGTAAGATCCCAGGAAATTTCTGGGGCCCCTCCCTTGGCTCCTGGGCCCCCTTCCAAATCACCCCCTTTACCCCCCTCTCCTAGGCCCTGTGCCAGCTGATAGGAGCACAAAAGTTTCTGACTTCTGTCTGAGAGTGGGACTGGAAGGGAGGGACCCAGAAAATGTGCAAATCTTGTTCATATTTTCAAGATATAAGAGAGCCCAATAATCAAGCTACGAGAACTCAATTATAATGGGGGACAGATAGATGGCTTCTGGGGGCCTCTTTTGGCCCGCAGGCCTTATGTTTGACACCCCTATGATAAGAGTGTCATTTAAAAAAGTGGTCCCACTGCTAAAATGTGGGAGAACCACTGTGCTGTGTCATCACAGGGGCCATTTTGAAATGGGAAATACTGCTTTGAAATAGGGTGTTCTGTGCTGGGATACTTGGAAGCTTTGAAATGGTAAAGTTCCTTGCTGTAAGGTCCAGATGAAATAAACTGTGAAATTATTTGAAGGTGACCAGAGAGCCAGGAGTCTGTTTGGTATGAAGAACAAAACTGCCGAATCAGATGCCAGGAAGAGTTGTATCTGGGAATGGGAAGGGAGTGATTTAGGGCAGGAGGTCTGGTCTAGAGGGTAGAGCCTCCCTTAGCCCGAAGATAACATCAGAAGGTCACCAGTTCGAGGATGCTGGCAGCTCCCTGAACGGCTGAGAATGGCGAGACCTTGAAGCAGCTGACAAGCAGAGCCAAGTGATTCCATCTGTTCTTGGTGTGACCAAGAAGCGTCTTGGCTGCCCTCCATGCGAGAGATGGAGCTGCTTGTCAGCCTGTGTGGGAGAACTGGAGGCCAGAAGTGAGACCAAACCAGGAAGATCCATTCTGAAATGTTGTTGGTTCTTGAAAGAGAGAACCTCTGTTTGTAAAAATCCCCTTGAGGGATTTAGAAACACCTGCCTATGTAAACTGCCTTGAATAAAGTCAGAGTAATCCGATGACCAGGAAGGCGGTATATAAATACCTAGTTGTTGTTGTTGTTGTTATTTACAGGTGGCTGTTGTCAAGGGTTAATCTGATCAGTTTGAGATTTACAAGAACAGTCCCCAAGTGTTGTTAATTTTGAATTATTCCAGATACCTGAGCTATGTGCTCTGGCAGCTGACTGATCAGTCATGACTTGGCAGATTTTAGAATGATTTGATTGGGATGGACTCACAAGGCCTTTATCTGTTCAAGTAGAGAAGTGATCCTATGCAGAGTGTGCTTCTTGTGCCTGGGATGCTGCAGGACACTCTGGGCACCAACAATGCACAATGAACTTTGAGCCCAATCCTGACTTCTTCAGCATTGGCGGTACAAGTGTGCTGCCAGTGCTGGGTGTTGCAAACATGCCGTAAGGCACACCTGTGACATCCTGTGCCGAGTCAGCGCTGGGGGTGCAAGTCCCCTTTCCCCGAGCAGAGCTTTGGCGGCTGCTGTGGGGCTGCAGGATATAACAGTAGCCGCTTTGGTGTTGCTGCAACGCCGCCTTTAGGTTTGGCTGACTGAATAGTTCAACATGTAGTAAGTAGATATAGTTTGCTTAGTTTATTGATTTGCTGCTGCTATCTTTGAATGTATTAGGTTACCTCATGGAACCCTCCTTTGACAACCCCACTGTGGTGTGCAGGGATTTCCTCTGACTTACATGACTGAACTTTAATAAATCATTTTTAGGTACATTGCTGGAGTGTGTGTGTGATTTGATTTACCAGAGGGAAAGTGGACTGCCTCAAAAGAACCTTTAGAAGTTTGTGTAAGATCTGTGAAGATCCATTTCATAATCCCCCTCATACAGGTGGAGAGACACAGGCAGGAAGGAGGTGGGGAAAGAAAGCACTCCGCAACTTGCAAATGGACAACTGGGGTCAGACAGGGCTTGAGGGTCAAAGAGAGGAGCTTGGGTGCCAAGGTCCTTCAGAGTCCCTGAGCCATAGGAAGGCTAACCAATATGAGCCTCAGATATAGCCGGGGTGAGGGTTTTGTAACCATACATCCACGGTGACTGTATTTCAAAAAAAGTGAAAACAGACAACTGTAATAATATCTGCATAATAGCAAATTTTTATGCATTAAAATATAGTGCATGTAAAATACAGTTGGATGTCAGTATCCACAGGGGTCTGTTCCCAAACCCACCATGGATACCAAAATCCACAGATAAGTGAAACTGTGGGTCTGATCCAATATGACCTCTAGAGATGTTCTCCAGATGTGTCTGGAGATCTTCTGAGGTGTGAAGAGGCCGCATGCGGCCTCTGCAGGCCTCAGAAAACCTCCTGGATGCAACCAGAGAACATCTCCATTTGTATCCAGGAGAACAGGTAAGGCCCTCCATCACGGGTTCAGAATCTGAAGTGAGTTGAATCAGACCCACCTGTAAAGAGAGCCCACCTGCAAATGCATTTGCTGATCTTCCTTATTCTTTATATATCTAGGCTGTTTTACATTCTAAGTTTTTCACACAGGAACTTGTTGCTTATACCAGCGGTCTCCAAACTTTTGGGCCAGAGGGCCGCATCAAATATCTGGCACAGTGCTGAGGGCCAGAAAAAAATTTAAACATAAAACTTAAATAAATAAATTAGAAATGGAACTTAGATGAATGAATAAATGGATGAGTGGGCTCATTC
The DNA here is from genome assembly GCF_035046505.1 of Tiliqua scincoides. Classification (NCBI taxonomy): domain Eukaryota; kingdom Metazoa; phylum Chordata; class Lepidosauria; order Squamata; family Scincidae; genus Tiliqua; species Tiliqua scincoides. The sequence continues at coordinate 56,385,357 of NC_089826.1, forward strand.
ACACAGCCTCTCTGGCCCTCAGAACACCCTCCAGATGCAATCCGAGCACAGCTTTGGTCATGTTCAGTCAAGTGGGCCAGAGGCTTCCAGGGGACAAGAGGCTGGCCGCGGGCCGGATAGAGGCTTGTCGTGGGCCACATTGGCCCCCGGGCCAGGGTGTGGAGACCCCTGGTTTATACCATTCATGGCATACTTCAGGGAAAGAACTGTAGGTTAGTGGTATGGCACCTGCTTGACATGCAGAAAGTTCCAGGTTCAATCCTTTGCATCTCCAAGCAGGGTTGGGAAAGACCTGCATTGTCAAAAGCCAATGACAGCCAGAGTAAACCATACTTAGCCAGTTGGATCATTGGTCTGATTCAGGATAAAACAGCTTCCTGTACTTTAGAAATGAAATCATGATTTCATTTAGGTTTCATGTTTTTGAGTAATTAATCATGCTGTATGAAAGCTTACAGCAAAAATAGTTACTGGTGTAAGGCACCCAAGAATACTGCCCCTTGTGAGAGCAGACAGCCAGGACCACCCCATGGTTGGCACAACTCTGGAAGAAACGATAATGTTTTCTTAAAGCCCCTTACTGTGAGAAGCATTTTTCCACATCCCGCTCAGCAGAGCTAAATCAACAATACACAGTGTGATGCCTAACAACACTGCAAAAAACTACATTAATTCGCACTAAGCAACCCAAAGGCAGTTAAATGTTGTTTGAACCTGCCTGAGCTCTGAGATTAGCTGAAGAGGCCCTGCTGTCTGGCCAACTATTGATGGAGATCCATTTGGTGGGTGTCAAGTATAGGAACTTCTCAGTGGTAGGATCTCAGGAAACTGCTTCTCTAGGGAAATCAGACAGATTCCTTCTCTTTTTGTCTTTAGATGGATGGCAAAGACCTTTCCATTTCAGAAGACGTTTTAGTCTGCTGCTGAAAATCATTTTAAGCTGCTGGTGGCCTTTCATATGTTGACTGTGCATGACTTTGTTTGATGTTTTAGTACAGTAGTTCTCAAACTTTTTAGCACTGGGACACATTTTTTTAGAATGACAATCTGATGGGACCCACTGGAAGTGATGTCATGGCTGAAAGTGACACCATCAAGCAGGAAAATTTTTAACACCCTCCATATGACAAAGTCAAATTAAATTAAGCAAATACATTCAACGTTTATAATACGTATAAGTTTAAACATTTATTTAAAATAAAGAAGAACCCTTCTAACCCTCCCAAGAGTTGCTGATCTGTTTTAAAAAAAAAATCCCCAAGCATTCAAAGGCTGCTATCCTATCCACACTTCATGCTTCCTATGTTATTTATAAATAAATCTATGACCTATTTGATCCACGTTATGTATTTAGCTTAATGTGTAGCATGGCCTTCAAATGATGAAGATCCATAAAGTGGACACTTAGCAGCTGCATCCATGTGGGAAGCCAGCCAATTTGCCTCATTGTTGTATGGAAAATATAGCGAAGGGTTGGCAAAGACATGATAAACAGCCCAGTCCCACCTAACTGCCCCAGCCCACCAATACAGCTGCACCACTGGAATGCACATTGCATCCTGCAAGGGGGAAGGGTGTCATGGGTCTCCTCCAGGTAAGGGAATGTTTGTTCCTTTGCCTTCGGGTAAGCCTTTGCTGCCTCAATGGATTTACTTGCAGGCACGTCTAAGTCGATCTGGATAGGTGGATCAAAGCCAAGAAGCGAGATAGGATATTAACTGAACTGCTGCCTCTGGAAGCTGACCGCTTACTGCCTTTGCCATACCCCCATCCCTAACCTGTAGCAGTGGCCAGGTTGTGCTCTTTGGCATGGTGTGTTTTGCCAAGGTCATAAAGCATTATATGTTGCCAGAACATGAGTTCCTATACCAGTGGTAAAGTGGCATCACAGGAATGGGCCAAAAGTCAGCCTCTGCAGGTGGGGCTAGTCACTATGGATAGCTTCAAAGTCCCTATGCATGAGATTGTGTAGATTTGAGATTGAAGCCATTTAAGCCTACATAGAGATTTGTGGCTACCCTGCAGAAAACCAACTTTCTACACCGATGGATTTGCCATTCACCACATACTGCCATTTTCAAAATGGTCAGTTTATTTTTTGAAGTGTTTTGCCTAAGCAGGAACCTCCACATTTGAACAGAATGTCACTTTACTCAAAATTATAAACTTTAATAGGAAATATTAGATACTAGGTGATATTGGATTGTCTGAAAGCACTCTGTCGCAAAGTAAAGGCTGGAATTCAGGAATTGAGGATGCTATAAGTTTGATGGTAGGTTTTGTAATTTCAAAACCAATGTGACAGGTCTGAATTCATTTGTAGGGAAAAATACACTTGCAAGTCCTAAGTTGGTCTCTTTTCAATTCCATGCTCCTCAGTTAATGTGGAATAAAATGTGATAAATAAATCCTCCCCTTTAAGGCATTGGTAAAATAACAAACTGGGATCTTTTAGTTTGGGCTTCCCAAGTCTATGTGCTGTACAATTTTTTTTTAAAGTTTTCTTCTTCATAAAACATCAGAAGAGGGAAATAGATTGAGGGTTACATGCAAAGTCTCAACAAATTCATTCTGAGATAACAACACAGAGAGAAGGGAAAGGGGCTGTCTGCTCTGAAAGGGTGTAGTATTTCATTTGATACAGAGCTTGAAGTTTTACCGCTGAGGATTTGAAAATCTTACTGTGCGTGCAAAGTTCTCTCTTTTGGACTATTAGGTTTGGAAATGCATTTGTCACGAAGGTACAGTTGTCACGAAGGTGTGATTGGCTGAAGCTTCCTGTCACATGAGCAGTTTGTGGAAAACCCAGGTTTGCTGGTCCATGACGTGAAATTGTCCTGAGCCTAAGTGATAGCACTGTAACTTCTTTCCATGTAGTGGCCTCAGACCAGAGAAGTTGGACGTGTTTGTAAACATGACTTCCCCACACCACCACACAGTGCTATGACCTCTGACAGCAGAAAAGAAATGGGTGACTAGATTCAGCCCACTTACCTAGCCAGTGTTGAAAAAAGTGCTATGACTGAAATTAAGCAGTGTCATATGGCAGAAGATCCTTTTCCTCCACCTGTTTCCCATCAAACCTGTTATTTTTCTATTAAGAAGAAAACGAGAGCAAAGGCAGTAACATGGATTTAAAGAAAAAGAAATACAGTTTACCAACAACTCTGTTGGAAATACACGTTATAGACTTTGGATCAGGGAATCCTTCAGCTATTCTCTTTGCATAGGTGTGTGAGACCTCCTGGCATGGTAGACTCCATGCTAGGTGTCAGAGTGCATGGAGGTAGCTACCATATGTTGGGAGGACAGGAGAGAGAAAGAGTCATAGGTCTCTCATAGAGGACATGAGTAAAGGTCTGAGGCAGGTAGCTTCTGTGCCCCCATTGACCCCCATGTCCTACAGGTGTCATTCTACCCATTTTTCAACCATCAGCACTGATCTATCTCCCCACTGCCCACTCCTACCTTTTGCATGTGGGAACATATTGAAGCCAGGTTCCATGCTTCCATTTTTTTTGTTGGACCAAGGCAATTGGCATCTTGATCCTGAACATAATGTATAGGTGCTTTTACGCTTAAGAAGGGATTAGTAACTTCTTGAAGGTATTGTGAGGTGGAGTCTCTGATCACATGACTTCCACATGTCTCATCTGCTAAAATGGAATTGCTTGGTGTGGAACCAGTTCTTATCTGGCAAGCACCCCACTCATTTTCCATGTGACAGATGTCCACCTTGCAAGTTGTAGTACTGTGATTCAAGCTTCCGCCTACTCTTGGAAGAGATGGCAGCATCGAAGAAAGTCATGGGGCCTGGATGTCACCAAACACCTATAGATAGCTTTGAGTTTCACAGCCAAAGGAGAATTCTTCCATTGATTGTTCTCAGAGTTAGAATAAACTGTCACTCATTTCCATGCTATTAAAAAAAAGCAACCAACCAATAAAAGTGTTACAAAAATGTTTCAAAACCATCTCAGTACAATGAGAATTTGTATATGAGTTATGGTTGTACAGTTTGGTTGGTATTTAAGTGGGCTGTAACACCAGGTAGCAGTTAATTAAGTGAATTGATTTTACTCTGTAGAAATCTGTATTATCTTTAATACAGAGTTACATCGAAGAGGGAATTAAATTTTGGTAATCTAAAAAAATGCAATTATCAATTGCTATATATACTACAGGGCATTGTGAAATGATTATTTTTTAATGACTTTGCTCCTTTTCACATGATTATTTGGATATTTTTTAGTCATCTTTCTTGCCGTGAATTGCAAATTATCATCTCCCACAATGATGGCTTATAATTAAGAAAAAAGAGTCACATATTAATATCATCCTTTGTACATTTTGACAAAGCACAATTAAAAAAAAAACAAACCTTCCATTTGGGAACAATAAACCAAATGAAAGAAAATGTCCAACCAAATATTTCCCTTTTGGTATCCCCTGTTAATATTTTTATGAGTCTCTAAAGCTTATCTAAGAGATTTTTAATGCAGCAGGGTATGTTATTAGGCTTGTATTTTTGTGCACAATATCATACATTTCAGTCTTTATCACAGTGGGAACAATAAAATAACAGACTGCAATGCATTAGCATCATAAAGAAAATGTAATAAATGGCTTTATAACTGTAGTAAAAGTTGCACGAGCACCAGCAGCTGTAACAGAGATGTCGCTACAGCAGCATTTTATGACCCAATAGCACTCAGTGGGCTGATAATATTATGTGTGTGTGTGATGCCAGCAGTTTCCAAGGCCTAGATTTCAATTCAGATAAATAATTGAAAGCACTTTTAGACTTTTCCATAAAATGTTTAATAAGAGATCAAATCCTCTCTCCCTGCAGTGGAAAATTAAATAGTTTTTACAGGGATAGTTTATGATAAAGTCTAATATCTGTGGGCAAGGGGTGTTTTTTAAACATAGTTGTTAGAAGTAAAAGATGACTGGAGAGCTCTCATCTCTCTCATCCCTTGTATTGGCTATAGAGAATAAAATTCTTACTTTGCCCTGGGATTCTGTTCCTTTTTTAAGCCGATGAGAAGTGAATGGGAGAGTGAGATATACAGAGATATTTGGAGTGTGATACATGACAAAACAAATCTCTCTGCTCTTGGGGAGTGTAAAAGGACAGGATTTCAGATGGCTCATCTTTCACAAGGGTGATTTGCACAGGGAAACAAGCATTCACATGTCGATTTTGTGGGTCATTCTCAAGCATGTGTGTTTACAATACAAGCAGCTAAGTATTATGCATCATGGCCATCTCTGGCTTGGGGTCAGAATTCATAATCACAAGCTGCAAAAATGGATTTATCCAATCTTTGTGTGTGTATTTTAAAGGCGATAACTAACCTCTCCCCAGTTTTCTGGTCAGGAACAGATTTCATTTTATGTACAGTAGGAGAGATGATGCTTCCATTTACAATACAGGTGATAAACATTTTTTAAATATGTTATTTTCATGATGACTCATCTGCCTAGAATTGGTTTTTGTACAAGAAAACAGAAATAAAGAGGCAGCATTTGCTATATCATTAAGCGCTTCTGTATTTATACATTCCCATGCTGTTATGAACCTGTAGGGAATCCATGAACCAACTATATTATGAACTGAACAGTAATTCCTTTTATTCAGATATAATAAAATTTGCTTGCTGAATGTTTGGCCGAGTGTCTTTTCTCCCCCCCCCCAACTGTCAATATGTCTCAATATGTCAGCTTTTAGGTGGGAGGAGAACATAATTACTTTACACAGCTTTAGATATAAGCAGTGGGGGAGTTACTGGGTACAGTGTGTTGCTGGGATGTAGCAAATGCCTGACCCTAATCAGTACTTCACTCCCGAATTGGTCTTTTCAGCCACACTAGACGCTGTTCCAGAACCACCATTCAGAGTGTGATACCATAGTCTTTCGAGACTGAAGGTTGCCAACAATATCAAATCAGTACTTAACCAAGAACCTCATAGCATTGCCTTGGGGTAAGTCACTTTGAAACTGAGCATACCACACCTGGTAAGGGATGGCTCAAGAAATACACAGAGGAGGAAATCATGTTCCCATATAAGCAAATCACAAAACACAATTATTTAAACTAACTTCAATTACTGACAAAGATGATACAGGTGCAGTTGAAGGAAACTGCAAAACACCAGAATTCCAATATAGAGGTTAGAGATAAGTGAAGTTCAAAGGATCTTATGATGTTCTTAAATATTTTAAGCAGATCTGCAATCTTTATAACACTGAACAAAACTAACATAAAATCTGAGGTTTTGTTCCTGAAATAGCCCTGCTTGTCTTTGTGATTTCCTTCCAGGCAGATCCTACTCTCAAAGGAATTTAGAAAACACATTAAAACATCATCTACTTTGGATAAAACCTGCTAGATTAATTGAGAACTAAGAGTACTGGAGCAGAAAATAAGACTGGACTTGAGTAATGAATGATGTCTGGTTAATGATAGTGAGGACCATTAGAGGATGAGTGAGACTCTTTCCTCTAGACGAGAAGACTGGCAAGGGCAGGGGACTTAACAGGTGGTGAGAGCAAATACTGATCGAGAGTGATGTGACACACACTGCCACAGAATGAACATTTGTAAAGCAAGAAAATGTATTTAAATAGAAAAAGTTCAGAAACAATGTCAGTTCAAAGGGCTTGTTCAAGGCCCCTCTTGCCTTGATAATGCTAGTAAGATGAAATGCTGCATGGGTAAGTCTTACAGGTCTAGCATAAAGCTAAGCCTAAAATCCTGATTAGACAGCAGTGCTTGGCTTAGGCCACAATCTTCTGCAGGTCTATTCAGAAGTAAGTCATATTGTGTTCAATGGGACTTACTCCCAGGAATTTGTGTTCTGGTCACGAAAAAGAGACCAGATTTCTTGACATGTTAAATGACTGTGCCTAGTCATTTAACAGAGCAGACAGAGCAGCAAGTCATGGAACCCACCAGAGGACAAGTGACTCTGGATTTAATATTGTGCGGCACTCAGGACCTGCTTACAGATGTCAGTGTTACTAAGCCATTGGGGAACATTGATCACGCTGCGATCCGTTTTGATATGCATGTTGGGGGAAGAATACCAGGCAAATCTGTCACAAAAACCCTTGACTTCCGACGAGCGGACTTCCCTCATATGAGGAGGCTGGTTAGAAGGAGGTTGAAAGGGAAGGTAAAAAGAGTCCAATCTCTCCAGAGTGCATGGAGGCTGCTTAAAACAACAGTAATAGAGGCCCAGCAGTAGTGTATACCACAAAGGAAGAAGGGCTCCACTAAATCCAGGACGGTGCCCGCATCGCTAACAAGCCAAGTTAGAGAGGCCGTAAAGAGTAAGGAAGCTTCCTTCCGTAAATGGAAGTCTTGCCCTAATGAGGTGAATAAAAAGGAACATAAACTGTGGCAAAAGAAATGTAAGAAGGTGATAGGGGAGGCCAAGAGAGACTATGAGGAACACATGGCCAGCAACATTAAGGGAAATAATAAAAGCTTCTTCAAATATGTTAGAAGCAGGAAACTCGCCAGAAAAGCAGTTGGCCCTCTGGATGATGAGGGAGGGAAAGGGGAGATAAAAGGAGACTTAGAGATGGCAGAGAAATTGAATGAGTTCTTTGCATCTGTCTTCACGGCAGAAGACCTCGGGCAGATACCACTGCCCGAACAGCCCCTCCTGACTGAGGAATTAAGTCAGATAGAGGTTAAAAGAGAAGATGTTTCAGACCTCATTGATAAATTAAAGATCAATGTCACCAGGCCCTGATGGCATCCACCCAAGAGTTATTAAGGAATTGAAGAATGAAGTTGCTGATCTCTTGACTAAGATATGCAACTTGTCCCTCAAAATGGCCACGGTGCCAGAAGATTGGAGGATAGCAAATGTCACACTGATTTTTAAGAAGGGAAGGAGGGGGGACCCGGGAAACTATAGGCCAGTCAGCCTAACATCTATACCGGGTAAGATGGTGGAATGCTTCATCAAAGATAGAATCTCAAAATACATAGACGAACAAGCCTTGCTGAGAGAGAATCAGCATGGCTTCTGTAAGGGTAAGTCTTGCCTCATGAAACTTTTAGAATTCTTTGAAAAGGTCAACAGGCATGTGGATGCGGGAGAACTCGTGGACATTATATATCTGGACTTTCAGAAGGCGTTTGACATGGTCCCTCACCAAAGGCTACTGAAAAAACTCCACAGTCAGGGAATTAGAGGGCAGGTCCTCTCCTGGATTGAGAACTAGTTGAAGACCAGGAAACAGAGAGTGGGTGTCAATGGGCAATTTTCACAATGGAGAGAGGTGAAAAGCGGTGTGCCCCAAGGATCTTTCCTGGGACTGGTGCTTTTCAACCTCTTCATAAATGACCTGGAGACAGGGTTGAGCAGTGAAGTGGCTAGGTTTGCAGACGACACCAAACTTTTCCGAGTGGTGAAGACCAGAAGTGATTGTGAGGAGCTCCAGAAGGATCTCTCCAAACTGGAAGAATGGGCAGCAAAATGGCAGATGTGTTTCAATGTAAGTAAGTGTAAAGTCATGCACATTGGGGCAAAAAAATCAAAACTTCACATATAGGCTAATGGGTTCTGAGCTGTCTGTGACAGATCAGGAGAGTGATCTTGGGGTGGTGGTGGACAACTCAATGAAAGTGTCGACCCAATGTGTGGCAGCAGTGAGGAAGGCCAATTCTATGCTTGGGATCATTAGAAAAGGTATTGAGAACAAAACAGCTAATATTATAATGCCGTTGTACACATCTATGGTAAGGCACACCTGGAGTATTCTGTCCAGTTTTGGTCACCACATCTCAAAAAGGATATAGTGGAAATGGAAAAGGTGCAAAAGAGAGCGACTAAGATGATTACTGGGCAGGGGCACCTAACTTATGAGGCAAGGCTACGGCGTTTGGGCCTCTTCAGCCTAGAAAAGGGATGCCTGAGGGGGACATGATTGAGACATACAAAATTATGCATGGGAAGGATAAAGTGGATAGAAAGATGCTCTTTATGCTCTCACATAACACCAGAACCAGGGGACACCCACTAAAATTGAGTGTTGGGAGAGTTAGGACAGACAAAAGAAAATATTTCTTTGCTCAGCGTGTGGTTGGTCTGTGGAACTCCTTTCCACAGGATGTGGTGATGGCATCTGACCTAGATGCCTTTAAAAGGGGATTGGACAAGTTTCTGGAGGAAAAATCCATTACGGGGTACAAGCCATGATGTGTATGAGCAACCTCCTGATTTTAGAAATGGGCTATGTCAGAATGCCAGATGAAGGGGTGGGCACCAGGATGCAAGTCTCTTGTTATCTGGTGTGCTCCCTGGGGCATTTGGTGGGCTGCTGTGAGATACAGGAAGATGGGCCTATGGCCTGATCCAGTGGGGCTGTTCTTATGTTCTTATAATAGGATTGCAGCCTTAGTGGTATACTGGCCCTAAGCTTGGACAGAGCATGAAGAACAATTGAGAGGTAGATGCTAGCATGGCCATGTTTAATCCTAACTACCTGAGTTAGGGCCTGATCCGAATGACCAGATACAGTGAAAGACAGAGTGCCTATACCTTCAACCATTAGGGGTACCCAAACCCTGGCTCTGGGGCCACTTGCGGCCCTCGAGGCCTCTCAATGTGGCCCTCAGGGAGCCCCCAATCTCCAATGAGCCTCTGGCCCTCCGGAGATTTGTTGGAGCCCACACTGGCCCAACACAACTGCTGTCAGCGTGAGGGCGACTGTTTGACCTCTCGTGTGAGCTGTGGGATGAGGGCTTCCTCCACTGCTTCTTGTTTCATATCTGATGCAGTAGCAGCAGCAAAGGAATGGCCAGCCTTGCTTTGTGCAAGGCCTTTTATAGGCCTTGAGCTATTGCAAGACCTTCATTCATTCATATAAGTCCATCTTTAATATATTCATTTATGTAAACTTATGTAAATTTATTCCAATTTTATATGTAAATTAATTCCTTCCTCCCCCCCCCCTGGCCCCTGACACAGTGTCAGAGAGATGATGTGGTCCTCCTGCCAAAAACTTTGGACACCCCTGGTATAGAAGAAGGAAATTTGGCAGGTGCAGCTATTTAAACCCTTCCGTATTGAGCTGCAGCTGCTAAAATTTCCTGTTCTATACAGTGGTGAAAGGTATAGGCACTCTGTCTTCCATTGTATTTGGTCACCATGGGCCCAATCCAGATCCGTTCACATCTGCTCAGTGCTGGCATGCAGTGTCACAAACGTGCCATAGGACATGTCTGTAACACTTACTGCCAGGCCAGCCCACATTGAGCCAATGCTGAGAGAAGACAGGCAACCACCACCCAGAGATTCAGGCAAGCGCTGGGTGGCAGAGAGAAGAGTGGGGCATGGGGGGAGGCATTCAGGGGTGGGGGGAGGGTAGGGGAAAGCAGGGTGAAGGGAGGGAGTGGGGTAAGAGGGGGCAGGACCAGCGGAGCTCAGCTCCACTGGATCCATAGACCTATGTGGGGCCTCCTGGCGGTGCTGCTTTACTCCGTGCCAATTAAATATCCAGTGCAGAGTTGAGTAGGCTTATTGCGGGGGCTGTTTCCCTTACTCAGGGGAAGGGGACGAATGTGTGCATAAGGTACAGGCATTGTGTGAACTCCGGCATTCTATACAATGCCTGGTCAGGTATGAAAGAAGTTTATTTAATTCAGACCTTAACATAAGAACATAAGAACAGCCCCACTGGAACAGGCCATAGGCCCATCTAGTCCAGCTTCCTGTATCTCACAGCAGCCCACCAAATGCCCCAGGGAGCACACCAGATAACAAGAGACCTCATCCTGGTGCCCTCCCCTGCATCTGGCATTCTGACATAACCCATTCCTAAAATCAGGAGGTTGCGCATACACATCATGGCTTGTAACCCATAATGGATTTTTCCTCCAGAAACTTGTCCAATCCCCTTTTAAAGGTGTCAAGGCCAGTCGCCATCGCCACATACTTATAAGTACACCTTATGTACTTTACCTAGATTTTCTATAGGATGCCTACTTTTTTGGGGGGCATAGTATGAAAGACGTTTATTTCATTCTGACCTTACATGCATTACCTAGGAATGATATAGAATGAGAAGACTGATCCTTTCCCAATTTTGGAAAAATATATTCGAGCAGGAGTGGGACCATGGCCGTGTGGGCGGGCAGGCAGGCACGGAGCTGGAGGCAAGGGCGGGATCCAGCAGTTATGCTGGATCCTGAACCCTTTCCCAGGCAGCCCAGTTCAGTCCTGGGCTGCTTGGATTTGTGACATCTCATTAGGAGGCGCAGATCCGAGTAAACCTATTGGGGCTGCTGCAGTACAACACAGGGTAAGGGCAAACATTTTCCCTTGCCTTGGGCTGCACCGCTTTTGGCCCCAAACTTGTGCTGGATGCAGCACAGGCCCGCTGGACTGCCTGTTTCCAGAGCAAGTTAGGATTGCGCTCTTATGGTGTTTTTGTCAGCTCAGCTGACTATTTTACAGTTTCCAGAGTTAGGAGGCTGAAAAGAGGGCAGATAATTATAAAAGAATATAAAAGAGGCTAGCAGTGACAGCGTTACTCCATGATATTGTCTTCAGGTTGATTGTGTTACTGCCTGGCGAATATCAGTCTTGGATGATGAAACACTGTGTTCCTGCAAAAGTCCACAGTGAAGCCCTGGTCCAATTCTAAGCACCAAAGCTACGATCGGTGATTCAGGAATCTCTTTTCTAAAATCCATTTCTCTACCCAAACCTCATTACACTGAAACGACAACACCTGCAACTGGTTGAACCTCATTTACATTTCCCCTTAATAAATTCATTGTTTGGTTTCAGTGTTATCCTAATTAAGATACAGGCCAATATCCATGAAAAGGGGTGGAAGGCTAGCCATGCAGAGCACTAAGCTGGCGATCACTGATGCATGACATGAAGCTGGAGGCCCCGGCGTGGGACAGGAGGAAGGCGGTTTTATGGAGCAGCCGAAGAGACTCCAGGGAGCCATGATGTGCTGGAAAACATTAGGAAACTACTGTAGACTGAAAATTACTTGAGGAAGACAGATGGATGGGCTGACCGATAAAGGAATGAGAAATCTGTAAAATGGTCAATGTGAGAGAACCGGTGGATAGAGCCCGTCAGAATAAAAGCCAGAAGTTGATGTCTACTGGAGCAGAAGCAACTGCTAGAAATCACTGGTGTATGATAGCAGGTGAGCTTTCCAGAAGCTTGATTAGTAGAGCACAACAATTGCTCTGCCTGAGTGACTAGGCGAAAGCAAACTTTGAAAGCTAAATATCATTCAAGTTAGCCAAGTAGGTAGAATATACATCCTGCATCAGGGCCAGAGATGACAGCCTGGGGATGGGGAAATTGTGCTCCATTTCCAGAAGTGAGCTCGGCAGGCTGACACTGATGATTCAAGTGACAAAGTCTCTTTCTCAAGTGTGTAGGAGTCATGGGAAAATGTAATAGGTTTCCAAAAAGAAGGCCATATCTGAGGAAGGAGCCTGCATTCAGTATTTTCATTTACATGTCTTAGAGGGCTAGGATCTTTCCTAGGAATGATAGAGTGTTCAACACTGGCGCTCCACTGATTATCATTCTGTCACCCAGCTGTTCACAGAGACGCAAGAAGACAGACTCAGATGTTTGGTCTTCTCCAGTGGGGGCTAGATTTGTGACACTGCGGTAAAAAGTGCAAGATCTTGCTCTACGGAGATATGTGTATTTCTTTTATTAGATTTATTTCCTGCCTTTTCACCCCCCCCCCAAAAAAAAAAACAAAAAAAACTCTAGGTACTTTCCATGTTGCCAGATCATATCATTAACAGCACAATCCTATGCATGTCTTCTCAGAAGTAGGTCCTATTGTATTCAGTGGGGCTTACTTCCAGGAAAGCGTATATATGATAGCAACTTAATTAAGTCAGTATGGGTGAACACCAAAACATAACGCTGCATTGCCCATCTATAAATGCAAAGCAATTAAGCACAAGGGCAGGACATTGAGACATGGCAGCAGAACTCATAAATCATAAAAGATCCTTGAATCATACTGCCTTGCACCTGTTTCTATTAAGCATCAAACATTGGCCTAAACATGCTTCCTTGAGGTTGCTAAAGAACCAGTGCCACCACTGAAAAAGTCCTGCTAAGCCCACCCACAAATGATTTTCTTCATGGAAAAAAATTATTTTGTAAGACCATCAGGGCCTTACAGGGTTTTCTTTCTTTTCTTTTTCTTTTAATAAAGTAATGTTGAATGAATGCCATGTAAAATTCAGGCTCCATATCATGTGGTATAACTTGAAGAGTGATACGGAAATGAATAGGCATGTACCCACATATATACATACATAAAATACACATATACATACATGAAAAGCTCCTTGAGAGCAGGGGCCTTTTTGCTTATTTTTGCTTATCAAACTTTGGAGGCAGTGTTGAAATGAACCAGTGGTCTGACTCAGGCTAAGACCCATATTTGCGTAAGTGCATATTCTGCACTTTGATGTGAATGTGAGCAATTGCAAGCATTTGTGCGCAATAAAAATTTATAGCATGTGAATAGATCACTCTGCCATGAGTCCTGAGGCATTTGGGGAGGAGGAAATGAAATAAGAGGAGGCAGCTCAGTCCAGACATTCAGAAGTTCAGAATGGGAATGAGGTTCTGCTTTTCCTACCTTTCCTTTCTGCCCAGTGGCTCAGGATCTGGGACAGTCCATGTGCTCCCCTTCCCTAAGCTCAAATGTTCCTTTCAAGGCAACTGACAGCACGTATATGTGGACAGCTTTCTCAGAAAGTAGAAGGCAAATGTGACAAGCTGCAGAGGGATTGTGCTTTAAAATCTCATTTTCTTAAGCTCAGCCAATGATTTTGAAGAGTTGCCTAATGACTTTTAACATGTGGCTGACAGCGCTACCATGACACTCAGTCACCCCAGCTGTCTGGCAAGGCTCAGTTGGCAAGGAGGACCTTGTCGTACTTACTGTGCTACCACGCTAGGAACCATTTCCTAAAACTGGAATGTGACCCAAGGTCCAGAGACAAATTTGCATGGCCCATTTGCCACCACAGAAGTACAATTCATTAGCACGCAGTGGCTTGGCACACAAAGAGGATGCAAACAGAGTCAGTCATGTGCATGTAATATGCCAATGTGCCAGAGTTTTCCAGTGCCAAATATGCTTCTAAGGTAGCCCTTTGTAATGAGCATGTCCTCCACTCTTAATTCAAAAGAGAGGCATGCCACTTGCTTTGTTTAGATGGTCTTAAGGATCTTTCCAAGGTGACTAGTGACTGTACTTCTGGACAAGCCTCACCCACATTTGACAGGCAGCCCTACCCAAAACACATGACTTACAGTCCAGTCCAGTCCTGTCCACACTTTCCTGGGAATAAGCCCCATTGACTCTGATGGGACTTTCTTCTGAGTAGACATGCATAGGATTGGGCTGTTAGGCTATAATCCTATGCACAACGTCTTGAGAGTAAGCCCCAGCAAAGACAATAGAACTTACTTCTGAGTAGACAAGCATAGGATTGTGCTCAAAATGACATCAGAGTGATACATGAGGGAGTCATCCTTTCAGTGGTGGCTGTGACAATTCCCATTCCTTTCGGCTACAACAAACTGCAAGCATTGTGTTCAGGATAATTCTTCCTGCCAAGCTACCAAGTTCTCCTGGTATTAAAGTGGTTCAAAGGATAACATACTGTCCAAAAGCTATACATCGCCCAGTTAGGCTTTCTATGACCACACGAAGCCCAGAAGCCAAACATAGCTTTGAGCTAAAGAAAACATCATGATCCTTCTTCACCATTAAAATGCAGAAGCAAAAACATTGCTATGAAAAAGCCCAGATGAAAAAAGCTCACAAAAGAATTGCCCACAGGAAAAAAAACCACACCCAACCTAACCCATACCTTAATCCTCACCATAACCCAGAGATTCCCAAACTAGGGCATCACAATGTCCCAGCCAGAGAAGCTGACTTGATCACCATGGTTGTGTCAATGCTGGGGCCAAACGAAGGGTTTAGACTTACCTAAGAACATAAGAACAGCCCCACTGGATCAGGCCGTATGCCCATCTAGTCCAGCTTTCTGTATCTCACAGCAGCCCACCAAATGCCCCCGGGAGCCCACCAGACAACAAGAGACCTCATCTGGCATTCTGACATAGCCCATTTCTAAAATCAGGAGGTTGCACATACACATCATGGTTTCTAACCCATAATGGATTTTTCCTCCAGAAACTTGTCCAATCCCCTTTTAAAGGCATCTAGGTCAGATGCCATCACCACATCCTGTGACAAGGAGTTCCACAGACCAACCACATGCTGGGTGAAGAAATATTTTCTTTTGTCTGTCCTAACTCTTCCAACACTAAATTTTCATGGATGTCCCCTTGTTCTGGTGTTATGTGAGAGTGTAAAGAGCATCTCTCTATCCACTTTATCCTTCCCATGCATAATTTTGTATGTCTCAATCATATCCCCCCTCAGGCATCTCTTTTCTAGGATGAAGAGGCCCAAACGCCGTAGCCTTGCCTCAAAAGTTAGGTGCCCCAGCCCAGTAATCATCTTAGTTGCTCTCTTTTGCACCTTTTCCATTTCCACTATATCCTTTTGAGATGTGGTGATCAGAACTGGACAGAATACTCCAGGTGTGCCTTACCATAGATTTGTACAACAGCATTATAATATTAGCCGTTTTGTTCTCAATACCTTTCCTAATGATCCCAAGCATAGAATTGGCCTTCCTCACTGCTGCCGCACATTGGGTCGACACTTTCATTGAGTTGTCCACCACCACCCCAAGATCTCTCTCCTGATCTGTCACAGACAGCTCAGAATCCATTAGCCTATATGTGGTTTTGATTTTTTACCTAAGGTAGTGCTGGCCTTTGGGGAGTGAGAAGCCCCACAAACACCTCTACAGGGCTCTACAACCCTCCAAAAAGCTAAGAAAAAGCAATTGTGACCCACTTCAAATTTGCAATTTAATTTGCAATCACAAAACTGGAAGAGGGCTGCAATTGCTTTTTTTTTTTTTTTTAGCTTTTTGGAGGCTTGGGGAACCCTGTAGAGGTGCCTATGGGGGCTCCCTGCACCCCTTGGAGGTCAGCTCTTCCTTAGGTAAGTCCAAAATGACCCTTTTGTCCCCAGCAATCACATTGCTGCCTTTTCTCCTTCCCCACAGGCACCTGTAATGGAAATGTGCAAGTTCCCTCAAGGAGTTCCCTATGGTGTTAACAGTGGCCCCTTGATCTAGCAGGCAAGCATGGGGTTAATCCTGGGGTCTCACTAGCAGTGGGTATGCTGCACAGCTGCAGCCACTAGAGGCAACCAGGTCATTAAGGGATAAAAGCAGCCCCTGATAAAGGGAGAGTTTGGTGAGTAGTAGAAGGATGAAAGCTGGGGGAAGGAATTGAACTGAAGGATTAATGGGTTGAAGAACTGAAGACTGCTGATGGACTGGTGGACTAACTGGCTAAAGGACAAATAGGTGAATGGACTTTGGGGGCTGCTGGAACAGAGACTGCTGGAGCCACTGGAGATTGGTGTGTGTGTGCCATGCCCAAGACCTGCTGAGGACCAAGGTGTTGCAGTAGTGGCTGGAGAAGCTGCTGGCAGGAGGAAGGAGGACCTCCCCAGGTTGAACAGGTTCTAACTCTTTGCCTTTCTAACTCCCTGTCTTCTAACCTTAACTTTAACTTTAAATCAACCTTAAAGCAAAATTGAAAGTTAGCACCTAAGGGCGGTATGTAGGTCTACTCTGAGCAGGAGCAGAGTCCTACTCATGAGTAAGAGCCCAAGAGTCAGGCACTTAAATCAAAGTTGAAAGTTAGCTGCACCTAATGTAGCACCTAATTGAAGGAAGGGAGGAGGATAAAGTGGAAAGCAGGTTTTTCTACTTTGTTTTAAATTAACCCTATACTTAACCCAAGTTAAACTTAATCTAAGTTAGAACATAGCCTAAACAGTTCAGTAAATTGGGACACAGGATCTAGAAAGCAATAAATAATTAAACAAACTCAAATAAAAACTAGCTTGAGGTTACAAAACAGTCCAGCCTAAGAGAACAGAACTAGGAGGGAAAGAACCTAGTAAGGGGCAATTCCCAACCACCCAGGCATAGTCCATTTTAGAATTTCAACATCACCACCTTAGGAGGTGATAAGAGCCCCATTAGGCTAATCCAAGCACTCCATTCAGGAGCCTGCAGAGTAGGTTATGCCCATCAGCAGCCTTTTGTCTTTCTGAGCTTTTGTAAACTCACCTGGGCAGACCAGCCCCCCTTTCAATCAGGAAGGAAGGAGGGAGGAGGAGCCAGTCAGGAGTATAAAGCTAGGCCTGCCATCGCCTGAGGCTCTCTCTAGACGCGTGTGGCCTCTGGGAACCCCAAGTGCCAGGTAAACTGAGAGTTTAGCATCTGGGCGAGTTCAGCAGCAGGGCGAGGAGGCCAGGGCCCCATATACTGCCCTTCCTCTTCCCTTGAGAAGAGGCCTGCTAACCAGTGTAGGGTTTTTAAAAGTACCCCTAAATAAAACAACAACAAAAAAGCTATGCAGTCAGATAGCCACCAGCAGGGTGGGGGCTATCCAGTGTTCTGCATTGGGTGCCACATGTGTGATTATATGCCTCTGGGGCATAAGTCATGGGTGTGTCCTTGGTGCAAGGAGCTCCAGGGTCTCAGGGAATGCGTCCACTCCCTTGAAGCCTTGGTGCCCGACCTGGAGAAGCGCAGGCAGGCAGAGGAGGACTGTGGGGAGACTTCCGGGGACGATCAGGCTTCGTCCCAACCTCAGGCGTGCAGCTCCTCGGCTGCCCGGGTGGGACGTCTCGGGACTGGAGGACGTCATCCTGGAGAGGAGGGAAACAATCCCCTAGGGGGGACCACTTCTCCAGGGGATGGGCCCGTATCTGAATGCACTCAGGATACTCCTCGGTGGGAGGGGGGTCGGGGGCTTCTTGTAGTGGGGGATTTGATTATTAGAAACATAGAGAGGGGGGGTTTGCGACAGATGTGAGGACTGCATGGTGACTTGCCTGCCTGGTGGGAAGGTTGCAGACATCACTTCTCGTCTAGACAGGCTAGTAGACAGTGCTGGGAGAGAGGTAGCGGCTGTGGTGCATGTCGGCACCAACGACGTGGGCAAGTGTAGCCGGGAGGTCCTGGAGGCCAAATTTAGGCTTTTAGGCAGGAAGCTGAAAGCCAGGACCTCAAAGGTAGCGTTCTCTGAAGTGCTACCTGTTCCACGCGCAGGGCCAGCTAGGCAGGCGGAGATCAGGGGTCTCAATGCGTGGATGAGACAGTGGTGTAGGGAGGAGGGGTTTAGATTCGTTAGGCACTGGGGAACGTTTTGGGACAAGCGGGGCCTGTACAAGAGGGACAGGCTCCACTTGAACCAGAATGGAACCAGACTGCTGGCGCATAACATTAAAAAGGTGGCAGAGCAGCTTTTAAACTGATCCCTGGGGGAAGGCCGACAGGAGCTGAGGGGCATCTGGTTCGGGACTCCTCATCCCTATGGGATGAGGATGGGGAGGTTAGAGAACAACAAGACAAAGGCAGGGTAGGAGAAGAAATTGGGAAAGGTAGCGTGATGGGATGTGATAGACGGTTTGGCACAATGAGAGGATGCGGGGACAAAGGAACAAATAAGCAGCCCATCCTAGGGCATTCCATGTACAAATGCTTTTATGCGAATGCCCGAAGTCTACAAGCAAAGGTGGGAGAACTGGAATGTCTGGTGACAAGGGAAAATATTGACATAGTGGGCATAACGGAAACCTGGTGGAATGCGGAAAATCAGTGGGATACCGCAATCCCGGGCTATAAACTCTACAGGAGGGACAGGCAGGGGCGTGTTGGAGGTGGGGTGGCCGTTTATGTTAAGGAAGGGGTAGAATCCAGCAAAGTAGAGATTGAAGGTGGGTCCAACTCCACCGTAGAATCTCTGTGGGTTAAATTACCAGGCTTGTGCAGCGATGTAATACTGGGGGTGTGCTATCGTCCTCCAGACCAGAAATCGAATGGGGACCTTGAAATGAGGAAACAGATCAGGGAGGTGACAAGGAGGGACAGGGTTGTAATCATGGGGGACTTCAATTATCCTCATATTGACTGGGTCAATTTGTGTTCTGGTCACGATAAGAAAACCGGATTTCTTGACGTGCTAAATGACTGTGGCTTAGAGCAGCTAGTCACGGAGCCCACCAGAGGACAGGTGACTCTGGATTTAATATTGTGTGGTATGCAGGACCTGGTTAGAGATGTAAACGTTACTGAGCCATTGGGGAACAGTGATCATGCTGCGATCCGTTTTGACATGCACGTTGGGGGAAGAATACCAGATGAAAAAATCTCTAACAAAAACCCTTGACTTCCGACAGGCAGACTTCCTCTAAATGAGGAGGCTGGTTAGAAGGAGGTTGAAAGGGAGGGTAAAAAGAGTCCAATCTCTCCAGAGTGCATGGAGGCTGCTTAAAACAGTAATAGAGGCCCAGCAGAGGTGTATACCACAAAGAAAGAAGGGTTCCACTAAATCCAGGAGAGTGCCCGCATGGCTAACCAGCCAAGTTAGAGAGGCCGTGAAGGGCAAGGAAGCTTCCTTCCGTAAATGGAAGTCTTGCCCTAATGAGGAGAATAAAAAGGAACATAAACTGTGGCAAAAGAAATGTAAGAAGGTGATACGGGAGGCCAAGAGAGACTATGAGGAACACATGGCCAGCAACATTAAGGGGAATAATAAAAGCTTCTTCAAATATGTTAGAAGCAGGAAACCCGCCAGAGAAGCGGTTGGCCCTCTGGATGGTGAGGGAGGGAAAGGGGAGATAAAAGGAGACTTAGAGATGGCAGAGAAATTAAATGAGTTCTTTGCATCTGTCTTCACGGCAGAAGACCTCGGGCAGATACCGCTGCCCAAACGGCCTCTCCTGACCGAGGAGTTAAGTCAGATAGAGGTTAAAAGAGAAGATGTTTCAGACCTCATTGATAAATTAAAGATTAACAAGTCACCGGGCCCTGATGGCATCCACCCAAGAGTTATTAAGGAATTGAAGAATGAAGTTGCAGATCTCTTGACTAAGGTATGCAACTTGTCCCTCAAAACGGCCACGGTGCCAGAAGATTGGAGGATAGCAAATGTCACGCCAATTTTTAAAAAGGGAAAGAGGGGGGACCCGGGAAACTATAGGCCGGTCAGCCTAACATCCATACTGGGTAAGATGGTGGAATTCCTCATCAAAGATAGGATCTCAAAACATATAGATGAACAGGCCTTGCTGAGGGAGAGTCAGCATGGCTTCTGTAAGGGTAAGTCTTGCCTCACAAACCTTATAGAATTCTTTGAAAAGGTGAACAGGCATGTGGATGTGGGAGAACCCATGGTCATTATATATCTGGACTTTCAGAAGGCGTTTGACACGGTCCCTCACCAAAGACTACTGAAAAAACTCCACAGTCAGGGAATTAGAGGACAGGTCCTCTCATGGATTGAGAACTGGTTGGAGGCCAGGAAGCAGAGAGTGGGTGTCAATGGGCAATTTTCACAATGGAGAGAGGTGAAAAGTGGTGTGCCCCAAGGATCTGTCCTGGGACCGGTGCTTTTCAACCTCTACATAAATGACCTGGAGACAGGGTTGAGCAGTGAAGTGGCTAAGTTTGCAGACAACACCAAACTTTTCCGAGTGGTAAAGACCAGAAGTGATTGTGAGGAGCTCCAGAAGGATCTCTCCAGACTGGCAGAATGGGCAGCAAAATGGCAGATGCGCTTCAATGTCAGTAAGTGTAAAGTCATGCACATTGGGGCAAAAAATCAAAACTTTAGATATAGGCTGATGGGTTCTGAGCTGTCTGTGACAGATCAGGAGAGAGATCTTGGGGTGGTGGTGGACAGGTCGATGAAAGTGTCGACCCAATGTGCGGCGGCAGTGAAGAAGGCCAATTCTTTGCTTGGGATCATTAGGAAGGGTATTGAGAACAAAACGGCTAGTATTATAATGCCGTTGTACAAATCGATGGTAAGGCCACACCTGGAGTATTGTGTCCAGTTCTGGTCGCCGCATCTCAAAAAAGACATAGTGGAAATGGAAAAGGTGCAAAAGAGAGCGACTAAGATGATTACAGGGCTGGGGCACCTTCCTTATGAGGAAAGGCTACGGCGTTTGGCCTCTTCATCCTACAAAAGAGACACCTGAGGGGGGACATGATTGAGACATACAAAATTATGCGGGGGATGGACAGAGTGGATAGGGAGATGCTCTTTACACTCTCACATAATACCAGAACCAGGGGACATCCACTAAAATTGAGTGTTGGGCAGGTTAGGACAGACAAAAGAAAATATTTCTTTACTCAGCGTGTGGTCATTCTGTGGAACTCCTTGCCACAGGATGTGGTGCTGGTGTCTAGCCTAGACGCCTTTAAAAGGGGATTGGACAAGTTTCTGGAGGAAAAATCCATTGCGGGGTACAAGCCATGATGTGTATGCACAACCTCCTGATTTTAGAAATGGGTTATGTCAGAATGCCAGATGCAGGGGAGGGCACCAGGATGAGGTCTCTTGTTGTCTGGTGTGCTCCCTGGGGCATTTGGTGGGCCGCTGTGAGATACAGGAAGCTGGACTAGATGGGCCTATGGCCTGATCCAGTGGGGCTGTTCTTATGTTCTAACAGGTGAGCTACCCTGGTGGTGGGATCCAGTAGTGCTGCAGGGCAGAGCTAGGGTCATTGTTGGGAAAGAAGGGGAGCTGATTAGCTTAAAGTGGGCATAATTCCCCAACACAGTCGTAATCAAATGATTTCCCAGCCTGAGGGCCTTGACTTGGCTTGCAGGAGGAGCCCTTTTTTCGGTTTGCGGAAGTGGAGCACTATCGCTCCACTTTCACTTTCTGCAGGCTGGGGAGCCCTGCAGACACTCACGCGGGGCTCCCTGCACCCCTAGGATGCTGCTGTAGAGACTGGTGAGTACACCCCAGTCCCTGCAGCCCCCCTGAATGACATGATCCTGGGGATCATGTCGCTGCCTTCTCCCCCCACCCCTGCTGCCACCCTCCCCACCCCTGCAAGCACTTACTGTGGCTTTCCACCTCCCAGAGAGTCTGAAAACAGCAGCCCTAAGTGAAGCTTGGATTGGGAATCTGGCAAAACAGCACCTACCCTGGTTCCCAAACTCCCTGACAGTTTGGGAACCACTGCCCTGAACCACTGAGGGCCTGATTCACAGCCCTGCTTGCTGGCTCACTGCAAATGTGCCATAAGGCATGTTTGCAAGCTCATACCATGGGCCCAGTGCCAGAAGTAGCCCAGCGCAAGCCTGCACTGGACCAGCTCTGATGCTGTACCTGTGTTCTGCCACCTTGCAGTCACCTGGACTACCTGGAAGTGGAGAGGTGAGTGGGCGTAGGGGGAGGTGGGAAGGAAGTGTTCAGGGGTGGGGGGAGGCAAGGGGAGGGTGGGGAGAGGGCAAGGAGGAGGCGTGGTGGGGGGAGAGAGCAGGGACGGAGGGAGGACCAGTGGAGCTTTACTCCACTGGATTTTGAACCCCGTGTGGGACCACACGGTCTGACACAGGACTCTGATTCTGCAGTAGCTGCAGAGCTATTATAGAATTGAGTAGCCCTATTGTGGGGCTGCTTCCCTTACCTGGGGAAGGGAATGAAGTCCCCTTCTGCTGAGGATTTCCCAGCGGCTGCTTAGTTGCTCGCTGGATACCGTGGCAGCCATTTGGGTGCCACGGCAGCCCGTGTACCACGCAGCTCAGGATTGGGCTGCCCATCCCTCCACCCTAATCCTAACCCTATCTCTAACCCACATGGGCAAAGTTTGTGTGGGTTTTTTCATGTGTGTGTTTTTTTTTCCTGGTTACTAGCAAAAATGCAGATCACGTACCCAGTGTGTTCAAGACAGGCAAACACTACCACACTATATTGGTTCATAGTAAGATCTTGCTTTCTAAGCCATGGCAGATAATTTTTTTTTTTTTTGAGAAAAACTTGGGTTTTTCCTGAGAGTTCTCTGAATCTTGGAAAGATTTGGCCCATTCAAAAGTTTCCTTGCTAGCAATCCACTGTCTCTAGTCTTCCCTAAAGTTGGTTTCTCCTTTTTCTGCTTCCCTTTCCCCAAACTTTCTTTCATCAGCAGTGACACATGTGAAGGAGAGGCTGCTCTTTAGGCCTTCATTAGGCTAACAAATTCCCAGTGCAAAAATCCCTTAGAGTTGCAGTTTGCAATGGCTTCCAGGTTCTCATTAAGTGCCCAGAAGCTCACTCATGCTACAGTTCATAAGGTTCTTTGCACTGATGACGTTTAGTTAGTAAGGCCTTCAGGCCCCATAAAGGTGCAGTAGTACCTAGCCCCTTTGTGCCCTCTCCTTTACTGCTGCTACAAGATATGTTTTTAGGGGAAGGTGAGGATGTTGAATTTATTTATAAGCCAAGCCAAAATTCCAAGAAACCTTGGCCCAGATAGCTAACAGTTTATTTCATTTGACTTTTTTTTATCACTGGTATTTTTGAAATGAGCTAATGCTTATATGGGCCCTGGTGGAGTAGGATGAATTTCAGGAGCTATGGACTGTAGTAAGAACCCAATATGAAGGATCTTATAAGTCAGAGCTATAACGATCTCTAAGAAGTCGATTTAATCACACTGAAGTTCAAAGATTGCACTTAGCCAAGTTACCATCCCTCACCATGGAAGTTGAAAAGCCCTTTAACTGGGTGAATCCATCAGGACAGAGGCGGCCAAGGTCAATGAGTCTCCACACTTTTGGAAGTACTTACAGATGCGTTGGGAGCCTGAGACAAAATGGACAAAAGTCAATGGTCCTTATCAAGACAAATCCTAATGGGGAAGAATTTGGGGGAAATGTCCATTCTGGGGATAGTCAAAAGCAATAGTGTTATTTGTGATGGCAGCAGAATCCAACACACCTCCCCACATGGCGATGCAGTTGCACCAATGTGGCACATGCTGTATTCTGGTTTCTGGAAGCTTTGTTGGTATAGAGGAACATTTGGTTCCTTGTCATGAGGTACGCTTGGTCGGCCCACTGGGTCTACTCAGAGTTAAGCCAGCAATAGAGCTGGTGCAAGTTCATGTGGATTCAGGTCAGGGGATTCAGGCCAGTTAGGATATTGGCATGTGCTGCTGCTGCTACCACCCCCTTCCTGCGCCTGATCCATTCTCTCCACCCCAGAGTTGCTCTGTTCCTCCCCCTCCCTTTCCTGTCCCACCTGTTGCTGCTTCCCTCCCACCCTCTGCACTATGACCAGCACCAGTGAGCATCCTTGGTCTGCTGGTATGCAGAATTGGCTGCGCACGGCTTGCAGTGCTGCCCTGGCCATACTTAATGGCTTTTTGTATTTTGCAACAGCCTTAAAGGCCATTGGAATGAGAATTCCAGCGGTGCAAGGCCCAAATGGGATTGAGCTGAAACAGAAACTTAACCCCAAAACAGATTAGGATTTGAAAGAACCATACTTGGCAGTATGAAGTTGTGTCCAATAAATATTTCATTTGCATTGCTGTCGTTAACTTGGATTGGTTCATACTCAGGTATGGATAGATCACTCCGTACACATGCATGTGCATGTAGCAGCAGTCTGTACATGTGCATCAGCCCAGTTTTGCCACTGCTGTGCTCATTTGCATGCACACTCCTGTAGGGGGGGGCAGAAAGCAAATGGGTA
The DNA here is from genome assembly GCF_035046505.1 of Tiliqua scincoides. NCBI lineage: Eukaryota > Metazoa > Chordata > Lepidosauria > Squamata > Scincidae > Tiliqua > Tiliqua scincoides. The sequence goes on from NC_089826.1 coordinate 56,410,045, forward strand.
GGTTGGCCAGTAAGCCCCCATGGCCAGGGAGATGGTAGAGGGGAACCTCCTGATCCAATTTCCTTATTTAACAAAGATCTATGTGCAGCCTCTCTGCTGCACAGCTTCTGTTTGAAATAAGGAGTAGCATGTGCTGTTCATTTCAAACACAAGGGGCATGGAGGAGAGAGGCTGCATACTTTGCACTGGTACTGGAAGGGAAGAGAAGGGAAGGGGGCTCCAGGTAACTTCTCCCTGCTGACTTGGGGCTTTCTAAGCACCACCTGGGCAAGGAAGAGTGATTTGGAGCTGTGGCAGTGCTGGAGGGAGAAGGACGCTGCTACTGTCATCATCCCTTTCTGGCTTGCTCTTAGCAAGTCAGAAAAGGGTTAGGATTAGAGCCTACTGGAGTGGGCAGGCGGGCTGGAGGCTTATCTCTTCACTGCCCTCTGTGTAACTGTTTCAGGTCATGGCAAGGCTGGCCCTGTCTGTGTGTGCATGTGTCAAAAGACAGAAGAATGTCCACTGAAAAAAAGAAATGTTGGTTACTAATCACCCGTCATTTATCAATTCATCAATTATATGTGAGTTCATTTTCATAATACCTAAACCCTAATACAGAGATACTGAAGGGAGTGTGACAACTTCCTGTGTAGTAGAGAAAAGTTACTTCTCTGGATTATCCTAGAACTAAAATAGCTTCACAAGAAAAGAATATGTGCCCTTTGCTTCCAACCTCCATGATTAAGCCATTTCTGCCCAATAGTGGAGCTGACATCTGTGCCTATATGCAACAGGGATCAAGTGTGTACACCTGTGGGCTGGGCAGAAATGGATTAAAATGTACTGCTACTTGATTACTCAATTTTTTTTATTTTTTATTTTTTGCTAATCATCAGCTAAATGCATTCAAGCATATTTCCTGAATTTAGGTATTTATTTTTAACAATTCATCAACTCACGCTTTTCACGCAAGTGCTCTCCCCTAGTTGTGTGTACCTTTCCCTGCAACATTTCTTTAGGCTATATTTTTTTGTTTGTTTTGCTTAAATCAACTGGACTGATTTGTGTTCTTGACTGTGGCCCAGTGTGGTTCTGATTAAGTGCAGCTGATCCGTGAGAGGTGGAAAGTAGATGGCTCTGCTTTTGGACAGGGGTTAGACTTAGCCTACTTCCAAGCATATGATTCAGTGATTACCTTTCCATTCTTTTATGGATTTATATTTTTATAGCTCAGCATCTGCTGTTGCCTGACAGTCTTGCTCATGTTGATTTGAATAAAGAACAATTCTGGAGAGATTCAGAATGTAAATGAAGTGTTTCTACAACGAAAGCGAATGATATATGAAAGGATTCAGTGTTTGAAAGTGGCTTATTCAAAAGGAAATTGCATTAAATTTGTATGGAAATGAAATGCATAAAGCTCAATAGTCACCACACAATACACACTTTGGAAATTGCAGAGGATCATTCTCAAAACATGCCATGTTATATTTTCCCTTTGCTTACCTGAAAGTGTTGCAATAGGATGTATTTAAATCCTACCAATTAAAATGGCAGTTTTAATCTTAAGGCTATATAGTATTATATTCCCACTTCTGATATAAAATCAGATGGTGTCACTATAAACTATAGTGCTGATAACAGGCATTGCTAACCAATAATAATAGATATTCTTTCTTCTACATAATAAACGTGTCTCAAAACTGCTGGAACGTTGATACATCAAGCTAAAATAATAGACCTCTGCTTCATAGCCTAAAAGCTGACTGTCATCAGAGTGCTATAAAATGCAAGCTCCCTATATTTACAGGGTTTTGTATTAACAACATAAATAGCCAGAACTCTTTTATTCTGATGCAGAAAAACCTTAAATCAGGGTACTTGTGTTTAAGAAGATTTATAGTTTGATCCACCAACCAATAAGTCTGAACATTTGAAATGAAACTGATCCAGTTTACTCCATTGTAGTGGGACTGGAACCAACACCGCTGGAACCAACCGTATTGGCTACTGCCTTTCCATTGGACCATTTCAACAATGTGGAGAGGCGGGATTTGCTGCATGGGTAACAGTCTGTCCTCCATATCTACTTTACACAGGCTTGGCACACTGGAGAGGACACTCCAACTTCACAATACGGTGTTGGCACAGGAAGCAGCAGTTTACCGATTATAAGTCTTTACTCGATTGGCATAGAGCGTGACACCAGGGGCTGCTTCCGACAGTGGGAGAAGTCACTGCATCTCATTGGGCAGCTACTGCCTGCCTTAAGCTGGGCAGTCCACAGCCAGTAAGGTGCTGCCTCTCCATGGTCTTTTAATCTCAAGGGGTGCATGGGGTTTGGGGTAAAAACTGACAAGTGGATCGACAACTCTGCACCATGTTAAGAAAAAAAACTCCTGCCCTAAAGCTGGGCACCTGGAGCGTCTGGACAATGACACCTGGCTTTTCTGACTATCTGTAAGAAATAGATGACACACGCAAAACAGCTGTCATCAACATGGAGCTGAGCAGACTGCAGATGGACATTGTTGCCCTTCAAGAGACAAGGTTGCCAGATTCAGGATCTGTCAAGGAGAGAAATTTCTCATTTTTCTGGCAGGGAAAACCACCAAACAAGACCAGGGAACATGGTGTTGGCTTTGCAGTCAGAAATACCCTGCTGGGATTTATCATCCCACCTACTGCCGGAAGTGAAAGAATTTTGTCCGTGCAGCTCCACTCATCAGCAGGACTGGTTACTCTTATCAGTGCATATGCACTGACTCTGTCATCTCCAGCAGAAGATAAAGACAAATTCTACGACAAACTGGCCACCACTATCAAGAAAGTCCCCGAGAAAGAGCCATTGTTCATCCTCGGCGATTTCAATGCTAGAGTTGGTGCTGATAACAGTTCGTGGCCCACTTGCTTAGGTCAGTTCGGCACTGGGAAGATGAATGAAAATGGCCAACACCTGCAAGAGTTTTGCTGTCATCACAGTCTCTGTGTCAGCAACACATTCTTCAACATAAAGCCCCAACGTAGAGTCTCTTGGGGACACCCAAGATCAAAGCACTGGCACCAGCTCAACCTGATTCTCACCAGACGCTCCAGCCTTCCCAGCATCAAGATCACACGCAGTTATCAGGGTGCTGACTCCGACACTGACCACTCCCTGGTGTGCAGCAGAGTGAAACTGCGATCAAAGACTGTATCACACGAAAAAGGAAGGAAGACCACACATTGATACCAGCAAGACCCAGGATCAGGAAAAAGTGAAGGAATTTGCACAAGTGCATTGAGGCTCCCTTCAAAACTTAGTGCTTTGCACCCCATCTAGGTATACCACTGTGCATGTATGCTTGGGCTGCAAACTGTTGTATGTGCTACAACTTTTTGACTGGATCCCCCTTCTTAAGCTGTCATTTTATGACTTGATCCACCTGTTGAAGCCACCATTTTGCTCTGATAGCTCCCAATATTTTGGCACCAAAAAAAAAAAAAGTCCTAAAGACTGTTTCTGAGATATGAGACTGTGGGATAAGGGTAAGAAACACTGCTTTCTAAAGATCATCACAGTACTAATAATTAATGATGAGAAGCTTGACATTTATTGGACTGATATTGATCATGATAAAACAATTTTAATTGAGAAGTCAACATCATTCAGAAAGATCTGAAGATGTGACTTGTTCTATATCTTATTCCAATACTTTTTTCTTTTTTTCTTTTAAACTGACATCTTTTTAAATAACACTACAGGGCATGTAGAAATGAGCAGCAATTTGATAGGCATGTGGATGAAAATGTTTTTTGATGGATAAGCTTGGTTAAACCAATTATACAATCAGAAACCATCAGAACAAATCAGTACTTTCCCACATTTTATTAAAATGTGAAACAGAATGTACTTCTGATTTCTTTAGGGAGCATAAATATCTTATCAGTTCTCCGACTAATGTAAGTTAAATTTCTGTAAAGCTGCAAAAATAAATACAATTAAACTCATCATAGGGTGCCAGGAAAGTGCATACTAGAATGCCTTCTGCTACCTCAAGAGATGAAAGAATGATGCTGTGCTCTGCGGATTAGCAGAAACAGAAATAAAATTGTATGTTTGGTGTGTGATATTTCTGGAGCAGAAGCCAGAAACTATAAGTACATAGTTCAAAATTTCCTTAAAGAAAATGGCTTATTGCAAATAAAATAGTCATTGTGTTGTACTCATACTGAAACCAAATAATAATCATCTGGATCCAAAGGTGCATTTTCACAGGCAATGGGGTCACTATGGTTTGCATCACCTGGTATGAGAGGCTATGTGTCACCCCTATGATGGACCTCATCCCATACAGTGGGCGGGGCTATGCCCTGAGCAGTGGGCGTGGTGATGCATTATTGCCCTGCCCCAATGGTTTTTTGCCTATAATGTTAGAATAAAGATATTTCAGTGTGGTTTGTTTCATTGCATTCTGCATGAAAGTATACATTGAATGATATATATAATATGATTCTGTTATTTGAAAGTACCAAGATTTTCAAAATTTTGACCAGTAATGGTGTCACTCCCTTGCCCTCGTCACCCCATGCAGTCCGCAACCCCACACCTCTCTGGCGATGCCACTATTCATGCGGAAGGCATCTTCCACTCATATAAAAACTGTTTTACCTCTTTACTAGAGCACTGCGCAAGAAAAGTGAAACGACATCCAAAACTGCTTTTCCATTTGCACTAGCTGAAGCATGAGAACTTGTCTTGCACTGTATCAATTCTTGCACAAACTCTTGTGCAATTATTTTATTTCTGTTGATGGTTCCTTGGATTAAACCCTTATTTCTCAGCAGAGCTGGACTGACAGGCTGCAGAAGTGGTACTCATTAGTAAATCTGATAACATTGTTCAGGGTCTGATGGAATGTTTACAATGGCTGACACTAAGGAATGGCATTATCTGCTATTTTGTTGTTGTTTTATTAATAGTTACTTCTCCAGTTGGGTGACTTTGGATCCTGGTCAAAGTCATCATCTCTGATGTCATCAGATTCAGAATTATAGAAAGTTTTCCAAGATCATTAGTTTTGTGGTTCCCTGAATGTGCCAATGCATATATTGCTGCCTAGATGAAAATGCCAGGTTTGATGAAGGACTAAAGAGAGATAACAAAGAAGGAACCCGGCCAGTATGGGTATACAAGTTGTAAATCTGTTAGTTCAGTTTCTTTGAGAAGAAAGAAGCACTTGGAATGCAAGCATGAACAGAATTCTGAAAGAGCTAACAGTACAACATTCTGACCAATTAACAGGATGCCTTCTCTAAAGCAGATGTACTTCATCAAGACCAGAAAGGGGCCAAGACTCTGATTAATAGAAAACTGGTTAATCAGTGAGGAACAGGTTATCCAGGTTATCAGTGAGGAACAGGACTAGAGAAGAACTTTATCAGCATGTTAATCCAGCCTAGCTGTAACACATAATTTTCTGACCAGGTCTGAATGAGTATGTGAGTGACAGCCCAATCCTCCTTAACTACCCACACAGAAGTCAAGCTGCACCAATGTAACACACTCTGAATTCCGAGGAGGCATTTTAGCCTCTGAAGTTCCCTTGTCCTGGAGTAGGCCTGCACTGGCCTGCTGGTTCTACTCAGGTCTGTGCCAGCAATAGAGCTGAGATACCAGCATGTGCCCCTGCTGCCAATACCACACCCCTTCCCAGTTCCGATCCTCCCATCTCCCTGTCCCATTCCTCTTTTTTTTTTCCTCCATCACCTCACCCCATTCAGACCTTTCTCTGCCTCCTTCCCACTTCCTGTGCTAACTTACCAGTGCCAGTAAGTGTCCCTGGTCTCCTGGTACATGGACCTGGCCACTTGTGGCAGCAGCCGTGCAATGCCAAATGGCTTGTTGCCTTTTGCAGTAGCCATAAAGGGTTTGCTGGTATGAGTGTTCCAGTGGGGCAAGGCCCAGATAGGGTTGGGGTGTGTGTGTGTGTAATGGTTCCACTGTTGCGTCTTTCATAAGGAATGACTGTGTGAATACATAGGAATGTGTGTTAGGGAACAAAGGGCCAGTCCAATAAGCACAAAGCACTGGTGTACTGCCAGGTCTTCCACCACAAACACCAGCGCAGGAGCTGGGAATCTGCACACCACTAGCAGCAGGCTGCAGAGCTGCCATTTGCGCAACCCTGCCAGCAGAGATGTGGGAAACAGCAGGGACCAGCATGGGGAGTGGGAAGGGGGCAGGACAAAGCAGAGCCAGCAGCAGCAGGATCCCAAACCCCCACCCTGGGCCAGACAAGCCCCTAGCAGCTCTTCAGAGCTATGCCAACAACATTGTTGGCATAGTCTGAGAAGACCTATAAGGGATTAGGTGTCAGCCGGGACATTCAGGCCAGTCCTACCCTCTTTACCCCTCTCAATGGCCTCTCCAGTGGGTATTTATGTTGGATTTAGTGGACATCATTGTGGCAGCCCAGAGTTGGAAGCTGAGGTGATTGGCCCCAATCAACCCTCCCTATTGCTTCCCCCAAGGTCTCTTTGTTGTAGACCTAACAACTGTGAAAGGAATTAGAAAACAAAAGTGTTTGGGACTAAGATTAGGAAATCCCACAACTAAAGAAGAACAACACTGTTGTTGGCATCCTTCAGTCTCGGAAGACTATGGTGTCACGCTCTGAATGGTGGTTCTGGAACAGAGTGTCCTCTCCAGTGCGCGAAGCCTGGGTGAAGTAGGTATGGAGGATAGGCTGTTACCCATGCAGCAAATCCCCCCTCTCCACCTCACTGAAATGGTCCAATGGAAAGGCAGAGGCCAATACGGTTGGTTCCAGCGGCGTTGCAGGAGTTGCCAGAACGTGACTGTGTTCAGCCATGAACTGCCTCAGGGACTCCGGCTCCGGATTTTGCCTCGAGGTTGACTCCTGAAGCCTTTTCCACAACTGGATGTAGCCACAAGGCAGTGGAGGTTTGGGATTAGAGTTTTCCTTCTCTCAGATGAGCTGCCTTCCCAGGCTGACAAGTCCCATCTACTCGGTGGCTGTTTAGTTGCCTCTTACGACAAGTACAGCCAAACTGAGGGCCTATTCTTATCCCCAGTTTGCAGTGTAATCCCATGCTTTTCCCCCCTATGAAATATTCCCACTTATTGCATAGTAAGTGTGTTCATGATTGCAGACTTGCAGCATTTTGCAAAGGAAACACTCTATGGTGTTAGCAGTGATGGGTCAAGAAAGAAACACAGAATCATGAACTGACCCAAAGTTTATTTAAGAGCTGCAAGTTTTGGAAATATATAGAATCCTTCTTCAGGCAAAATACGTGTTGATCACTGACAAGAGCTATCTGCTTCACATGTGCAGGTTAGTAGAGAAGATCATTGTGTAAAAAGACCAACCACTTCCTGCGGCACAGGAAACAGCTGGGACATCGGAAAAAACCCTTTTTTTTTTTAAGGGAAATTTTTTTTTTACAAAACCTTTATTCCTTTGTGCACCTCAAGAAGAAATGAATTCTTTAAAACTAACAACCACCAAGCTAACTAAAGCAATTTATAAATGGTTCTCAAAAGTTCAGTTTCTCCTTTTGAATGGCTTTTGAAAAGCCCAAATCAAAATTTGACCTCTCCTGAGATACCAGTTAGTTTCCAATTTTTCCTTCCCTTGCTGGGTCTTCATTTTGTGTGACTGTTTTCCTCTGAAACTTTTTTTAACGCTGTATTTGTTTGTTTTCTTTTTGAGAAAAACAATTGCCCCTAGGGCTTATTCCTGAGCTTCAAACTTCCTGGGGTGTCTGACAATTGGGCCTTCCCTTGGGTATTATATATACAGTTGGGGCTTTTTTGTCCAAAATATGTGTGGTGCTTTTTCCAAATCTACAAAAAGATTTTTAAAAGAGAGAGTGAGCACCTTTCATAAACAGACCTATTCTGTTCTGATCTTAAAATCTACCTGTTATACAGATGTAGTACTTGCATTAGATTTTCACTCTTGGTAATATATATATATATATCCATGCACAAATATTTCTTTAATACTGATGGCTTTTTTTACATCTACATAGTTGTAAGAATACGTATGACGTCAGAATGATTTAATGGTAGCTGCAGGTAGTAGCAAGACTGAGTAGCAGACAACAGAAATCACAGCACAATTCTGTACATGTTTACTGAGAAGTTCCACTGCGTTCAGTGGGATTTACTCTCAGGTAAGGGTTATAGCAGTGGTTTCCAAACTGACCATGGTCATGGCGCCCTTCTTTTGGATGGCCTCTTCTTCCCAGTTCTCCCAGGAACAGAATGTGAGCATGAACAGAATTCTGAAAGAGCTAACAGTGCAACATTCTGACCAGTTAGCAGGGTGTCTTCTAAAAAGCAGGTGTATTTCATCAAGACCAGAAAAAGGCCATCTTGGATCAATGTGCTTGGATGTTGTGCATTCCAAGGTGGCGGTGCCTGGGAAAGCCAGAGAGAAGAGGCCTCTGGGGGACATCCTGTGGTGACCTTGTGAGTTCACCGCAGTGCACTCTGGAGCCATGGCACACAGTTTGGGAACCACTGGTAACTAGGATTGCAGTCTCAATGAGCAGTGAATCTCTCCTCAACAGCCTTAGGGATGGTGAAGGAGCTGTCCAGGCAAACAATAATGGTTTATTCCTGGATTTGGATTTCATACTTGGATTTCCCCCTGGTGCTTTTAAAAGGAAATGCAATGACAGAAATGGCTCATAGACGATTTGTCACTTTGTAGAGTCATTTCTCTATTCAGAAATAGTTATGTTTATCCCTGAGGGTACTTAACATGATGCAAAATTAGAGCATCCTAAGGGGCACCTTGAGAACATAGGAGAGGAAAATAGGCCTCTTTGAACAAGTGTACTTAATAGCCGCAAACCAATACAGAATTAGGCACACTGAAGCCTGTGGATCTGACAGGTTTCATCCAGGGGAACCATTTTATGCAAACTGGAGCTTCCAATTGAGGGCTGTTCATGAGTGCACTGCAAAGTCACTGCTGCTAAAAAATTGTGTGCTGCAGCAATGCAGAACATGGTGGTAGTTAGACAGCTCACCAGTTCTCAACAAACGGCACCTCTGCACAGTGCTGCCAGTCTTCTGAGGTACTCACATGTGGGTCTCTGTCAGTCGGAAGCAGGCTTATGTGTATATGCTGCAGGGAAGTGCAGTTGGTCCCGACTCCCACAGGTGTGCAGACCCCCTAGCCATTCAGCTAATGTATTGTGCTTCTATTGGTCTTGACAGGACTAGACTGAAATGCCTGAAGGGCAAACAGTGCCTGTCACAGGATCTTATACTGAACCACTGTGTTCCTTGCGCAGTGACAACATCTCGTGCTATATTTCAGTGCTGATATGATTCTAGCCACAGAGGCTATTAGAGGGCTATAGGTGTGACACAGAGACAAAAGCATCTTTCGGTAGAATTTCCGTGTTGCTTTATATCTCACACGAGGCTTTGTCTGCCTTTGAGGATTGTTTGCTTATACTGACAGCTTGAATCGTTCGATTAATAATCTGTGCTTGCGCAGCCAGTGGCAGACCAAGGAACTAAGTGATATGGTGGCACAGTGGAAACAAGAGCTTTTAATCACACCAGCCTTCTTATCTGAAGGGAAGAGGGCCAAGTCAGATACGCTGAGGAATCAGAGATGGGCTGGAGCAAGCCCACAGAGGCTTTTATAAATCGAGCCTCATTTTCAAACTGGGTTCGGAAATTAATGAGGAGCCAGAGGAGATGTCTGACAATTGGGCTGATGTGTGTGTATATGCCAAGGGACATTGGGGAGCACTTCGGAAACCAAACATATTGAGTTGTTCTTCATTGTTTTCTCGAGCTACCGGTTCTAATAATTCAAATGCTTCATCATCGCAAATAATCAAGTTGCTAGCTGTCCCTGCATTCAGCCTGCCTGGGTCTCAGCTGCTTCATTATACTTGAGCTATTAAGACTCACAATTTCTGTCCTTCCCTCTTTGTTAAATGGTTTCTCTGTTGCCAGGACACACGAGACAGGTTTTTCCTCTGTCCTCCACCACCATTCTGTCTCAGGTGCATGTTGGCTGATGTGTGCAGCTAGGGAAGAAGAAGTGCAATGGGAGGGATTTTCCAGATGAGACTTAAGCTCTCTCCAGGTGATATATTGGGGAAAATGAACATAGGGGGGGGGGATATATGTGCCTTGGCCCCAAAGCTTCATGCAGTAATCCAACCTTCTGTCCAGATCCTGCACACATACAAACTGTACATGTTATACCTCTGCTCATATACAGTGCTTGTGTTCAGAGCCCACCCTTGTATAACACAGGAGCCCTTTACAGAAGATTGAATGTGTAGGGATAAGTCTTTAGAATTTTAGGTATTCTTATATTATTTGAGTATGTGACTCCTACTCATATTCCCTGTTGTATGAGGGTCGCCCAGAAAGTAATGCACCACATTTTTTTTCTTCAACAATTATTTATTGAACACAATGAAACTTACACACAAGAAAGAATGATGTTTCTTCTACACTCCCTATTTTTCCACATAATCTCCATCCAGTTCTATGGCCTTCCTCCAGCGAGACACAAGGGCATGTATGCCCTGTCGGTACCACTCCTTGTTCTGGTCACGAAGCCATTTCTGCACTGTGCGAATCACCTCTTCGTCATCCTCAAAATGTCTTCCGCGAATGGCATCCTTTAATGGCCCAAACAAGTGGAAGTCTGAGGGAGCTAGGTCAGGGCTGTAGGGTGGATGGGGTAACACAGTCCAACCCTGTTTAGTGATGTGTTCCGAAGTCCTCAAACTTGTGTGAGGCCGAGCGTTATCATGTTGAATCAAACATTCACCTGGGTTGTTATGGCGCCGAAGTCGCTGGAAGCGCTTCTTGAGTTTGGTTAATGTCTTCATATAAGCTTCAGAATTAATGGTGCTGCCTCTTGGCATCACATCAATGAGCATGACGCCCTCACAGTCCCAAAACACAGTGATCATGACCTTACTGGCGGAAGCAGTTGCTTTGAATTTTTTCTTCTGTGGAGATTGAGGATGACGCCATTCCATCGACTGTTGTTTTGTTTCGGGCTCAAAATGGTGAACCCAGGTTTCATCACCTGTCACAATCCTGGACAAGAACGCTTCCCCCTCATCTTCAAAACCTTTCAGCAACTCAGAAGAAATGTTTTTTTCTGAGAGATTTGTGGTCCACCGTAAGACAGCGCGGAACCCATCATGCACACACTTTTGAGTAATCAAGAGCACGGATGATTGCATCCACACTTCCTTTGCTGATTGACAGTTTCAGTGCCAACTGCCTAGTTGTTATGCGTTGGTCCTCGCGAATGAGCACATCAGCAAGCTGCGTCTTGTCAGGTGTGACAGCCGTGGATGGCCACCCCGAACGCTGCAAATCTTGGAGCTCTGCCAAACTGCCTTCTAATGGCCTCACCCTCTGTGCCCAGCAACTAACCATACTTCTGTCGACTGCAGATTCTCGATAAACTGTACACAAACGTTTGTGAATGTTCCCAACAGTTTCTTTCTCCGCAGTGAGAAATTCAATGACGACACGCTGCTTGTAACGTACATTACTTACAGATGCCATTTCGAAACACTGCTGCAGCTACGCTATCTGTCTGAAGAAACCAAAAATTTGTGTGCGCACTCCTGAAAATTCAAATAATGTATATCTAAAGTTTCGCATTCGTACCATTACTGTAGGCTGAGAAAAAAAATGTGGTGCATTACTTTCTGGGCGACCCTCGTATGGAAGCTGAACTGTATAGGGCAGGGGTGTAAAACATAAGGCCCACAGGTCGAATGCGACCCCAAGAAGCAGTTTATCTGGTCCCTGTTTTATTATTGGGCTCCCTCAGTGTGAAAATTAGGCTTTCCCATATCTTGAAATTATGAACAAGATTTGCAGATTTTCTCTTCTGTCATTTGCACCTAATGAGTTTCCACGTGAGAACACTGCTTATTTCTGGCCATCATCTGCTTAATGATGTCACTTCCTGCTTAATGATGTCACTTCCAGCTCTCAGCAGGCGCCAGGAATGCTTTTCGGCCCACCACATGAAACAAATTTGACACCCCTGGTGTGGAGCAACAAAATCTGTACAGCTCCTAGGATCTCGGGCAACCTCAAAATAGCCAATCCTGCAGGTTAAGTAGGTTTAACTCCCAAACATGTGTTACAACATGGGTTCAAGCCTCCGCATGTGGATTACCCAGGTCTATCATCGGAAGCAGCATGTGAGTACAGAGAGTCACAATGGAACAAAATAAAAATCCTGGAACAATGTAAGTAAGTAGGGTATGGATGACACCAGTGAGTGGTGTCAGAATTTTTTTTCTATTTTTTGCTTACCTTTTAGCTTCCTTGCCAACTTTTTCCACTGCTCACTTCCCCTATTGCTGAGAGATCAGTGCCTTGTTTTCATCCCTTGCCTGGGCTTGATTTCTCAGTGAGCCAGCTCTTCCCAGTTCATTTTCCATTTATTCAGTAGAGAGAAAGAAGTGGCGAGTAAGGATGTCTGCGATTAACTGGTAGGCATTGCACCCACTTCGCTCTGCAGCTTCCCTTAAGCCAGTAGTTTCCAAATTACGAACTGTGGCTCCCTGGGGAGCTGCAGAAATCAGCCCAAGGAGCTACAGAATCGTCACAAAAAGAAAATCCACTGCCCTATGTAATGTGTAAGATTATAGCCCTAATGAGGAGCCATGACCAATGGCCCAGAAGGTCAAGGGAGCAGCCAGTTGAAAAAATTTAGGAACCACTGCCTTAAACCAATGGACCCTGCTAAAAATAAGTAATTTTATTTCCATGATTAAAACCACCTTGACCCACAAGAAGGTGGACAGGAAGTCTGGTCTAGAGCGTAGAGCCTCTGTTAGCCTAAAGATAACATCAGAAGGTCGCCAGTTCGAGGACACCGGCAGCTCCCTGAACGGCTGAGAATGGCGAGATCTTGAAGTAGTTGACAAAGCCAAGCTGAGTGATTCCACCTGCTCTTAGTGTGAGCAAGAAGCATCTTGGCTACTCTCCATGTGAGAGATGGAGCTGCTTGTCAGCCTGCATGGGAGAACTGGAGACCAGAAGTGAGACCAAACCGGGAAGATCCATTCTGAAATGTTGTTGGTTCTTGAAAGAGAGAACCTCTATTTTTGTAAAAATCCCCTTGAGGGATTTAGAAACACCTGCCTATGTAAACCGCCTTGAATAAAGTCAGAGGACTAATCCGATGACCAGAAAGGCGGCATATAAATACCTAGTTATTATAAGAAGCTGACTTGGTTTGAATTATTTCAAATTCATTTTTACTTACTGTGAGCTCCCTAATCTCATTCCTCCCTTTGTCAAGGCATGTTTTAATATTTCTGATATCAACTAATAACCAGTATGAACAGTCTTCTTTATTCTACACATCTCCTTTTTGATTGAAGATCTGTTAGTGTTCTGTTAAAAGAAAAAAAAATCTGATATGTTCTTATTAACAGCATATCTTCCCAACATAATATGAAAAGTAGGGAGAGTACAAATGAACCTTCACAGTATTCAAAATTCTAAACTATTACCAGGTACGTTTTGATTGGTCCGTCTATTGTAAAAGATAACAAGATATTCCAATTATCTATATATTCCAACACTCATTCAGTTCCCTACACATGGAGATCATTAGCATCACACCTGCAACAATTATCTGATATAATTAACTTAATTTCTTGCAGTTTCACAGGGGTGAGATACATATTTAAAGCAACATGTGAAAAGTGTGTGTGTGTGTGTGTGTGTGTGTGGCACACACATGCGTGCACGTATATTGTGAAATGAGCAGGAGGAGGATGCAATAACAGCTCCTTTATGGAGCAGCCTGCAATTCTTGCTTGCCTTTACTCTCCCTCTGGATGGTGCCACAGGGAACTGGCCCCAAGCCTTTCACACTTCCCAGAAGAAGGCAAATGAATGAGAGTAGGGGGTGATCATTTCCACACAATTGCCCATCCTCTGTCCCTCCCCCAACCTTTTTAGCAGGGCATCAGGTAGAATTGTGGTCATGACAGTTGCAAAGAGTAGACACTGCTGCTTCCCATCGGTCCCCTGTTCTCTCCGACTGAGGTGCAGTTAAGTCTTTGTGCCCTCCTGGAAAGAAACACCTTAGCTCAATCATGCCCAGGAAACTCCTGGCCATACAGTCAAGAGATGTTCTAGAAACCATTATTCATCTAGGAATGCCTTTGCATTCTTCATTCAAAGTCCTATAAATAGTTTGTGTAAGTTACCTATAACTATAAATAACTCTTGCTTTGTGAGTAGAATCTTAGTGTTTTCTTCCCCATTGAAGGTGTCCACTTTGTCTGTTTTGGTAATCTTTCCCTCTACTAGAGACTTCCAATCTGTTCTTGGTAAGGTTCTTCCCCACTTGAAAAGCTTCTTGCTTTGGTAGCCACCCATATCTTTGGATGAGCTTTTTCCTGTGCACCAAAGGGCACCTTTTGGACAGCATTTTTTGTTTTCTCTTGGGATCTGAAGCCATGCAGTCCAGCTTTCTTATGCAAAAGAACTTCTGACCCCAATCTACCCAGCAAATAACCCTGTAACAACTCTCCATCCCTTCTAAAACCCTCCATTCAGCTGATTTAAAACTCCCACTAAATTCTGTCCTCTCCTGTTGGGTCATCTCTGGTGGATGACTCAGCATGCAACCTTACTCCTTTTCTCTCCATCTTTCACTTTAATCCATGCCTGTCCAAGTGGAGCTATTTACAAATATTCTTTTACCCATTACCCCTGGGGGCTGGGGATAAGAATAGGCCCTCCGTTTGGCTGTACTTGTCGTAAGAGGCGACTAAACAGCCACCAGGTAGATGGGACTCGTCAGCCTGGGAAGGCAGCTCATCTGAGAGAAGGAAAACTCTGATCCCAAACCTCCACTGCCTTGTGGCTACATCCAGTTGTGGAAAAGGCTTCAGGAGTCAACCTCGAGGCAAAATCCGGAGCCGGAATCCCTGAGGCAGTTCATGGCTGAACACAGTCACGTTCTGGCAACTCCTGCGACGCTGCTGGAACTAACCGTATTGGCCTCTGCCTTTCCATTGGACCATTTCAGCGACGTGGAGAGGGGGGACTGCATGGGTAACAGTCTATCCTCCATATCTACTCTACCCAGGCTTCACGCACTGGAGAGGACACTCTGTTCCAGAACCACCGTTCAGAGCGCGATACCATCGTCTTCCGAGACTGAAGGATGCCAACAGACTTTTACCCATAGTCACTTAAATTTCCGTGCAACAAATCTTACAAGTAAATCATGCCTTTTCTTTGTCTTTATATCTCCTTATATACTTCCTTGTCTTTATTTCTCTTAATAAAATCTAACTTCTTTTGGCAAACTGTGTCTCATGGTTACTGGTAATCTAATTGGAGGCACTTGAGATTGTTCACTTAGCTAACCAGTCAACAGCCACAGAACATCTATACAGTGCATTTTGGCCCTTCTTCCTATACAGCTCCTCAATGTAGTTTAATTCTGGACTGGGCAATCCCAGACCCAAGTGTGTGTGTACAACTGTAGTGGTGAACATGTATTTGTGTGAATGAAAGCAGTATTGGCAACAGTCAAACTTCCCAGATGGTTGGTGAACAGTTGGACATAACAGTGGCTGTTCCTGTAACTACCACACATTTGCCTACTGTCATGAGTAAGCTGCCCTTTGCCCACTGCCCCCTGAGTTTGAGAAAGTAAGTGAAGCAGTCTGCCTAACAGAAGAATGGCCAGATGTTTAGCCAGCAGCATAACAAACCACTCTGGCAAATACTCATCAAGGACTCTGGAGAATGTCAACAGAGAAGGGGGGGACTGAAACCGCTGAGTGCAATTCTGTTCTGCATGAGAATGAGACCACCAGAAGGGCAGATTCTGTAGAACATTTCAGTGAAGAGAAATTTTGCCACATGCTTCCAAGGACACTGGAGAGGAATGCAAAAAACACTGGAGATGAACAACCTGGAAACACCATAATCTGAAAGCTGTAAAAAGTGACTGAACCAAGGACGACAATCTCAGAGGACTGGTGTGGAAGCTTCTTAGCAGAAGCACAGACTTTAAAACTGAGCTGCCTGTGGATGAGCATAAATATAGGAAATACATTTGGAAGCTTTATCAAATTCTCTCCAAGCTATCAGAAAGCATTTGACATGCATTGGATAGTTATGAGAAATTTTGATATTACATAGAGAAGGACATGACCATCAAGATATAATCCAAGTAGGAACTAGGTATACTATCTAAACCAGGGGTGCTCACACTTTTTTGGCTCGAGAGCTACTTTGAAACCCAGCAAGGCCCGAAGATCTACCAGAGTTTTTTTTACAATGTTTGCGCCATCATAACATATAACATTTATGTGTACAATGTATGTTGGTGTACCTTGAGCCCCACTGAGTATAACAGGACTTACTCCTGAGTAGACATGCCTAGGATTAGGCTGTGAGGCTGCAATCCTAGCCACACTTACCTGGGAGTAAGCCCCATTGATTACAATGGGGCTTACTCCTGGTGTTTCTTCCCAGAGGCACCTGAAGGGGGGGTCGGCACTCCGCGATCTACTCATTTTGCTTCGCGATCTACTGGTAGATTGCGATCCACCTATTGAGCACCCCTGATCTAAACTGTTTCCTTAACTAAATGTCCATTGTTAACAGTTGTGTACTCGGAATTAAAATGGTTCAGTAAATGGGATTAAATCACCCTGCATCCTAAAACTTTCATCATTGTGTTACTAATTGACCTTTCCAACACACAACAGTGTACTATAAGTTGGACCACTTGCAACCCATCAAGGGATATAGCCAAGCATCAGTTTGGTCCCTGAGCTAGCCTACCATGTGAAGGAAAATACAAGAATGCCAATCCTTCTTGTTATGATTCCCCACATTCACTGATAGGGAGAGACAGAAGAGCCATTGCCTGCCACTGTCACCACACCCATGAAGACCCCAGTCTAGGGCCTTGCCTTTGTGTCCTGCAGTGACCTGGTGGCATCACTGGTCTGAAGTTAGCTTCTATACGTCAAGGCAAATATATTTATCAAATATACCATATATAGTTGGCCTACTCCTGTACATTTTTATGCATGGAGGTTAACTTTGAATGACCTGTCCCACATGGATGTGCAGACAGTGCACAGAGCATAGATGTTGGGCAGTGCACAGAGTGAATGGGGAGATCAGGCATTCTCGGTCTTTTCAGCTTGATGCGATGGGTTAGGAGGTGCCCCAATCAAGCCCCCAATGTTTGGTGGAGTCTAACATGACCCCTTTCTGCAATGTCAGTTGTGCAACAAAACAGGAAGTTAATTGGCAGGCCACCACACATGACACATGTACTATACTTGGTCATAGATTGTGCAGAACTGGTATACCACAATAGCTGAGGGAGGGGGAAAAAAAAAGATGATTGGGTAATAACAACTGCCAAGAAGATCTATAGTAATAATATCTTTAGAATGAGCAAATCCAAATTTCAGTTCTGTGATGATATCTGACTTCTATACAACCTGCCCTACAAAGACACCAGATAGATGTAAAATATACCAAAAATTGAGATTATCCTTTTCAAAAAATAAATTTAAAAAAGAAGAAAGGTTAAAAGCTAGAAAGTTTACTGCATCATACAGTTTCATAAATTTTGAGAAGCACTTTACACAGAAGAAAAATAGATTTATCAGTTAGAACAAAAAGGTACCTATTTGGAGTTAAGAAAACAAAAACAAGGTACTTCAGCCCTAAAGGGTTTAAGGAATGATAAATCTTTGGCAGAAGGAAGGTCTTTTTAATTTAATTTTCTTTGCAACCCAGGGCTTTATTTGATTTATATTATCTTGCCCAAAGCAAAGGTCTTAATTATTTCTGATTTATTTCCTTCATTCCTTGAAAAAAGGTTTTTCTTTACTGTTATTCCCCTTTCTCTTCTTTTTCTCTAGGCATACCCATATTTTTACCTTGTATGTTCACTATTAACTTTTTATCAGGAGCTTTCCCCTTTAAGATAAAATATTAGGCTAAATAACTTAGGTGTTACTCAGAGAGCTATCACATGGATTTCAATGAGATGCTCACCCCAAAAATACTAGATTTGGCTCATTAGCTTTTCTCCCTAATACTAATTAATTTTTCCCCCTATTCTATTAAGAGTTTTATGTATTTTACTGTAATTGATGTGCACTGCTTCAATACTAGAAGTGAAACATTCTTCATGATTAATACAGTCTCTCTCATCCTCTGAGTTATTTTATTCAATATATATTTTATGTGTGCACTATATTTTTCTTAGCAATAAAAAAAGTTTTTTATCTTCACTTTCTAGCTTCCTTCTATGAATAATACTGCTTTCAATTATGGGTGAGGCTAGGAAGACTTTAAAAAACTGGATTCTTCATTTTTGATCGTTCTGAAAGCTGTTGTAATTATTTCTGACCTGAATTACGTTTAATGTGATACTGGGCTTTCCTTGAAGACAAATCCAGCAGAAGGACTTAATGGTCTTGAAAAAATGGAGCCGTTTTCATTCATAAGGCAACAGCACCTGGTACAGTTTTTCTTGGATACATACAAAATCCCTGCACCTTATAGGACAAGAGTGGATGATACTGTCCATGATGTCAATGAACATGTCTCCTGATGTCTCCTAGATAGTTTCATTTGAGGAGATTTTGAGTGCAATCCTATGTATGTCTACTCAGAAGTAAACTTCACTGAATTCAATGGGACTTGCTTCAGAGAAGTGTGTATAGGACTGCAGCCACTCTCTCTTTTAAAACATCTCAAAATTTTTACAGGCCTGGGAGTAAAGAAAAAGACATCTCCTCCAGAAAACAGGAATTCTCAGGTAAGAAATTCCCATTTTTGCTATTCTGAAGAGCTGACTCTGAAGTGCTCACAGCATTTTGTGTTGTATTTTCTACAAAAAACAACAATAGCCCTACTTCAGGTGGTTCAAATTGCTCAATTGACACATAGTTCCAAAAGCTCAGGTGATCGGTACCAAGAAATGTGTTTTCGTTTCAGAACCGTAATGACCCTCTTTTAAAAGATTTGGATGCCGGTGAAAATGTTATTCCCACTGTATAATCATGGAGGGCTCAGTGTAATGACCAGTAGGAGGAATAAATGACGAAGCTTTTTGTCAGAGAAAAGCAGGGGAAAAGGATTTTCTTTTCTTTCCTTTAAAGATGTCAGTGAGAGTTACGCTGGAAGAATGGCCATTAATTCCTTGAATAACATGTTGTCTTCTTAATGGCTTCCTGTTCTTTTCATAAGAGAGGTGATCAAGATAGTAAAGAGATACATTTGCTTCTTAGTATCTACAGCCTGGCCCCGTGAGCTGCTGTGAGAAAATGAAGAGCAAGAAAATTGCAGGCGATTTAGATCGAACAGCTCTGCTCTTTTTGCCTGCCCTAGGAAAGTGGTGGTGATGACAGCAAAAAAAAAAAAAAGTTGTGCAAACAGAATCCTGCCACTCTCTCCAAGACTGCCCCAACTGTGACATTGTGACACAGACCTGGTTACAACTGGATCCAAGAAGAGATGGAGGGCCAAGGTTGCAATCCTATATACCAGTGATTTTCAATCTTTTTATCTCATGGCACACAGATGAAATTGTCAAAGCACATCATCAGTATTTTTGACAATTGACAAGGCACACCACTCTGCTGGCCAGGGGCTCACATCTCCAAATGCCCCTACTAATATATCACCCTCCCCCAAACATCCATGGCACACTTGTGGACCTTGGCACAGTGGTTGAAAATTACTGCTATATACAGTACTTGGGAGAAAATCCAGTTGAATTTAGTGGAACTTATTTCTGAGTAGAAACTTGCACAGGACATGCATAGTGTTGTAAAAAGCTATGATGACAGAGGTTAAACTGGGGATGTTTTAGATTGGGGTGGCCAACCTTTCAACTTGAATGTTTCAACTTAAATGCTCCTGAATGTTTAACAATTGTTTAGAAGAGGGAATTTCAGCAGGTGCAGCTTGTCATCTCACAGAAGTTTTCTCAGTCCTGTTTAGATTCTTCCTCCAATCAGGTTGTCAACTTGATACCTAGATAGAGGTGTGATTAATGAAATAAAAACACATAACACCATTTTCTGCTCATTTTTGAAAGAAAAATCAAATGGTCGTTCCCCCCCCAAAAAAAGAAATTTGCAAAAAAATAAATTGGGAAATCTGCAAGAAAATAAAAAATAATGGACTGGTTGGGGTGTGTGTGTTCATGAGTAATGACTTTGGTTGCATCTGCTGACACTATACCGCCTATAACAACTACCTAGTACACCTTTAAAGTTGTTATAATTGAGAATTGTAATTTATAAAAATGTGCCCTTGGAATAAAAACACATTACACCACTATCTGCATTTTCTGTCCTTGGGGGAAAAAACAAAATCTGTGGGGTGGGGGGGGGGGGGATGTTTTAAGAACACCTCTACATATAGATACTTTTTTTTCTTTCCTAATTCTGACACCATCTTGAATGTTCTCAGTCTAACTAAAGTGAAATATTGGCAATTGCTTGGCCAACATCTGTATCTTCCCTGAAACAGAATGTATCAGACATTATTTGGGACAGCGAATCTGAGATTACCAATTTTTGATTTAAAAAATGTATTCCCCTGAAATACTATCATTTTAAATAATAGTACCTATTATTTATATGGCATGTTATATAGAGCCAGGATGGTGTAGTGGTTTGGGAGTTGACTTAGTTCAAATACTTGCTCAGCCATGAAGTTTCCTGGGTGACCTTGGGCCAGTCACTATCTTTCAACCTCACCTACCTTTGCAGGGTCTTTGTGAGGATAATAAGAGGGAAGGAACCATATACACCATCCTGAGTTCCTTAGAGGAACAATGTGAAAAACAAATGTTCTGAGAGTGCAAAGCTCTTCACATCATCATCATCATCATCATCATCATCATTATTATTATTATTATTATTATTATTATTATTATTAGTAGTAGTAGTAGTAGTAGTAGTAGTAGTAGTAGATCAGTGGTTCTCACACATTTAGGACTGGGACCCACTTTTTAGAATAAAAATTTGTCAGGACCCACTAAAAGTGATGTCATGACTGGAAGTGACATCATCAAGCAGAAAATTTGTAACAATTCTAGGCTGCAATCCTACCTACACTTACACAGGAGTAAGCCTCATTGATTCTCATTGTTAAAAGTATATACATTGTAGCCTGTGCGAAGTACAGATCTCCCCAAATACAGTCACATATTATACTACAATCAAGTCTAATATATTAAAAATATAATGTTGCAATAGATGGGGACCCACCTGAAATTGGCTCGTGACCCACCTAGTGGATCCCGACCCACAGTATGAGAAACTCTGGTGTAGATCATTAAATTGTTCTCTGTTCCCATAAGGCTCACAATCTAACATAAAAGAAATATTAAAAAAGGGTTGCTGGTGAAGTTGGCATGCTAGGGTGAATAGGGCACCCCTACTCGTCCCCTGCTAAATACAAGAGGAACACAACTTTTAAAAATGTATTATCCTTATGTTGTCTTTATGATAACCCCAAAATTATGATAGTCCTGATATTTTTCTCCTGCTCCATTCCACTACATGTATAGGCATAGACACAGTCATCAAATTGATACAGAATCAAAGCAGATGTGATTTTTCATGCCTGTTGTGTGGGATTTTGGCCATTTCAAAGCAAAGGATCTAGATCACACACACCCCTTTATTGGCATCCATGTTAATTGATCGAGTAACTGAAGCATCTCTTTCTAGCAGGATCTGCAGAGGAATCAAAAATAAACTCTTAGTAAAAAGACTAATGCAAATTAATGTAATTACCTTTCTAATTTGCTCTCTTCCTTGCCATTTTTTTTCCACGAATTGTCACAGCACTACCACTCTGGATATTAACTGCATGAGTACACTGCCTCTGTACCTGCCAATGCATTTAGATAGCTCTTCAGTGTCTCAAGCCAGATCATTTTTTTAAATGGTCAGCAATGCTTTAATTAAAACTGACCTGGTCTGTGGATGGTGCACTAACTAGGATTGGGCCCTTAATGAGTACCAGTTTTATATCACATCATGCATCCCTAATTCACTTCCACTTGAATGTTCCATAGAACTCAAGAGCACATGGGCAGGCATCCTCTTGCCTGCCTCTTAAACTTCCATTCCCTGTGCATCTTCTGGCAGTTGCAGAAGACTTTGTTTTCTTCTTACAGTTTGCCTTTGGTTGGCCAGAAACAAGATCTGCTCAGCAAAGTCTCATGCGGCAGCATGAAACTTGTATATTGAGACCTTTCTCTCTACCGGACTGACAAGAAATGTTTGTTTGCTTGTGTTTTGATGCATCTGTGCCATATTCATATGTGAATTTACTTGTTGACTTGAAGCTCTTTGGGATATTTTTATTTTTAATGGTGTCATAAGTTTTTAAAAATTCAAGATAATGCACAGTTTTGGAGAATGTGAAAATTTTCAGACTTTATTGGAACTTGTCTTGAAACAAGAGCTGTCTCATGAACACAAGGAAAGTATTTTTTTGTTGCTGTTTAAAAATGGAATAACTAATGGACCAGTTCTATGCTTGATTTATGACAACGGAATTCGCTTTCTGCTTTTTGTAAAGGTAGCGGCACTGACATAAATTGCACACCACTGCCAAGCATGAGGGAGCTGGCAGCAGAAGCAGCCAGCAGCTCCCTGCACATGCCAATGGCTCATCCAGTATGGAGGGGTAGGGAAGGAGTGGAGAGTGGGCTGGAGGAATTGGACCTTGGCAGCAAAGGTGTATGCCAGATCCTAACCCTGATATTTCAACCTTCCCTGCCTTCTTCCTTTCCTTGCACATATGCCAATAAAATAGCTGGCGTAGGACAGAGGAGACCAATACGTGGTCATACAGCCTGCTGGGAGGTAGGTAGGTAGTAAAAAACTTTTTACTTAACTCTTGCTTGCCATCTGATCACCTACCTTACTATAACAGGCAGCACATGCTTCAGCAGCAGAGCTGGGGGACAGGATTGGGCTCTAAGCTTTTTCTTCCTTGTTCTTTTTTCCATTACGTACAATCAGTGCAGGAACAGCACTGAGAGTGGATAAGATTAATTCAGGATTGATTTGCTAAATGATATTGCAAGTTCAAAATTGGAGCCAGGTCAAAGTATCCATGGATTTCATCTCAAAAAGAAGTACGTGATATGCTATGGATAAATCTATACTTTATTAGTCTGAACTTACTTCTTTTGTCTTCAGTGATGAGTATGACTTGAGCCTGCAGTTTGTTTCCTACTGGTAAATAAGTAAAACATTAATTTCAGGCACCTACTAGCGGAAGAGGAAGTAAGCATTTTATAGTCTACAGCGAAAATATCTTCAGCTTTTTTTCTTTTTAGTATGAATTAAAATGCTGCTGGTGATAGTGCTATAAATAAAAGATACAGTTAATTTGTTGTTCAAATTACTGGAAATGATCCTGCCAGGGGCACTCCGCATAATTCCTTGCTTGAGTGACAGGGTGTTAATGACAAGCACTGATGCGTTTAAATCAAAGGGTTGTTATCCCTTTCTACCACCCACTAGGACAGTGTCTGCCTCCATGGCCTACTCCAAACCAAAATTTGTTTTTCTCTGGCTGACTTGATGTTAATAGCAAATATTAACCATAATGAATCACCTTTCTGAGCCACAAATTTATACATGACCTCTATCCAAATGCTGTTTAACACTGGGAAAAAATAACTCATTTAATAGTTTTGTCATGGAGCTTGCTGTTTATTTTTCGTGAAGCACTAAATTTTTTTTTAAAAGATCATTGTGCTATTTTAATTTAGAAGCTACCTACTTTCACATAGTGTGTCTCCCACCACCCTCTTTCTTTAGGTCACAGTGATTTTCTGGGTTGGGAACTTGACTTGGATGACTCATACTCAAGTCACGAAAATGCACAATTTTTTGCTGACTTGTAGACTGGTGAGTCCTGTGTGTGGAAGACTCAGAAAAACACTCGAGTCAGGGGCCCCCTGACTCGGCACTCGTCCCCATACATGCTAACTTGAGCCTGCTTGTGCCTGGGAGTACTTGCTTGCTGTTTTTGTGGTGTGAGAAACTTCATGGGGCCATTACTCAGACTGGGAGAACATCAGGGAAGTTCCAGCCAGGAGGCAGGGAAGGATTAATGTTTCCTTTGGCATTGGGGGAAGGGTGAGAGGTAGGAACAAGCTCTTTTCCCCGTCTCTGATAGGAAGGAAGGAACTGATGATCATTGGATGGAAGGTCTGATATTTTTTTTGACTGAAGAGGAAGAGGAGCCCAAGGGGGTTCTTGCCTTACAACTGACTGGAGAAGCCCAGGGAGGGGGGGGCGGTAGAAAGTTCTTTTCCCCTTCTGTGATAGAAAGGAAGGAACCGATGGGCATTGGACACAGGTTGGGAGGTTTGAAATTGGCTGAGAGAGGGCAGAAGGAGGAGCCAAGAGGGTTCTTGCCTTACAATTGACTGGAAATTGAGGAGGAGGCATTTCATAGTGATCACAATTTCTACTGCATGACTGAGGTCCACCTTTAAATGCCTTGTAACAAGGGAAAAAAGCACCAAAATCCAATTTCCTACCTTCGCTGGTTAAATTATAATTTCATTCCATTAGTTCCCATTATTCACACCACGTAGTGGCTGAATGCATTGGTATAGCGGTATACCAATGCATTCTGTGTTGACAATGAAGGAGCAAGAAAACTGGGAGTGGGTCTTTAAAGCTATTTTTCCACTGATTTGGTATCCACTGGTTGTTGTTTTTTTAATTCACTGGGAGTTCCAGAATGGAACATCAGTGGATAACAAGGGCACAACCTGTATTACATAATGACATTTTCCCTTGCAATGACCTGACTGACGCATTTTGTTTTCATATATGTAATTCATGTCCGCTCCAAAGCACAGCACATGTGCGCATGCATAGCACATGTGCTTCTGCATTTGGATGGAATTTTTTTTTCTTCAGTCACTCCTGATGATTATGAGAATGGCTCACTGCTGAATCCATTGGGATGCATTTGGAGTTTATTATTTGCCCTGCATGTGCCTCCACCATGATGTAGCATGTTTGGCCTTTGATTAGTACTGGGATGATATCATAATGAACGTGGCTTGTGCATATATTATTTTGACCTCATGCAAACATTTAGACGACATTAAGCGTACACTTCTTGCAGCCTATGAGCAACTTGGGATACTGGGTTTCTGTGTTTTTCGGCCTCTAGGATTATTCAGACAATAACTGTAAACAATAAACAGTAGCCATAATTTATTTTCAGAACTTGTGGGGAGTGATAAACAAAAGTAATAGTCCATGCATGTCATCACAATCTGGGGAAAAAGAGTACAATTGCACCAGACTGAAGAATTTTACCTGAGGCACAGGTCTTTGTAGGACATGTTCTGATTTTGGAACACCAGTCAAACAAGAGCATATATCATTCCTCTCTCTAGCCTTACACACAACTTCATTTTGTTTTCAGTGAATGGAAGTAATATAATCCAACAGAAAGAGACAGCAAGCATTGAATCTGATTTTACTGTAGTGGATGGAAGTAATATAAAAAAACTGATTTTTACCTTGAGTCACACAGTGAATTCATTCTGCAGATTTTCTTGCTAGCCTAGAAATAGCTGTACCTCATATTTGAAGCAGGAAGAGGCAAGAAAGCAAGGAAGTTTTGAGGCCCATTTTAAAGGTGTTTACAGCACTCTTATATCACATGGATTGTTTGGTGAGCTCATGCTGCATTGTGATAAGGTATTGGTTTTTTGGAAACCAATTACGGCTTTTTTTAGTGGGTTCTTTCTTAAGTTCAGTATCTTAGGAAGAATGAATGGAGATGCTTGATGCTTTGCCCCTATCTTTGTAATACAGAATTGTTTCACTTTTGTTCTTTACTGATGCTGCTAGGGGGTTATCAAAAAATGTCAACCAAGAATGAATAACTTCAACAACAAGATTTGCAGGTCATTCTCAATATCATGCTGATATTTGGGATGTTTTTTGTGCTTTTAGAATGACAATATGTCGGGACCCAATGAAGTCATGCCATTAACCTGGAAATGATGTCATGACCATCAGTGACATCATCAAGCGGACATATTTTTAACATTCCCTTGTGACAACATCAACTTAAATTAAGTAAATTAAAAGTTTACAATAATTATAAGTTTAAAAAGTTGTTTAAAATAAAGAAGATCCCTCCTAATCCTTCCAAATAGTTGCTGATCTGTTTAAAAAATTCCCCAAACATCCCAAAGGCTGCAATCCTGTCCACCCTTACCTGGGAGTAAGTCTCATTGACTATCATTGTTAAAAACATTTACATGGTAGCTTGTTAAAAGTACAGGCTGTAACATTACCCCAGATGCAGTTACATAACATGGTAGCATCAGGTGTAATATTGTTGTTGGCAACCTTCAGTCTCAAGAGACTATGGTATTGCGCTCTGAAAGGTGGTTTTGGAACATCGTCTAGTGTGGCTGAAAAGGCCAATTCGGGAGTGACAATCCCTTCCACAACGGGAGCAAGTGCAGTCTGTCCCTGGTCTGTCTCCCTGGCTATGGGCCTTCCTTCTTTGCCTCTTAGCCTCAGACTGTTGGCCAAGTGTCTCTTCAAACTGGGAAAGGCCATGCTGCACAGCCTGCCTCCAAGTGGGCCGCTCAGAGGCCAGGGTTTCCCACTTGTTGAGGTCCACTCCTAAGGCCTTCAGATCCGTCTTGCAGATGTCCTTGTATCGCAGCTGTGGTCTACCTGTAGGACGGTTATTATTTATTAAAAATAAAAAACACATTGAAATGAATGGGGACCTACCTGAAATTTGTTTGTGTCCCACCTAATGTGTTCTGACCCACAGTCTGAGAAACACTGTCCTAAAGAACCAACCCCATCCATACCAGGAATTCACCTATGCCTGTTCATCAATGCTGGGAGGAAGGCAGGGGGAATTTCCTGGAAAGGAAACAGAGTACAAAGCTCCAGGACAGGGCTGACCTTTTAAAACACTCTTCTCTCCAGACAGCAGGGGTGAAGACTTGGAGAAGAGTACTGCTCTCAGGATATTTAAGGCTTGGGTCCTGTCTGAGCAACTTACAGCCCAGTCCTGAGCTGCCCAGTGCACAAGGCTGCCACAGTGCCAAAATGGCTACCATGGCATCCAGTGCACACCAGGCAGCCCGGACAATCGTCCCCCTTCCCCTGGTAAGGTAAGTAGCCCCGTAATGGAGCTACTTGATTGGGCAGTGGCTCTTGAGCTGATGCAGAACCAAGGAGTCTTGTATCGGGCCACGAGGCCCAACACAAGGTTCAGGATCTGGTGGAGCTGTGCTCTGTCAGTCTTGCGCCGCCACACTTCCTCCCTGCCCTCTCCCCACCTTGGAACACCTGCCCCCTGCTTCCCTCCACACCCACCTCTCCATCACCTGGTGCTAGAGCTAGCTCCAGCAAGCTCTGGCACTGGGCCCACAGCAATGGTCACAGGTGTGCCTTACGGCACATTCGCGACACTGCATACTGGCAGTAAGCCGGTGCTCAGGGCTCTGGATTGGGCCCTTACTCACTTGGAACAAACTGTGGTTCTGAACCTCCAGCCTTGCTTCACCTCTGCCTCCTCGTTCTTCACGGAGTCCTGCCTGGGAACTATCTGAAATCTGATACATTCAGGGTAACACAACTGCATTGCAAGTCAAATAAACCCTTTTACTAATACAGAAGGGCCCCCTGAAGGATAATATGTTTAATCCACCATTTGGGGGATGAGATCATTGTTGGATACAAGTTCATCAAGAAGTATGCAAACAGGGCAGTAGATGTGCTTTCCAGTGTTTTTGTTCTGTTTCTGTAAAATGAAGAGAGAAAAGAGCAATCTACTCCCAAAGTCAGCCAGCCAGCATTATTCAGTCACTTTGTGTTGGTTTCTCTGATCAAAGAGCTTAAGTACAGTCTGCAGCTGTTTGTTTTCTTTCTATCCCAAGCCCCCAGAAAGGAGAGAATGAATCCTGACAGTGACAATGGCAAATCTCTAATGGTGCTCATTAAAGTTATCATTTGATCTTTTTTTCCCCAACTGGTCAGTCTGAAATTCTATTTTGAGATCAAAATGCATTTAGGATTGCCATTGGGCTATTTGGAAGGAACACTTGCCTAGTGCATGTTCAGGATCTAGGGTGCATAGAAGGCTCTGTAATTTGTTCCATTAGTTGCTTTAATTCCATTGGGAATATCAGTTTAAAAACAAATCTAAGGGTTCCTTTTGATCTTCAAATACTCAGTGCAAGGAGTTGAGCAGTATAAAAAGTAACTGTCCAATGAAAAGGCCTCAATTATCTTAAGAGCTAGTCTTCAGCATGCTTTTACAGTCACAGGTTCCTTCTCCTTCTCTGTGTTTGAAATTTCAACATCCATAACACAGAGGGGCTTTAAGCAATTATTTATGATGGCATTACCTCATCGTCATTTTCAGCCCAGCACATCGAACAAAGTTGCTTTATCAGACCAAGCATCATAATCCAATTGAAAGGGTTTTTTACCTCCCTCATTTGTCTGCTCTAACCGATGAAATATTGTCTCATGAGAATCACTGCTTGCTTGCGTACCTGTTCTGTAGGGATGAAAGCAAAAGACAGACAAAATTGTGGGATGCAGCCTTTCCTGGTCGTAGCAGAGCTCTGTGTTTTCCGTAGCTATACAGTGCAAGTGTAGAACTTGACATCCTGACAGCCCACCCCTAACTAATTACCATACTCATGCCCATGCAGCCATGCCACCGAACTGTGTGCCTCATCCTGCGGGATTCATTTTTTCCGTTGACCCTCCATTGCCCTGATGGGTCAACACAAAGCTGCACCAATGATGTTGCTGGCACGAGTGCAAGTGGGCCCAGGAAGGTAAATCAAGGTGGGGAAGGAAGGTAGGATATCAGTAGCACTGCAGTTACTGATATTGCCCCCTTCCCAGCATTGATACACCCATTCCCCTCCCCAACTCCCTAAAGGGCTGGCGCAGGACTGAAGAGAACCATTGTGGAGCAGAAGGTCTCATGGAAGGATAAGACAATTTAAATTGCCTTTCCCCTCTGAAGCCTCCTGATCTGTCATGTGTCCCCCCCCCCTCCCAGATACAGCATGCTCCTTTTCAGTGTGCTGCACCATCAGGAGGGGAAGGATAGGACTGGGTTTTATGGCACTTTTAATATACAAAAACATTGGTAATTTTTTCCTTGCTACCTCTCATAATATTCATATAACAATATTGTGATGTCCCTGAGGTCTTCAGGAGAAACTTTTCCTCTCTCCTTGTTTTGGCATTCAAGGGGGTCACTAGGTAAACTGAATGAAGCTGCAATCCTATCCACACTTACCTGGAATTTGACTAGACTGGAACTTACTTCTGAGTAGATATGCACAGGATTGGGCTCTCAGATGTGAATTGCGGCACCTGTCTTCAGTAACTTTTCTCCCTTTCTACGAGCTATTGTGGAGTTGTTCATATTGCCTTACAGGTTTTTCTTTCTCTCTCTCTCTCCCCCCCTTCCCCAACCATCAATATCTTTGTTGAACTATTCAGGTATGTGCACTTGTGTAAATAATCTTCAGCTCCATCATGAGAAACAAGAGGTATTGAGGGCTGTCCTATCTATGAGGCTGCCTGAGGTGGTCACCGCTGGTTGGGAGTGCCCATGACTCTCTTCCACCTGACTCTGCTGGCCTTCCCACTTAATGAATCAAGAAAGGAAAAGCAGCAGAGAAAGTGTGGAGGTATTACCAGTGGGATTTTTTTAAAAAAATATTTTATTATTATTCCCATTTCCAAGTAGCTTACTTATGTACCCTCTTACTTGAAAATCGTCTCATGGGCATGAACTCTTCTGGGAAATGTGAACAGTATGATCATATTCTCTGTTTGATTCCCCAAATATAGCCAATTGCATTTTCCCCTCAGTCCTACTATCTGGATTCAAGTTCCGTGAGCTGCAATTCAGCGGTTCTCAAATTTTTCAGAGGCCCTGCAGGCTGCTTTCTGATTTATAAATGCCAAGTGGTCTGGCTAGAATGGTGATTAGGCAGCAGTGTCTCCGTCCCCGCCCCAAAGTAGTAGCTTCTTTAATCCTTGATGCACATTGCCTAATCTGCCTAATTTTGTGAATCACCAAAAATTGGGTCATGACCCACTGGTGGGTCCTGAACCCACAGTTTGAGAACCACTCCTCTACATGCTTACCTGAGAGTAAGTCTCACTGAACTCCATGGGGCTTTCTTCTGAGTGGACATGCAAAGGATTCAGGAAACATTTACAAATGGCATTTGGGCTTCATGGGTCTTTTCCGAGGAGGGCGCAAGAGCAGGAGCCTGCCACAGTCCACAGTGCACTGTGACCCCCCCCCAAAACAAACAAACAAACAAACAAACAACAAACACCATCAACTTTTGCAAAGCTGACTGCTGATCTCCTGAAATGGAAGCCTGGAAAGCACATTGCCTATCAGATGATCCAGAGTGAGGATTAAAGTGAGGTCAGTGCACTTCACGTCAATCCAATCTGAGGACCAGAGTGAGATGAATGCACTAGCCAGTAAGCCAAGCAGCATTCAGTTTCTTCAGGCAGACAGGCAAGCAAGCAGCTATGCTATTCGCATGGCAAGCAACAAAAGGCAAACATGCTTCTGGCTCCTCTTCCCTTTGCCAGCATCAGTGGTGTCACTAGGCTTTGCATCATCTGGTGCAGGAGGCCAGTGCATCACCACCATGATGGACCTCCTCCCATGCAGTAAGCATGGGAATGTCCCAAGCAGTGGGCATGGTGATGTGCCATTATCCCACCCCTGCTGAATTTTTGGCTATAACTTTTGATAGAATACAGATATTTCAACGTGGTTTGTTTCATTGCATTCTGCATGAAATTACATATCAAATGATATATAACATGATAGTATTATTTGGAAGTACGTTTTCAAAAATTTTGGCCCCCTAGTCTGGGTCACCAGGTTTGGCCCGCACCCCCTGCACTCCCCTAGTGACACCACTAGTCAGCATTTTTCTGCTTTTCCTTTTTCTCTATTTCCAGGAAAACTAGAAGGATTGGAGGAAGGCTGCACAGTGCAATAGCTGACCCCAGGCAAAGGAAATGAAACAGCAGCATTGGGCTGAGGGCAACAGCAGCTGTGCAATGCAGAAGAACATTCAGCTTCTTCAAGAGAAGCAAGAGAGAAGACAGTGAGTCAGCCAGACAGAATGGGAAATGACTGCAGTGGTGGTGCTGGGGCAACACTGGGCACAGAGCCACCTCTCCTAATCTGAGCCTGAGGCTGTAATCCTTCCCACACTTACCTGGAGGTAAGTAGCCTCATTGACTATAATGGGACTTGTCTGAGTAGATATGTATAGGACTGGGTTCTGATGCAAGCAATTTAATTCACTTCGTCGATTGTCCGGCCCTGGAGGAAGGAACTGCATGAGACCAATGTCAATCACTTCAGGGTATAATCCACCAGGACAATCTCTTGTCTGAGAGTTTCACCAGGCTATTGTGCAGCTCTCTTTTATTTTTGTGGGCCTCGTGCAGGAGAATATATTGGACATCCTGCTTTTACTCTGAATGACTATTGTCAATAAGGAAGGAGGGTGCTGGGCATGCTAGAAAAAACTAGGGGAATCGTGAGAAAGCAAATAGAAAGAACACATTTCCTGTCTTTTATGAGCTTAATGCTTAGTTTTCCCATTCTGGGACAGTAGATTAAGTTATCTAGGGGTTCCAACCAGGAGTGGGGGGAGAATTTCACCTTTTCAATGTGCCTGGTAGCTCTTCTCTGTTGAAAGTCCAATTTCACACTCATTTACACTAAAAATTTGCTCCAGACTGGTGTTCTTTATATTGCTTTCTCAGACTGCTGCCATGCAATCAAGTTCTCTATTCTTCTCTTTCATTGTGCCTGGTCAGAGACAAAAACAGCAGCAGTCACAGTTCTGGCAAACAAGGAGAAAGGAAAAATCTAACATGGGGAAAAGGGCTTTGAATTCCAGAGGGGTGATAAAAAAAATGATTTGTGTTAAAGGTTAAATATTCCCTATACTACGGTGTTATGAGTCTTATAGAAACAATGCTTCTGTCTCTTTCTACAATGCATCATCAATCCACAGTCAAACATCACTATCATTGGGCATTTTTATCTGCACTGAACAATGTTTGGATGCCAGCTACTTCTGAGGATGCCTGTTCTCCCCCCCCCCCCCTAGAAATTACACAGGCCAACACACATTTTGCTTCCTTAAACATTACACCAATTCCTTGGTATATTTGGGGTGCTGATTCAAAAAATTGCATCCGTTTTGCCTTATCCTGTCTAGTTTGGGAGATGCAGCATAGCCTCTTTAGTGAATGGTTCAAGCAGCTTCCTCATGCGGAAGCCTACACCATGGCTTCCTCATGAGGAAGCTGCTTGAACCATTCACTAATGAGTCTATACTATATCTCCAAAACTAGACGTGATAGGGCAAAACGGATGCCATTTTTGGAATCAGCACCCCAAATTCATATCAAAACACACTAAAGTTTGGGAAAAACTTTTCTGACCCTCAATTTTGTAGGCCTGTGTTATTAATGAATGTCCACATAATGATCAGAACAGAGAATCAGAAATTGAACTCCGAGTTGCTAAATGCTGGTAGACTTGGTAGACCTGGGCTCCTGCCTGGATTTGGAGCCCAGATCTACTAGCTGGATAGACCTGGGCTCCAATTCCAGCTAATCTCGCCGGTGCCCCACAAAGTGGGCGTTCCCCTTCCCAGCACAGCAGGAGCCCTTTCCTCCTTACAGACAGTGGGGGGGGGGGCGTCACACACCCATGTTCCCGGCTTGGATCTTCCCCTGAGTCAAGGTGAAATGATTCAGTTAATTTTAGGCACAGTCTGGGCAATCTGGCACTGCCTGAAAAGAGCAATGCAGTTACATGATTTTTTGACCAAATCTAGAAGGAAGACATTCTTCTGGGCAAGACCCATTCAAATGAATGAGACCCAGGCAAGAACAACTCATGAAATGCCAGGGATGTGCAATCCCCTAATTTGTATTCACTAACAAATGAATAGGCAGGGTTGAATTGGGATTAACCTGGGATCTTATGCAGCATGGTCCACACCACTATGGCCTCTTAATGCTTTTGAATTTTTTAAAAAAAGTCTCAAGCAGTGGTGTCACAAGGGTTTGCATCACCTGGTATGGGAGGCCAGAAATGTCACCCCCATGATGGACCTCCTCCCATGCAGTGGGCAGGGCAATGGTGGGCCTGGTCATGCACCATTGCCCTGCCCCTGCTGGTTTTATGGCAATAACTTTGGATTGAATAGAGATATTTTTAACATCGTTTGTTTCATTGCATTCCACGTGACATTACACATCAAATGATACATAACATGTTGGTATTATTTGAAAACACTAAGATTTAAAAAATTTTGGCTAGTTGTGATGTCACCCTTCCTGTGCGCATTACCTAGTGAGGCCCACACACCCCTGCACCCCCATAGCGACGCCACTGGTCTCAAGGTTTTTATCCACCAAGTCAAACAGAGCTCAGGTACTATGATCTTTGGTCAAATTTCATAAGTTATCTCCACTTGCCCGTTCATGCTTTCCATCAACTGCTTGTCTGAGGAGGAGGAAAGAAAGCATGCAAAGTACGAACTACTACTACCATCTCTATCCGTTGGGCTTCTTAAAGCTGAGCTGTGCCTCTCCTTCCTCACTGAGAACCACCAGCTGCCTTTGTGAGGGTGAAGGAAAGGAGGAAGAAGTAGCCACTCCCACCATCAGCACCTGCTCTGCTTTTTAAAGCTAAACTTTTCTTAAATGCAATGTGAGGCACCCCCAGAGCCACAAGCTAGGAGTGTCAAGCTTGTTTTGCACTGCAGGCCAAATAGCATTCATGATGCCTGCTGTGGTCCAGAAGTGATGTCACACAGCAGGAAGTGATGTCATTAAGCAGGTGGAAGGAAGGTATTCAAATGCACCGATAGCTAACTAGGTAGCTAAAAATGCAATCTTGGGCAGGGAGCAGAACAGGAGCTTTACTGAGCCCTCGTGAGCTGCCATCCTTGGCTGGTGAGCTACATGGCTCGCTGGGTCACAAGTTCTGTAGGTCAGCCATTGTCAATCTTTTTGGGGGCTATGGTCCCTTGGGAACTTTTCTCAGGTTCCAGGCCACCCACCCAACCTCCATCAAACAAGGATACAACATAAACAGATCAACATAAAATGATTTATTATTGAACACTCAGTCTGTGGCCCCCTTCAAACGTGCCAGGGCTCCCCTGGGGGCCATATGGCTCCTGTTGAGAACAGCTGGTGTAGGGCTCAAGATCTGTTTTCATTAACAAGACATATTGGGAGTTTCAGGCTAAGCTTGTCCAACAGTCAGGAGTTGCTTTCTTCCTCATTTCGTCCCGTACATCTGAAATCGTCAGTTAATGCCTAATGTCTCTCCTTAAATAGAGCTCTCTACTAAGAAGCAACATGCTGCACATTTCATTATTCTGGAACTTGAATGTGTGCCCATTCCATCAATCCAGGTGCTGGTTACTCAGGCTGCTAATGAGGGAGAAGTGCAATGATCATTCAGTCAAATCACATAATACCGAAAAGGTCAAGGCAGTGGAGTCCATTCTTCTCTTTCACCGAACATTGTGAATTGGGCAGCCTGTTCCTTAGTCACTGGCACCTCATTCTCATGACACAATTATTACCAGGACATAATATAGTTTTAAATTAATCCACACTCAAAACAAAGCTCCCAATTAAATTCTAAATGGCACGGCTTCAGTTCTTGTATTAGGCAATTATCAGAATGGGGGTAGGCTTCAGTTCTTGTATTAGGCAATTATCAGAATGGGGGTAGATTTGCATTTGTGCTGTTGACAAAAGAAGGAAGAGTGTGTCTTGTCTGCTTATGCAGCAAAGAAGTCATAGTCAGATTGCAATAAGCAAAGATGTGTGATGACACATCTTTGCTTATCGCAATCTATGACTTCTGAGCTCTTCACAATTTGCTTATTAGGAATGGCATTTCGGCACCTTTCTTCAGTAACTTTTCTCCTTATCTTTCCATGAGCTACTGTGGAGGTGTTTATATTGTTTGCCTTGTAGTTTTTTTTTTTGTTTTGCAACCTTCTATATCTTTGTTGCACTATTCAGGCATGTGCACTTGTGTAAATAACCTTCAGCTCCATCATGAGAAACATGAGGTTTTGAGAGCTGTCCCATCCATGAGGCTGTCTGAGGTGGCCACTTCTGGTGGGAGGGGTGTGCTCTGCTCACAACTATCCCATTTCCCACTTACACATTTGCTGTGGCACACAATAAGAAATGCATGAAGCTGCCTTAGTCTGAATCAGATCAGTAACTTTGCAGTTCAGAGGTTTTGAGTAAACATGCATAGGATTGGGCTGTAAGCCATGGCACTACTAAGACTGCAGGTTTATGGAACCACGGCATTACCCAAAGAAGGCCTGAATGCAGAAGCATCCCTGGGGTGGGTGCCACCTGGTCTGGCACTTACCTGGACAGGCTTGGTGTTGCAGAAGTTTGGGGGTGATGTAATAATGTAATCATTTGTATAAACTTCCTTGCAATCATATTGCTGTTAATGTGAAAAACTGGCTCTGGACCACCTCTGTTCGGTATCCTGCTCTGGGCCCAGTCACTTTGTGTTCTTGCTGGTGAGTGGCGAGCCCCCCATGACGCGACTCAAAAACAAATCCTAAGAGGCGGACTTTCCGGGGACAGAAATGGCAAGAAGGAGGAAGGTCACGCACAGCAGCTGAGAGGCTTACCAGTATGACTCAATTCTTTGCAGCTCTGCTCAGAAGTAGTCCACTTTGCGCCAGTTGTTCAATGAGGCTTCCTCCTCTCAAGAAACAATGGAGCCAAAAGGAGCCATGTGGTTGGAAAGCATGATTGCTACAAATCACCTCCCCCTCCCAGCTTCCCTGCCCGTTCTCCTGCTCTCTGGTTGTCCAGCCAGTTCTAAGGCAGGAACCCCCATAGACTCCTCTTTCTGCCCTAGCTCATCCAAAGAAAAAGAATCAGACCACCTATCCTTCGTCCAATGACCATTGGTTCCTTCAGAGATGGACAAGAGAGTCCACTTCTGCCTTTCTCCTCCTGGTCGATGCAAAAGCAAAACATTAACCTTTCCCTATCTCCTGGCTGGAACTTCCCTAGTGCTCACCCAGTCTCAATGATGGCCCCATGAGGTCTAGAAAAAAAAAAGGAAGCAAGTGCACCCAGAAACAGACAAGCTTGAGTCTGAAGGCTTGGGACTGAGTGCTGAGTTAGCAGTCTCAAGTCAATGCCTTAGTCATCAATGCAGATGACTCGAGACTGCATGAGTCAGCAAAAACTATGTTTTTGTCAGTCAGCAAAAAAAACTTGAGTCACCTGAGTTCCCATTTCTGCTGTGACCCCTATGGGACAGAGGAGGCAATTATTAGTTTGTTTTGCAATATAAGCTGCTTTGTGAACTGAGTTGGCAACCTTCAGTCTTGGAAGACTATGGTATCGTGCTCTGAATGGTGGTTCTGGAACAGCGTCTAGTGTGACTGAAAAGGCCGATTCAGGAGTGGCAATCCCTTCCACACTGGGAGCAAGTGTAGTCTGTCCCTGGTCTGTCTCCCTGGCTATGGGCCTTCCTTCTTTGCCTCTTTGCCTCAGTCTGTTGGCAAAGTGTCTCTCAAAACTGGGAAAGGCCATGCTGCAAAGCCTGCCTCCAAGCGGGCCGCTCAGAGGCCAGGGTTTTCCACCTGTTGAGGTCCACTCCTAAGGCCTTCAGATCCCTCTTGCAGATATCCTTGTATCGCAGCTGTGGTCTACCTGTAGGGCGCTTTCCTTGCACAAGTTCTCCATAGAGGAGATCCTTTGGGATCCGGCCATCATCCATTCTCACGACATGACCAAGCCAACGCAGGCATCTCTGTTTCAGCAGTGCATACATGCTAGGAATTCCAGCTCGTTCCAGGACTGTGTTGTTTGGAACTTTGTCCTGCCAGGTGATGCCGAGGATGTGTTGGAGGCAGCGCATGTGGAAAGTGTTCAGTTTCCTCTCCTGCTGTGAGCGAAGAGTCCATGACTCGCTGCAGTACAGAAGTGTACTCAGGACACAAGCTCTGTAGACCTGGATCTTGGTATGTTCCGTCAGCTTCTTGTTGGACCAGACTCTCTTTGTGAGTCTGGAAAACATTGTAGCTGCTTTACCGATGTGTTTGCTTAGCTCGGTATCGAGAGATTTGTGAACTAAATTTTGTTGAAAAGCATTATATAAATAATTAACAATTAGCAAAGTTCCACTCTCATTGAACTGTTGAGAAAATCTGCATTGAACTATTGTGCTAACTGTATTCCAAATATGAATGTGCTGTAGGTTCATGTAGTGGTGATGATGTCACATTGTGTTTTATTTTCATTTCATCCCCAATAATTCTTTAATGGAATTTCCACTTGTACTGCTAAAGCATTAGTGCTTTGTTGAGCCTAATGACTCTAGTGGCTCTTTCATAGGTAGCTGCAGCCAATTCAGATTCTGTTCATGGCTATGTGAGAGTATGACTTTTTGGGAGGGGTGGAGGGGAGGCACCTTAAGACTTACATTAAATCTTTTCTGCAGTTTTGCCCCCTATTCATTAATTTTGGATAATTTTGAATAGTGTAGCACCAACAAGAATACAGGTATCTCCCACTTTCTGACAGTTCATTTTTCGATGTTCTGCTCTTTCAACACATTTCAGTTGTACCCAGAAGTCATTCATTCAACTCATGCTCCGCTCTTTCAATCTCTCTCTCTACTGTTCTAAAGGCTAAAATTGCCCTCCCCCGTGTTGATTTGCATATGATGTGGTGATTCAAATGGTTTTGGTATGCGTGTGTGTGAGAGAGAAAATGTGCAGCAACTTTAGCTCCAGGTCTATTCCCATTCCTGAAGGCATTAATGAGAGTCAGTGATGTAGCTAAGGGAGTGCAGGGGGTAGCAGTCACATCGGGTAACAAGCTTTGGGGGGGCAACAAACTGAGCCTGACACTAGTGGCCAAAATTGTGAAATCTTGGTATGTATGACTAATACCATCATGTTATATATTATTGGAAAGGTAATTTGATGCAGAAGGCAATGAAACAAACCATGTTAGAATATCTGTATTCTATCAAAAGTTATGGCCAATGAACCAGAAAACAAAAACACAACTGCCTTAAGGAACAAAAAGTGGATTTTTTAAACTCAGAACTGACCTATGAAACTGATTGTTCTGAGAGCTAATGAGATGTTATTATGATACTGCATGGAACTAATAAAGTGTTAATATGAGTCAGCTCTCATTTCCATGTAACATAATACAGCTATTCCTGCTAACTTGGTGTTAGAGGCAGTTGCTAAAGAGGCAGTTTTTCAAGTGGTGCTCCTCTTATATTTAGCAGGAAGATAATAATAGACCTTCTTCACCCAAGCACAGTGTCTCTAACCAATCAGGGGCACACTTTTTATTTATTTACTTAGTTAAATTTGATTTTGTCATGGGGAGGCTACAAAATCTTTGATCCCAGGTAGCAGATAAATGCCTTAGCTATGCCACTGGCTGGAGGGAGGTGGCAGATTAAGTGGGTGGTGCTGCTGGGGGATGCAGGCAGGTTTTCCCCCAATTTGCACTTTTTATAAAGTCCGGGTGTGAGGTCACTTCTGGTTGTGACATCACTTCCGAGGCATCATTTTGAGCGCCTCACCAGGCTACATGTTCATTAACTATGCGACTGATGAAAGTCCATTTGCAGAAATCTTTGTGTGACAGCAAGAATTTGCAAAATTAAAAAAACAAAACATAATTTGCTAGCTAAAAAAAGCATTGGAAGCAACATTTGTAAACTAAAAAAAGACTGGGTTGTGCTTTTTAACTGTTTTCACTTTTCACCACAGCTCTGGTCCCTAACTTATCAAATAAGTGGGGGGGGGGGGGCACACCTTTGCATAAATACAAATCTTGATCTATCAGTACCAACTCTGAGCATTCCTGTTAGAAATGAAGCTTCAAAAACCATAGGATTACACACTGCAAGTATGTATTAAAAGAATAATGTGCTGTGCCTTCAAAGCATGAGATTGGTTTACAGTGATGTTTATTTTAAAGCATGCATGATGTTGAATATTGGAGTCAAAAATTCAACCTGCTTCACATCAGGAAGGATGAGGCCTAGAAATTTTATTGAAATAAAAACACTTTCTCATGAGCTTTGCAGTCCACATATTTAAGAAACCCCTAAACCAGTGTGGGTCATGAGATGCTTGTGAGAGCTGGCAACTATGCCTTCCGGGCAAATCTACATTACAGAACTGTAAAATCAGAAGAACTTTATGTAGTGAAAGTTTGGCAGGCAGCATAGCACAGAGACATCCACTGACACTTGACTTGAGCATTTTTTTCCCCCAAAAAGGCCATGATACTGCCTCAGGTGATTTAGCAATCTTAGGTTGCTTGTGGAGCTGAGGCTAATGAACATCTATTCACAGAGAATATATGTGAATGGAAAAGAAACCCATTATTTCAATACTCTGAGGCATTTGTCTGTGGAGTTTACATTTTTCAAGCAACTCTTCCATTTTCTCTCTCTGACCTTACAGGATTGCTACTTCTATTTTTTTTTTTTTTTTGGCTTTGTGTAGAGGGTAGCTTTATATTATGCTGTGTGTCTTTGTTGTTTTTTCCTTTTTCTTTTTTACTGCATGTTCATGAGGAGTTATAAGTCTCAGGCTAGAGCCCTAAGCATTTCGCAGTATGGGTCAGGTAGGGTGACTTAAAAAAAGAAAAAGATTATTAACTAAATTAATCTTGAGTTTTCATGGGAAAAGGCTGCCAAAAAAAAGTAGCCTTAATACCTGGCATTCCTCCGTAACATATCGTGCATGTTTCTCGAGCAATTTACTGGTACAGTTCCAGATGGGATAATGACTCTTGGCATATATATGATTGTGCATAGATACCATCCTATTCAGATTGGGATGAACAAGTTGTGTTGGCACCAGGGATGGGAACTTGAGTCAGGTGACCTGGACTCGAGTTGTGAAAGTGCACATTTTTCACTGACTCATGGACTCGTGGGTTGCACTTGTGGAAGACTTGGAAAAACACTTGAGTCAAGGGCCCCTTGACTCGGCACTCATCCCCATGCATGCAGACTCAAGTCTGAATGTGTCTGGGTGTGTTTGCTTACTGTTTTCACATTGTGAATAGCCTCGTGGGGCTGTCATTCAGACTGGGTGAGCAGCAGGGAGGTTCCAGCCACAAGGCAGGGAAGGGTTAATG
Source organism: Tiliqua scincoides (assembly GCF_035046505.1). Classification (NCBI taxonomy): domain Eukaryota; kingdom Metazoa; phylum Chordata; class Lepidosauria; order Squamata; family Scincidae; genus Tiliqua; species Tiliqua scincoides. The sequence goes on from NC_089826.1 coordinate 56,450,416, forward strand.
TTTGCTTTTCCATCTGAGCAAGAGGGGGGGAGATGGGAGCAGGCTCTATTGCCCTTCTCTGATAGGAAGGAAGGAACAGATGATCACTGACAAAACATAGGCGTCTGATATTTTCTTTGGCTGAGGGAGGGCAGAAGGAGAAGCCAAGGCTGTTCTTGCCTTAGAAGTGGCTGCAGAAGCCCAGGAAGAGGGAAGGAGCTTTTTTCCCTGGACAAGAGAGGGGAGAAGGCAGAGAGGAGGCAGTTCCTTGATACTTTGTGTGGGTAACATGATTACAGGATGTTCCACCCTTGTTTTCTGCTTCAGCCATATAAACTACAAATGAATATGAGCATCTTTGGACATCAGTCCATGTGTGTTTGAAGCCACACACATGCCATTTCCTGCTTATGCATTCACTGTGGCACACAATAAGAAATGCATGAAGCTGCCTTGATCTGAATCAGATCAGTTACATTTCAGATCAGAACAATGGCACTACTAAGACTGCAGGCTTATGGAACCCTGGTGCGGCGCTTACCTCGAGAGGCTTGGTGTTGCAGAAATTTGGGGGTGATGTAATGATGTATTCATTTGCATAACCTTCCATGCAGTCATATTGCTGTTAATGTGAAAAGCTGGCTCCAGACCACCTCTGTTCTGCATCCTGCTCTGGGCCTGTTCGCTTCATGTTCTTGCTGGCGAGTGGCGAAAACATGACTGTCAGTGAGAGCAAGAGGTGTCTGGGCCTGGAAGGGGTCAAAAATTGCCAAATGGCAGCTTGGGCGGTATGTTGTCACCCCCCCCCCCGAGGGTGACAGCCAGTGCAAACAGCACCAAACATACCTCCTATTGACACCAATGCCTGAATGTGCTGTGCGATGTGGGGATTTGTGGGTAAAAAAAGGGAGATGTAAAGCCAAGATGTCCCTGGACATCTCCCACCTCAAGGAGTTCAGCATGTGGGCTGTCGCAAGGAGGACTTTAAAAGCTCTTTTTAAAGGCTTGTGATAAAGAGTCAGGTAAATATAGTCAGTCATCAGTACCCACTGGGGTGAGATTCCTGGAAAACCCATAGGATAACAAATCTGTGTATAGAAAATCATTGATTCTATGAGATCAGTGGGGTTAGGGGGAGGAGTAGCTAACCTAGTCAGGAATACCTTCAGAATGGCACAGATGCAGCAAATACCTTGGGAATAGCTGCTGTGAATGGGTTCTGGATGGGCGCAGATGAGCTCTTAAGTTACCCCAGAAGTGTCAGGATAGGTGTGGAGAGGTCCTGGATGTAGCAGAGATCTTTAAAATGTCACAGATAGGGATGAAATTGTCTGCTGCAAATAACCTTAGGAAGCTGCAGAGAGCTCTAAATGGCCCTGAATAGTATCAGGATGCCACATGCGCTGCCTCCGATGCATTCTCGGCATCACCTGGCAGGACAAAGTTCCAAACAACACAGTCCTGGAACGTGCTGGAATCCCTAGCATGTATGTACTGCTGAAACAGAGATGCCTGTGTTGGCTCGGTCATGTTGTGAGAATGGATGATGGCCGGATCCCAAAGGATCTCCACTATGGAGAACTTGTGCAAGGAAAACGCCCTACAGGTAGACCACAGCTGCGATACAAGGAATCTGCAAGAGGGATCTGAAGGCCTTAGGAGTGGACCTCAACAGGTGGGAAACCCTGGACTCTGAGCGGCCTGCTTGGAGGCAGGCAGTGCAGCATGGCCTTTCCCAGTTTGAAGAGACACTTTGCCAACAGTCTGAGGCAAAGAGGCAAAGAAGGAAGGCCCATAGCCAGGGAGACAGACCAGGGACAGACTACACTTGCTCCCGGTGTGGAAGGGACTGTCACTCCCGAATTGGCCTTTTCAGCCATACTAGATGCTGTTCCAGAACCACCATTCAGAGCGCGATACCATAGTCTTTCGAGACTGAAGGTTGCCAAGTGAGGACTGTGGAGTGGTCCTAATACCTGCCAGATGACGGCAAGTCCTTGCATGGATGGGACTGAAAATGGCTGGCACAGATAGCTTTAGGAGGCTGCAGAGATCTTTAGAATGCCTGTGGCTGCAGCGCACAACCATGGAGAGCCGAGAGCAGTCAGTGAATAGCGTGAGGTAAGTGGCAAACCCGCTCCCTGCGGATAAGCAAATCCACAGGAAACAAATTTTGCAGTTAGAGAGAAGTGTCTATGAAAGGGTGAGGAACAAGGGCGGCAAGAACCTGGGGGGAGGAAGAGTACGGTCAAGGCTAAGAACCTCTTTCCTCCCTATCAAGTGAGACTCTGAGGGCAAACTGCAGAGATCGGATTGACATCTTTCCCTCCTCCTGCTTCGTGGGAGGTAGAGTTGTAGAGGTGACAACACAGGAGGATTCTGACCGTGCAGCGGTCTAGACCTGCCAGAAAGGCAAGTACTACATTTAGATATATGGCACAGTGATTTTCAATGATTAGGATGTTCGGATAATATTGTTTACACTGCATTTTGGGAGAGGATCTGAGTCAGTGTTGGCAGAAAATTAGTTTCTAAAGCACAAGCTATGCAGCTGTCTAGAATCGTATTCTGATCAGTTCCATTTTCCCTATCTTGCCTGAGCTCTGAGGCTAACTGCATGTGATTCTTATAGCTTTCACCAAGCGCGCTAATGACAGCATAAACATCTCCTTTAAAGGCTTTGAAATCCACATCTACAGAGCAATATATTTACACAAAGTACTTCAAGTGCAGGAGAAGGTATGTATGCTGTGGGCTTTCGGAAACGGATGTGATATTTGGAAGTTTGGAATGGATTTTCCTCTTGATAGGCATATATATTTCCCATTAATGCTAATGGGAGTTAGATGTGAGCATAAAGAGAACATATCACTCTGCATGTAAATTTCACATCTTGTTAGGTGAAAGATAAGTCCCCCCCCTTCTCCCGAAGGCCTTGATGTGGGTATGGACTCCTGCCCCAGCTCAGATGGCTATAATCAAACAGCAAAATTATTTAGCTCTGCCTAATTGTATTTTACTCCCCCAACACTTCCATAATGAAAGTCCTCTAATCCAAGGCATTTCTGCTATCATGCAGATGAATAAATAGTCCCCTTGAAGTTAAGCTGTGTTTAAACTTGAGCTAATAAAACTTGTTCATTTCCTTCTACTTCAGACTTAAAGTGATGGTTGGGAAGTTTCTATTGCCTGGTTTTGACATATTATTTTTCAGGGTTTAAAGAGAAAAAAAAATGCTAGGAGAAATTTCAGCTTGCAAAAAAATATCTTCTGATGTTGAAGTCATAAATTCTTTATGTGGTCTGGAAAGAATGGTCCGTGCCTTACGGCTTCAACCCTGTGCTCCGCTGCACAGTGTTTTCTGCACATAAGTTGCCAAGATCCCAAAATGCATGGATGAGAATGCTCTCAAGCAGGAGTTATAACACTATTACATTTCCCATTTGTATGTACAGATGCTGAATCTGGTTTGCTTCAGCCAAAAAGTCTTTAAGGAAAGAATTCTGTTTTTTGCTGTTGATAAAGTGGCAGGAGAGAGCACTCTGCCAGGGATGAATGGAACATAAAGAATTGTATAGGCTGGGATTCAAATGGCATTGTAAGCACAGGCAAGCACTTCTATAGGTTCACCAGTGCCTCTCTCATTTCTTTTTTCAAAGTACAGCTCCATCTATTATGTCCAAGGGGACATCCCAGTGTTTGGCCTGAAATTGAGTTGAGTTTTTGCATGCATTCCAATTTAATGTAGATTCGTGGCAACAACTTCTCTATCAAAGGCTGTTCTAAAAGAGCTCCCAGATTTCCAGAGTGGCTTCTTTGGAGACAGAGGCAAGGAGAGGAGTTACATTTGGAAGGAGTACTCGAGAACTTTGCTATGGAACCGTTGATAATAGTCCTTGGTTTCCAGCCATAATTCAGAGTACTTCTTAGGCTAGACAGAGTGCATTTCCTGCACTAAAAGAGGAATCCCAGTTCATGCTATGTATCTGGGATTAGGGTACCAGTCCATTGGCATTCAGAGGTGATAGCAATGTGCCCAGGCCCCCTTTTTTTTGTGTAAACTGTAATCACTCCCAGGGTTTCTAAGCATTGATTTTGTCGTCTTCCTAAGTAATAATAATTGGTAGTTAAAAATGAAACACTATTGATTTGAATATAGCTTGGTTCAGAGCCTAATTGACGATTCTGTATATCTTTTGTTAGATGGGCTAACAGCAAGATATAATTGGTTCCTGTGGTACCATCTTGAAAAGTCCTAATTCAAAGGCAGCTTGAAAATATGGTTGTGTTTTTCTTTCTGTAAGCAAAGGTGGACTCCAATTATTCAAAGAAATGGCCTTTTCTTTATAATAGGTTAATAACCCTGAAACGAACAAAGACTAATAAGAACTCTGCATTAAAGCTTTTATACTATTTCCACCTCCAATTTCATTTCCTAGGTTTCATGCAAACCACTCGAAAAATGTATGAGAATGGCAAATGACTCATCACCATATTCATGTCTTCTCTGAAAAAGGAAACCCACTTCCATCTGTCACAGAAAAAACCAATACTAGTTATTCTGTCTTACACAGTACCTATCAATATGCAGTATAAATGAGAAACAAGAGACTTAATATATGTTGAAAAATATTAAGGAAGCCTGCTTAGGAAAAATGAGATGCTTTGCCAACAGATTTGACCCAAAGAGATTATTCAATTATGACTGGAACACTAGATTATCAGTGAATAAAAATTTAATTGAGAAATACCTCCGTAAAACTGAGCTTTGTTCCCCAAAACTCAATTACAAATTTGCCTATCTGTGCCCAATGAATTATTCAACAAACGCACCAGACTTCTCAAGTTATATGTCTTTCAATCAGCATAGCAATCAGTGCAGAATATTCAGTGTTACAGATGTTTTCCATTTTGGTGAGATTAATCCTTTTGCTATCTATCCTCCCCTCATTAAAATACTCCCTGGTTTTTATGATGCTTTCATCGATCCGATGCCCCTTTGTGGTATAGCATGTTCTGTGCATATAGTACATTAAGAAACACCTATAGAGATGCTGAAGCGCCAAAATCACAGTGGGTGCAATCTGGAGAGAAGTACGCAAACTGTATCCCACTAAAATTCCTGGGATTTAGGAATAGCTGAATGTGAAACTGTGCCTTTCTCTGGACTGCACGCAATTTTCTGGGAAGTTCTCCACCTGTTTTTTTTCTTGACAAAGAGCTGACTCAGCGGAAATGGAAAGCAAGAAATACCTCATCACTTACATGCTTCTTCAAATCAGGCCTTCTTCTGTGGAAGCTGCGGTAGCATGGCTTCCTCCTTCACATGTTCCTGGATTAACAATGAAAGCCTAAAGTCATCTGGGTGGGTGCTCCCACCAGCCAGGCTATGTCTTAGGCCATTTCACAGAAAAGCTGATGCTTGAGCAGACAGGTATCATGTCAAGAGCTTCTGACAGTACCTCCAGAGTGTGTGAGGGAGCCATGCTACAGGGTATTCATAGATGGAATCATAGGGACCTACAACTAGTCCAGCCTGCTGCCTAGAGCAAAAAACCTTCCGAGAGCATCTCCAGCTGGTGCCTGTGCTTGAACATCTCCAGTGAGGGAGAATTCACCATCTTCCTCAACTATCTTTTTCACTGCAGGATCACCCTTGGCGTGTTTGCTTACTATCAAGAATTTCCTCCTCATGTCCATCTATGGCATGTTGCTTGTCAGAAGACCCTTTAGCTCTAACAAATGGTTGTATCAATAATATGTAAGGTGCAGGTGGGAAAAGTAAGAACTGAGAGATCTGGGGTGCAAGAGAATGACTGATGGATCCTTGTCTGTGACTAACCCAGACTTTTCTCTTGTGAGCACACATCTACACATACTGGTGTTGTGTGCCCAAACCACGGCATTGCTCCCAGGTGCCACACTGAGGCATGTGTGTGTATGGATGCAGGAACATTCCAATCAAACATGCTGTGGCTGATCATGAACAAAACTATGTCGTGGCTGGGAGAAGTGCATATTGAAAAGGGCTAGCTGAGAACAAAAGAGAGCTCAAGAAAGGAGAACTTCCCATTTTCCTGCCCAGCACTCCAGTTCACAAACCAGTGCTGTATGAATGATGTATTTTTTTTTAAAAGAATGCAATTTTGTTTTGCCCAGCTGCAAATCATGGTTATGATGGTCATTACAATAACAAGTAGCTGTTAATGGTCCTCTGTACAATTTCCAGACCCCAGTGCGGTCCTTGGGCCAAAACATTTGCTCACCCCAGTTTCAGGGATACTCCACACTGCTCTTTGGGTTTTCATATCCACACTGCTCTTATGCTTATGGTAGCAAAACACATAGCAGAGCAAGCAGCACTTACGTTCTCAGCCCTTTGAAGCTTAAGCAATCTCAGGAGGCTTCTGAGGCAATCATGTTTGCATTTTGGTTTGCTGTGATCCTGAAAACCTTTTTTTTCTTTTTACCTAATCATGTTCTCTCTCCTGTTTGTAGTTGCTCCACAGTGTCATTTCACTAGCGCTTCTGAGAACTGCCAGCCACACCTGAATATTTCAGGTTTTCTACAAATGGCATGGCCTTAAAATCCAGAGGCTGGTCTAGCCAGATTATGCTTTTCCCATGCTTGGAGGGTAGCCAAGGAAAGTCAGATGTTAGAAATTGTAAGGTATATTGACATACAGAGGCAAGAGAGAACTTATATACCAAAAATACATTTCGTAAAAGAAAGCATATAACAGGGAATAGAAATTAGTTAAACAGAAGCTTACAACAATGTCCCTACAGCTTCCTGGGGATTCCTGAACAACAGTGGACAAACTCAAATGGGGCAAGTTCTGGGGCACACCTGCATAGTTCCTCATCCACTAGTGAAATCATAGGGCTCATATACTTCTGTAAATGATATCATTTATGAGGGTTATATACTTACTCTCAGAGAAGCTACTAGAAGCATCTAGAAGCTTTTTTCTATTATTTAAAAAAAAGAAAAGCTTATAATGTCTTGTTCATGCTTACAGGTCTTCCTCCATCTGGACATTGCCCAGCACAGTGAGATAACCTGTGCTAGGCACACCTCCATGCTTATAGTAAAATAACAATTGCAAGCCTATTATTCCCAAGCCTTGCTAAATAAGCAGGCAGGCAGATGAACTGGTGGAATTCACCCAAACTCCAGACCTTACTGAACGAGCAAAATTGTGAAAACTCACTGGCTCCTTATGATTGCATTTGTTTCCTGTTCTACACCTACTACAGGTGTGTAGTCATGATAGCAGCAGTAATAAAATAATAATGATGGATGTTCTGCGTTTTCACTTTCTTAATTTCATATTATTATGTACTGTACTGCTTATTAATAGCAGGGCATACAAAAATGAGCAACAAAAATAAGCCAACTTAATTTTGCTACAGAGAATTCAGTTTAAGGAAGGAGACATAGAAATTTGGTTTTAATGCTCTGCGGTCAGCCTTCCTAAAAGCCTTATCTTTAAAATGGCATTATAATTGTTTGCACAAATAAGTCAGGAACACCAAATGGAAACCTCTAGGCCAAAATAATCTCCACTAAGAGGTCTTCCTCAATTACCAACTTAGAAGGAAAGAAGGGATAGAGGACTGGCACTTGCGACATGGCACTTGGCAAAAGGACATTTGTGGAGGGTTGGCCATCTTGGTCACCTGCTGCTTCTTAATCACATGATTCTGCTATCATGCCCTCAAAATGCACATTCTGCTGGCACCAGCTGCTATAAAGAACTGTAAAGTGCTCTCTGGCAGCATGTGTTGCTGGAGTGCCAGGAGGAATGCCGGAGCCTTCCCATGTGTGCCAGTAGATCTATGGAGGCCTGTTGGAGGAGATAAGCCATGCAGGGTGTTGGCAAAAGGTGGGAAGGTGTTTGAACAGGACAGGGGGTGGGTGGAATGGGGGATAGAGGGGGCAGAACAGGGAAGTGGCAAGGCAAAGAGGAGGTCTCCCAGGATCAGGCCTAGGAGGGGGCAGGATCAGTGGCAGCAGTGCACAACAAATCCCCATCTCCGTCCCAGGATCTGCCTTCCTGTGTTAACATGGACTCGCACCAGCAATTGAGCTGGCGCAGGTCCGAGTTGACCTATAACTCTAACTAACTCCAAAGAGGAGCCTTTTGTCCCCTTCCCCTGAGTAAGGTAAGCAGCCCTGCAATGGAGCTACTCTCTTTAGCACTGACCAAAAGGTCGGTGCTAAAGTAAAGGCGTTCGTCTAGGGCGCGCAGCCCTGCATGAGCGCCCTGGATCCTGCGGAGTACAGCTTTGTGGATCCGCCTCTCTCCCACCCTCTGACACACCTTCCACCTGCCCCTGCCAGCCTCCCACCTCCCTGGAACGTTTCCCCTATGCCCCCGCCTCCTGTTCTGCAGCCCAGCGGTCCAGAAGACCCGGCTGGCGCTGGGCTAGCACCGGCAGGAACCTGGCGGTGAACCCCGCAAATGTGCCTTATGGCACGTTTGCGGCTGTGGTCCGTGGTTGGGCTCTAAGGCTGCAATCCTAACCTTACTTTCCTGGGAGTTCCTATTGAACACAATAGGACTTCCTTCTGAGTAGACCTGGTTAGGATTGTGCCCAATCTATCTATCTATCTATCTATCTATCTATCTATCTATCTATCTATCTATCTATCTATCTATCTATCTATCTATCTAACTAACTAACTAACTAACTAACTAACTAACCTTCCACCTCTGCTGAACTAATTGATATTTTTACTTTTCGAATATACTTTTCAATAAGCAGCTGTCACCTTATCTGATGGCAAACCCTCTCAGGAGATTCCACCTTCCCAGTTGTCCAGGGTATAGGTGGCACTCATGACTGGTTTCCTTCTCTGTTCCTGCAGCAGTCATCACTTGGAGGTTCCACTCCAGGATTAAGATAAATCCTGTCATGTTCTTCTGCAACATTTTTGTGTTTCAAGGTCTCCGGGAATCTCCACGATTGATTAGCAGCCTAGAAAAACACACCCTGTCAGACCTTACTGCCTTCTAAGAGATTTGAATCACTTCCTCAAAGCTGTCAGTCCGCAGCATTATTATTAAATGAGTCACCCAGACCTTTTAAACTGTGCAGTATGTAAGTTTATAGTGCAGGTAGGGAGTATAGGATTTTTAGCCATGCACATTTTCATATATTTAATTTGCCGCACTTGACAGTTTGCTTTGTGAACTGTTAATCTTTTCAACCAATGCAGCAAAATGTCAGCATATTCATTTGCAGACTATAATAGGCTTATATCCTGAAACAATAAAGTTATAATGGCCTGCTAGCTGCCTGGTGGAGTTATACAGATTCAGCATGTACAAGACACTGAACATCCTGCTTCCCCTCCAACTTCTTTAAGCTCATCTGTTCTTCATATCACTGCATTGAAAGTCAGCAGTGCATATGATTTCAGCAAGAGAAACCCAAGTGAGTGCCATAGATCGAGCTTGTTTTCTCCTCTCTCTCCTTCTCCTTGGAATTATTAGCACTGCTGTTGATGCAAATTTCTTGGTGTGGTCTCTCCCAATGACAGATGCAAGCTAACTTCCTTGACAACAAAAAGGGCATGTCCTTTCAGTTTTGGCAGTGAGGGAATGGGTATGAATAATGTCTTCTGTACACCAACTATAGGTTTTGGTAGACATTTAGCACAGCTCTATACAGCAATACCTTGAGTCTCATCCACTGGACTTTCATTGCTAGGCTTTTTCAGCCATTTTCAATTATAACCACATTTCAAATTCCATTCACGTATTTTCCTTCTTTGCACAATTTCATCCAAACTTCCATGCTGTTTGTCACCATTTTTATGTTTATTTTTCTTCTATTTCTGCTCATTTAGGTTTTGCACCCATTCACATGCATTATATAGTTACAGTAATGTCCTCATATCTGCGGGGGTTCCATTCCGGAATTTCCCCCCCCCCATAGATAGCTGAATCTGCAGATATGAGGGTCCCCCTCCATTCTCTGTAGGCCTCTGGAGTGTGTTCTGAACACTGCAGAGGACGCGTGTGTCCACCCATGGCCTCTGCAGGTCTGAGAATGACTCTTAGAATGAAAAAAGCGACTTCCGGTTTTTTTTTTATAAAACAAGAAGTGATGTTCTTAATGCCTTATAAGGCATTAGGAGGCCCAGGGAAGCCCAAAGAATGGCCTCCTAATGCCTTATAAGGCATTAAAAATGTCACTTCCGGTTTTATGAAAAAACTGGAAGTTGCTTTTTCACTCTAAGAGTCATTATGAGACCCTCAGAGGGCTCGTGGGCTGACATGCACAGCCTCTGAGGTACTCAGAACACCCTCCAGAGGCAAGTGTGTGGGGCATGCACAGGGGCCGCGGACTTGATCTGCAGATAAGTGAAACTGTGGGTACAGAACCCACTGATATGCCCCCCCCATATTTAAGTTTTTCGCTGGCCAAGATAAGTTAGCAAACTAAATAAGGCTATGCTTTGACAATCATCCATTTTTTTTTTAATTTTTGTCCATGCTTTGGTCCCTCACCAGATAAAAGTTCAAGGTATTGTTGTACTTCACGTGGCAAATGTGTTTGCTACATACATAGTCAAGTGCACCACATCCTGTACCCTCTTCCCCAAGCCACCCTGCTGCTTTTCTTTCCTTGGACATATGCAAACAAAATGGCTGGCAAAATGGGTCCGAGGAGACACATAGGTGATCAGGCAACCTATGTGTGTGTGTGTGTGTGTGGGGGGGGTGTAAGGTGCTGGTCATAATCATTTTAATAATGTGAATCAGCCCTGCTTGTCTAGCTTGTCTTTGTGTAAACCTTTGTCAGTGTTACATTTCTGTATTTGTGTCTTAAATACAGGAGTACAGAATGAATTGAAAAAGAGCTGAAGATGAAATATTTTCATGTGCTGGAAAACCGAAGTGTCTGACACACAGGCAGAATTCTTCTGACCTCCTTAGAAAGGTCTGCGAGATGTTTGCGACTCGTCTGAAGTGATAAAGTCTATCAGCTGCTCCTGTTTTTCACCTATTTCTGTGCTCTCATCTTTAAGAAGAGAATGCAGGAAGATAACATCAGAACAACCCTATATATATATTTTCTGAATTTTATTCTGCCTTGACAATGACTTCCATGCTTTCAGCACCTTGATGTCAGAGCTGAAAGTGGCAGATTGAAATCTTCGAATGGATTTCTCTCATTTCAGTGACAGTTTGCCTCTGTTGCAGGGAAGACATCGTAGGAATGAAGTATGCCTTTTTCTCCTGCTTGTGGCCTTCCTAATGGCACCTGGTGGTGGCTGGTCCAGGATGCTGTACCAGGTCAGCATTTGGTCTAATCCATCAAGTCTTCCTTATGTAATGAGTGAGGCACAACTCACAACTGGACCGCATCCCAAACTAAGAAGGGCTGCACTCATGACTGGGAGCAATCCTGACCCTTTCCACTGATCAGGAGCAATTCCCTTGCGCCATCCTGGGAGTGTCACAAACATGCCGTAAGGAACATTTGTGCCTCTGGGAGAGTCAACTGGCATGGTGCAAGGACATGCTTTGGCCTGGGGAGGCCACATCCAGCCTCCATGCTGCCTAGACCTGGTAAGGTTGCACCGACCAAGGGCGTTCAGTGAAGGGGGAAGGGTAGAACTGGATCATTTCAGGTGGTGGAGGGTGGGCGAAGGGTGGGCCGGTAGGTGGGCTGGGCCTGGGAGGGGGTGGGACTGGCCTCCAGCACTTAGACCAGATCCTAAACCCCCTCCCGAGCAGCCCGGCATTACACCTGGCTGCCTGGATCTGCTCCAGCAATTTCAAGTAGCCCCACTGCAGTGACTGGGGAATTACTTGGGGTAAGGGGACATAAGAACCCTTATTCTGAGTTGCACTCCATCTGCCTCCTAACCTGTGCTGGATACGGTGCAGACCAGTTGGCCTGCCTATATCCAGCACATGTTAGGTTTGGACTGTGGGTTTGTTTGTTTGAGGAAAATATAGTTCAGACTCTATACTTCTTTGCTAGGAGTTTTAGGTGATATGTATAGGAAATTTTTGTTTTGTTTTTAATTTCAGTCTTTTTATTCTGTCTGAACGTATGGACTTGCTTTTGAAGTTTCAGGAACTTGAGTGAAATAACCTTCAGGGCAAGTTTTAAAGACTAACTGTTTATGCAGTTCCTCTGGGTTGGAAGGATTTGTTGCGTTGTTCTTTCTTTATTGGGGTGGGGGGAATCTTAAGCAGTATCTCATCTGAAAATAATTCTGTGGTATAACGAGGAATGCTAATTTAGCAAGCTGTACATGTATTTAAAAATTATAGTCATACTTGGGAGAAAAAAATAATCTGAAGAGAAAATTGAATGTACAGTTTGAAGTTCAGCTTTCTTCTGCTTCCAGTGGAAACCAAGTTTTCCACTTCTCCAGCAAATAAAGGCTTAGGAAAGAAATCAATAGAATTCAAGGATTTTTTGTGCTTTTTGTAACTCACTCTGCCATTTTAAAAGAAAAAAAATACATTTTGCTTGTTATTAGAAACAGTTACATCAGTGACAATAGGATTTTCTGAATATCTTGAACATCAGTAGCGCTTTAAATAGCGGGTAGATATGTGGAAAGGAAAAGTTGACAATTTTAGAAATGAGATAAGGAAACTTCTACACTCTTTCCTGAAAAATAATTGTCAGGAACCTGCACAGACCTGTTTCTTGCATCTAACGAATCCTCTCAAAAGATAACAAGTCTGCAGTCGTCAGTGGAACCCTTGCAACAATTACTGGCTCCTTCATTGTTTGCAGTGTGTTAACAAAAGACAACAAACCTCCGTTTGGAAACTGTCCTATTCAGCAGTTTTTGAAAGGAAACTTCATTTTAAGAAGACTTTAAAGAGGAATCTTGCTTCAACAAAGAAGAAGAAGAAAAAGACGGTGAATGGTCCCTCTTTTTCTACCACATATTTCTTCAGCTGATTCCAAAACAGCACATATGCAATCATTTCCATTATTAGTTCAAGAAAGTTGCTGGGAAAACTTGAGTTTAAGCCATTATGGAAGTTTTCAATATGTTTCTATTCTGAAGAGGGTACCACAAAGTCAACATTAATTTCTTAAAAAAACAAGAACATAAAAAGAGCCTCACTGGATCAGACCAAAGGTCCATCTAGTCCAGCTTCCTGTATCTTGCAGTGGCCCACCAGATGCTACACGAGATAACAAGAGACCTGGTGCTACTCCATTGCAATTCTGGCATTCTGAGGTAGTCTACTTCTAAAACTAGGAGATTGCACATACCCATCACGGTTTGTGACCTGTGATGGACCTTTCTTCTAGAATAGTGGTTTCCAAACTGTGGGTCGCGACCCACCATTGACCGTGTAAACTGGGCCATTCCTCCTTAAGGGGAGTGGCCCAGTAGTAGGACACCCATGGAGATGTTTACTGATAGCTTACTGGCAAACAAAAGAAACAACAGATTCTTCTCTCAGTGCCATTTTACAATTACACATCAAGCCCACCAACACATTCCGACTGACCTACTCAGCTCATTGACAGTTGTATGACGTGCAGCACTCCTGGTATTAATAATAATTTAAATTTATTTAAATTTAGCCGCCCTGGGTCCCTTTGGGGAGAAGGGCGGGATAAAAATAAAGTATTATTATTATTATTATTATTATTATTATTATTATTATTATTATTATTATTATTAATAACACACCTAAAAAGCTATGAACAAAATGTATCTCTTTGTTTTGGTATGTGACCCACTCTGGTCCCTCTAAGACAGGGGTATCCAAACTTTTTGGCAGGAGGCATCATCTCTCTGTCACTGTGTTGGGGGCCAGGAAAAAAAGAATTTATTTACATTTCAAATTTGAATAAATTTACATAAATGAATATATTAGAGATGGAACTTATATGAATGAATTAAGGTCTTGCAATAGCTCAAGGCCTATAAAAGGCCTTGCGCAAAGCAAGGCCTGCCTTTCCTTCACGGCCACTGCAGCATCACACACATGAAACAGCAAGCAATGGAAGGAGCCCTCGGCCTGCAGCTCACACAAGAGGTTGAACAGTCACCCTCATGCTGAGAGCAGTTGCGTTGGGCCAGCACGGGCTGCAGCAAGTATCTGGAGGGCCAGAGGCTCATTGGAGACTGGGCACTCCCTGTGGGCCGGGTTGGGAGTCCCTGAGGGCTGCATGTGGTCCCCGGGCTGGGGTTTGGGCACCCCTGCTCTAAGAGCAAGACTGAGTGAAGTGGTGCTAGGGGCTGAAGGTTTAGGGAGCCATGCCGTATGCCACAAAACCCTTGCTGGGACATGAACCTCAGCATGTGCCCAACTATGCCAGTCTGGGACACTAGGCCTGTCTGTTCTCCATTCCTAGCAGCCACCAGCAAGGCACAGAGATTCACATGTTGGCCAAATTATATGTGGAGTTGTATACATTATGAGAGAGGGATACACACTTTGGGTGGGCCATTTCTGCTGGCAATACCCTGAAGTGATTCTGTAAGATTGATTACATCTCAGTAGCATCACCTGCTCTTCTTTTAATTTGTTCCTTGATCTTGTTTCAGGTACTGCAGTCAGTGCTGGTTTGGAGGTCTTGAGCACTTGTTGAAGTGGTGTAAAGTGTCAGGTATTTAATTTGTTGTAAGTGAAACCTTCTCGCTTGAGCAGTGGGTTAGGGTTCGAAGCAGTTCTTCCATGAAACATTTAAGAAACATCCTACTTTAACCCAAGCAGTGTGGGTGTGAGTGAGTGGGAGACTACATTAATTCTTAAGACCTTTTTAACATCAAAGGCAGCACTGGAGTGGGGGATAGTCATTAACAGCCGAATTACCAAAAGTGTCTGGATAGTGCACTTAAAACACATTTCTGTAGAGTGAAATAATTTAAAATCCAAAGTGTGATCTGGCATTGCATATGGCAATTACCAAGTAGTCTATGGCATTAAAATGCATGCATCTGCCGGCCTTAATTATATGAAATGCTTCAGTGTTTGCAAAGCTTTGCTTTTTTCCCCTTTCTTAAAGGGAAGCGCTTTTTTTTTTTTAAACGAAGTCAAACGTAACCAGAAAAGGAAGATGTTATTCATAAAGCATCAAAGTGTAAGGAGTATCAATGATGTGCCAAGCAAGGAAGAAGGTGTTGGCTGACATGTCCACATAAACAGGTGATGCTGCCTTATTATACTGAGTCAGGGTGGTGTCACAAGGTTTGGTGTCACCTGGTGCGGGAGGCCAGTGTATCACCCCTATGATGAACCTTCTGCCATGCAGTGGGTGGGGCAACACCCTAGGCAGTGGGCATGGGGACGTACCATTGTCGTGCCCCTGCTGGTTTTTTTGGTTATAACTTTTGGTAGAATAGAGATATTTCAATGCTGTTTGTTTCATTGCATTCTGAATGAAATTGTGCATCAGTTGATATTTGTCATGATGGTATTTGAAAATACCAAGATTTAAAAAAATCTTGGTGAATAGTGGTCGCCCTTACCTGTGAGCATTACCTGGTATGGCCTATCACCCATCCCCCCTGCACACCTCCCTAGCAATGCCACTGCTGGGTCAGTCCAGTACTTTTTAAATTTTTGACTGCTGTAGGTCTCTTAGTCCAGCGGTTCCCAAACTTACCATGGCTACAATGCCCTCAGAACCTGGACATAAGTGGAGATGCAAAACACATCACACGATGATGTCATCATCACTCACTTCCGGGGTTCAGAGGTCAAACGTGAGCCCCAAAATAGCAGTAAGAGGGGCAGGGCGGGCAGGAGGGCTTTTCCCAGCCTGTGGTTTTCATGCACTACAGCTCTGCCTACCACATTGAGCTTCTAGCTGCTGTTTTGAGGCTCACACCATGGTCTCACTGCCAGGCAGCAGGGATCCCATGACTCCCCACCGAGTGCCTCTTTGGGAATGCACACTTTGGGAACAACTATCTTAGTCAAAGGTCCTTTTCAGCCCTTTCAGATGTAGGTGTCAAGAACTGACGCTTGGACAACTCTATCTTAAAGAACATGCTCTCCCACTAAATTGTGACCTTTTCCTACTATGATGTCACGCCAACTTTTTTGCATCTCAAGAACAAACATTTAGTACATCACTACTCATCCCAATATGTAACGCTTTCTCTTTCTCTTCTTTCCACTTGAGGTCCCATATGACTTGCAGCACAGTCCTATGCATGTCCTATGAAGTCACTGCTCTTGCATTGAAACAAGGAAACATTTTTCATTGGGACAAACTTATTTTTGATAAACAACACCCATTTTTACTCATTTTGAATAATTTTTTCTGCTATTCATTTTTGATGAATTTTCTGTTTGTCAATAAATGATATATATATCCCTTCTACACAATAAGTTCGGTTCTAAATTACAGGTGTGCTGAGCATGTAGGCGTATGCATTATGAATTATAACTGTGAATTGCTTTTGCCAAACTACATGATATGTCAAGCATGATTGACCCTTGCAGCCTTTAACCCTTTACTCTCACCACTCCAGTTATTTGCCCTGCTAGGGAAGCTTCGTTGGTCCTAATAGGAACTTCACTTCTTGTGTAAAAATCGGTATCCTCCCCTTGTTCCTAAAGATTCGCTGCCATAATCCTGCTTTCTTCAATCCCTTCACTACTGTCCTTTCCTTCCACAGCTAAACATACTCCCAGCAGCTTCCCTGTCCTCCTAAGCAAAGTTAATTAAAAAACTATTGGTGAATTGACTTGCCACTGTAGCTTTGAATGGCTGAACTGACACTGTTTGCAAGCACAACTGCTAGGTTCCATATATGGAATGGCTGAGTTATCATTCCATGGGGCCAAGTATTCCCACCCTTCTTCAAATCCAGCAGCAGCTCTTTTGTGCACTGATTTGAATGACACAGACCTTGAGTACACAGATGCTTGCCTACTGAGTCAAATCGCAAGGGCAACTGCTTTGCTAAAAACCATTATCTGAACAGATGCAGGTGCAATCTACAGTGATCTGGAGGGAGAAGAGTAGTCCCACTAAAGAGACCCTAATCATGCAGTGCTTTAGGCTTGAATCAGCACAATTTTAAATAATCATCTCTACTCTTTGAATCTTTTTGGTCCAGATATGGTTATTTGAGGCTAGATCACAAGCAAACAAACAAAAACACCCACAACCAAGTGCACCTCTGATAGCTGTTGCAATAATATGACTCCCCATTTACTATACTGTACTGTTTCCCCCTCCCCCTAAGTGGCTGGAGATGACATCTGATTCAGTTCCAGGCTTTGTGTGGCAATTTTGTGTGCACAAGGCTGTGGTCTCAAACAGTCTGCTGAACCTGGGTCCATATGGCACCTCTTTCAAAGGAGACTGTAGTAATTATTTTCTGGCATGTCTTGCACAAAGGTATCTGTTACTGTCAGGTAGTTTGAGGGGCTTTATTTGTAAGACACCTTAAAGAAAAACGGCCCGTATATTTAGAGCAGAGAATGAATATGATTTTACTGCAAAGTTAAATTTTGGCAGAAGAGGGCAGCCCCAAATTCAGGCATCTTACTAATAAGGAAGGTGAAAACATTTAGGGCTTTTTATATCAGGAAAAAGTTAATTAAGAGGGGGACACAAATAAGACTTATAAAATCATGCATGGTATGGAAAGAGTGAATACAGAGATGTTCTCTCTCTCTCTCTCTCTCTCTCTCTCTCTCTCTCTCTCTCTCATAATACATTAATGGTCCAATCCTATTTGGGGCCTCATACTGTTGGAATGAAAGCAGTATGGTCCTTTGCATTCCAGCAGTATAAGGTGCTTTATGGCTGTTGCATTCCATGTGGCCTGGCCCACTACCACAAGTAGTGAGTGTCTGGGTCCATGCACCAGTAGACCTGGGACACTTATCGGCACAGGTAATCTCCTAACTAATGTAAACCCATCCCTTCCCTAACCAGTTTGGGGTAGGCCAAACAAACAAACAAACAAAAATTGTCATCCAAGGCCAATCAAGAAAATTCCTACCCGACCTTCAGATGAGCAACCAGTTAATCTCAGACTAGATCTAAGGCAGGAGGGGGGTGATGCCACCAGGCCAAATTGAGTTTGATTGGGAGCTCGTGCACCTGACCAGAGCTCAACTCCCACCTCCCTGTGCCCTTCAGCCCATAGGGAGGCAAGCCACAGCCTGAAACTCAAGGCAGGGTGGGGTCAATGGGCTGTTAGTGCGGATGGCACTAATGGTTTTTCTGGTTGCTTCATGCTCAAAATAAGAAATTGGACTATATGCTAGCAGTCAGGATGACTCTGTAGCACCACTTGATGGGTCAGGCCACAAAACTTGCAACATGGCTCTCCAGCCTTTGGACAAGGAACTTGCAAGTTTGACCCTTCCTGCAGTCCTTTGATATCTCCTTCATTTTATGACATTAGACTTTTTTAAAATGCAGAATGAAGAGGGATCACTGTAACATCTATGGCTCAATCCTATCCCCCACCAGTCCAGAGCCTACAGAGCTGCCAACGTACTATGCACTGCATGCGATGGTTGGGGGGGGGGGGCGCCAAATGTCCCAGACTCTACACTATTGCTGTAGAGTGCCTGATCTCTAATGGGTCTCCTCAGACCTGTGCCAGCTTTGTAGCTGGCATAAATCTAAGGAGCCTCAGGTAGGCTGGGAAAAGGGAGACAGGATCTTGGCATATACTGTTGCCACCGAGATCCCTACCCTCCTGAGTCCAGCCTGCTCCCTGCCCAGAATTGCCTGCTCCACCATTTTACATGCTCCAGCAGAGTATGTGAGAGCCGCTGGCCATTTGCACCAGCAGCTCCAAAGTGCTCAACAGCAGTGTCGTTTTCACGGCATCGGACCATCGCAAAATGTGTCAGTGTAAGCCCATAATAGGATTGGGCTGTAAGAATAAGACCAAATAATAGTTGGGATAATTTGATTTAAAGACCAATTAAAGCCTAGATGCAGTTTAAAAACCACAGCTTGAAAAAAGAAAAACCGCTAACTAACATGACAAATTAAGCTCAGCTGTAGAAAGCTGAAGTGACAACTCAGCTGTTTTGCATAATGAGCTAAAGAAGAAGTCACAGCTAGCTAAATGCACGAATGTGTATGGTAGACAAAATGTTTTTGAATTCTGCAAACATGCATACATGCACACTGCAAACACAATTTAAAGAATAGATGAGAAGTTTTAAGCGGAAGTCAGAGCTCTAATCAAGAATAAGTTGTTGGAATACCCAAGAAATTTCCTAAAATGAACCCGTGAAATGCAATACTACTAGCTAAAGGGTGCAATCCTAACCAACTTTCCAGAGCTGACTGAGCCACAAGTTAAGGTAACAAACATGCCTTTACCTTGAGGAAGCCCCCTTGACTGCCTCCCCACTGCAGGATGCAGTGCACGCCACATTGGCACAGCTATGTCAGTGCTGGAAAGTTGGTTAGGATTGTGCCCAAAGGCTGCAATCCTAACTACACTTTCCTGAGAGTAAGCCCCACTGAACAAAATAGGACTTACCTCTGAGTAGACCTGGTTAGGCTTGTGTCCAAAGTCGTATATATTTGTGACAATATCTCTCAGTTGGAATACCAGGCCATTGTCTGAATCTCCACCTCCAGATCTACTTGACTCCACCAAGGCCTAAATCAAACATGCATTCATTCCATTGGAATATACTTCTGTGAGTCACAACCATGGGTTTCAACTCACATGGAATTTGTGACTATGTCCTGCTTCCTGTTAATATTCTGACTGTTTCCCCCTAGCATGCAGGCTGTCTGTCTGCCTTTAACGTTCCTGTTTTGAAGTTCAGCAAAGTAAGCCCCAGGTGCTTACTTGGTACCAGGGTAAAGAATCTAAACAAAGGTAACGGGTGAGGGGGGGTGCAGAGAACTGAGGATAAATGGGTCCATGGATACCAGATCCATGGATACAGGAGAACACCTGTACCTGCAACGTACCTCCCTGCCTTTATCAAGGTGGTGCTGTAGAATTTCTTTTATCCACGAGGTGATACAGAGTAAGCCACTTGGTGCCTTCTGCTTAACTCTCTGGGATAAGCCTGCTAGTGCCTTACAGTCATTGAACAGGATATTTATGGACTCTGATGTATTTTTCCATAAACCTATAGGGAAGTTTGTTAGAAGACCTGAATGGCCTGAACTGAACTTCAGCAACTGTCCTCTTTGCTTGTTTGCATGACCCTGGCAAGTTCACTAATAACAGAGGCATATTTCCAGTATGCTATTTACTTGGTCCCTCTAGAGCTATTGTTTCTATGCCATCCTATCCAATGCTGGCACAGTGGGGCTGCCGGGCCCACACTGAATCCAGCATTGGATTTGAGCAAGTGTGAGGTCTCTTTGTTGCCTTACCCCATGCAGCACCTCAGCCTGCTCAATGGGGCTATTCAGATCTAGGCAAGCTTTTAAGTTGGCTTAAAACTGATTAGCCCTGACAAATCATTTCAAAGTAGCCTCAGCCTAGACTGGAAGTTGGGATACAGCAGAAGCTTGCTCTGCCACCCCTGTCCCCTCCTAGGCCTGAACAGACCCCTACCTGCCACCCCTCACCTCGAAATACCCACCCCCACCTCCGAAACATCTTCATCCCACCTCCTCACTGCCTGGCAGAACACTTACCTACCCCAGTGGCCATCAGGTGGGATGCAACGCTCGGATGGCGCAGGCATCGCTTACTCTCTTAATGTTGAAAAGTGCTTTACAGCACTTTTACGACACCTAGCTCCGGTGCTGACCGGCAATAGGATTGGGCTGTTAAGCATGCAAAGACAATACTGGATCACAACCAGAATGTTTCCTCTGTAATTTGAGGGTTGCTGAGAAAAGATCTTCCCTGAGTCATCCCAGTGAAAAGTCCATTATGTGTGGGAAGATTTGGTCCATCTATCCATCTCAAGTGAGAAAAGAAAGATATTGCTTTGGAATGTGCCTTTTTCACATCCGCATGTTCAAAGGCATTTGGCATATCCCTGAGCACTGACCTGAATAGAAAAGAAGAGAGAGGCTAATAGAGTGCTCACCTACAACATTGTTTCTTCCCTTGTTATTAGATGGATATGACCTTGTGTTTGATCTGCCTGCAGATGGTACTACCAAGGGTGATTGGAAGAAAGAGAGACAGAGATTCACACTATGCCTAGGAGGAGGAATGAAAGAAAAGGGAGGTTACTCTGAAGAAGAAGAAAACAACAGCTGTACGCATTATGGTAGGCATTATGGTAAGTATAAGTGACAAGGATAAATGAGTGAGAGTGTGAACATGTTCCTTTATGAGTTCTCAGATATGTGCAAGATGCATCCTTTCTGTGGCACTGCAGTCATGGAAGTCAAGGTGAAAGAGAACTGTGAACATTGCTTTGATCCGGTAACATGGTAAACAGAATGATTAAATAAACACAGGAGGTTTGTTTAACTGTTATCCAATTCTTTTACGTGTCAACATAATTCATATATTTCAAGGGCACATCTCCTTATTCCTGAGTGGTTGTCAGACAATGAGCTTTGTCTATTGTCACATAACAATGATACCTTTTTCTGATCAAAGGGAGACTTGGCCAGAAAATAAGAAAACGGTTTTACTGTGTAAGCAAAGGCTCTGTTGGGAATGAAACATTAGTTACGGCATTTGCTTGAATAAACCAAAGAGGTGACATTCTTATTACAAAGTGTTTATTACCTTGAATTTATATCATTTCTTTTGTCTCTGTGATGGGAGCTGGTATGAAGAACAGGATTATGAGCTTGCCTGTACTCCTAAAAATATAGACCTTCCTCTGAGCAATTATTGACTTCTTGTTTCTTCAAACTTTTGAAACAGAACTACAGCAGAAACAATACTCCAGTGTTATCTGTGGCTTTTTAAACAAGCTGTTTGTCTCTCGTGTGATGAGTGTAAATAGATCTGTTTCTTAAACCTTTCATTAGTACACATGGTTTGGACTGGTCTCTGCTTTCCCTCTGCCTGAATGTCAATCAGATAAAGGTTTGTATAGGGAAGCCAGGGTAATGGAAGCTAGCAAATACACTCTCCAGTCCTTGGAAGGTAACTCCATGAGAACAAAGGACCACTGTTTAGTTTGAAACTCCTTTCTGTAGCACTTCTGGGCCAGAAAGGAAAACCTCTGATGAAATGAGATTAGGGAAAGAAAAAGAAAAGAGAATATTTCTTTACTCAGTGGGTTATTGATATGTGAAACTCCTTGCCGCAGGATGTGGTTGTGGTACCTGGCACAGATACCTTTAAAAGGAAATTGGAAAGATTTGTGGAAGAAAAGTCCACATCAGGTTACAAGCCATGATGGGTATGTGGAAGTAGGCTATATGTGAATGCCAGATGCAAGGGCATTGTTGTCTCATGTGCTCCCTAATGATATCTGGTGGGACAATACCAGGAAACTGGATTAGATGCATCTTTCGCCTGATCCAGCAGGCCACTTCTTATGTTCTTGTAGGGGATAGCTTATGTTGTGGGGAGAGCCTGACCATGCATGATGTTGTTCACATCAGATGTGGGGAGTGGTGAATAGTCACCCACTTTTCCCTCCAGACTGCCACAGACAGCCTGCTGCCTTACCTGCCTTCTTCCTCTGTATGGGCTCTTTAAATGAAGCAGGGAATGTGGAATGCCCCCACCCTCTGTGTGCTCCACATTTCCTACATCGTTTAAAGAGCCCACACAGAGGAAGGAGCCAGGTAAGGGGTGCAGGAGTTTTAGGGAGTGGGGGTAGTGGCAGCATAGAAACAGCCCATTAGCTTCAGTCAGCTCTGGACAGCTCCTCAGTGTGCTACATAAGTAGATCACCCACCTGCCGTGCAATTTGTGCATGACTTTCTGTGCAGCAGCATCTTTCCGGTTGGGATTGGGTAACATTTGAAGTAGCCCTGAATGACCTAGATATATATCCCCAGCTATCATTTGTCAACCTTGGGTAACTAGACAAGGAAGTGTCCCAGCACTGTTCTCTTGGCCCTCAGTGAAAATAGGCAGTCTGATTCTGTTCTACCTACAGACTTATTCAGTCTACTTTTTAAACCTACAGGCTTATTCAGTCTGCAGTATTTGTAAAACTTACTAATTTAATATAATGTTTAGGGCAGAGATTACTGGAAAACAAGTCATACCAAGGCATATCTATTTTAAAGGGGAGTTAATTGTTTTCAACATTTATCATATTAAGGCTGCAATCCTACACACACTTTTCTAGGAGTCAGCCTCATTGAAGACAATGGGACTTACTTCTGAGTAGATATGCATAGGACTGCACTGTATTAGGACTTGTTTAACAATCAGGGTCAGGCCTGGTTAGTACTTGGATGGGAGACCGCCTGGGAATACCAGGTGCTGTAGGCTTATACCATAGTCTTTCGAGACTGAAGGTTGCCAACCAACAATCATTTGTTAAAAAAAAAATCCTGGAGATTGTAGTGAGATTTCCTAGAGGTCCCTGACACTGTTCACAGAAAAAAATGGTTCTCAAGAAAGAGAGCATGGCAGCCAGGCAAATTTAAATCTGAAGTGGTGAGAACAGTGCCATCAAACTCATGTTGGTTTCAGTGGAACAGGATAACATTTTGACTATTTGATCTAAAACCTATGAAACTGCCTTATTCTGATTCAGGGCCCAGTCCTATCCAACTGTTGAGCTCTGGTGTAGTCACAATGCAGCCCCATGGTAAGGAAACACATGTTCCCATACCTTGAGAAGGTTCCAGTGACTGCCCCGCCACCACAGGATGTAGTGCACACCCCACTGGCACAACTGCACCAGCACTGTAAAATTGGATAGTATTGGGGCCTCAGATCTTTGATCCACATAGTTCTGAATTGTCTCTACTGGCTCTCCAGGTTTTTAGTTGGCTATTTTTTTCCCAGACCTTCCTGGAGATGATAGGATTTGAACATTATTATTATTATTATTAACAGTATTTATAAACCGCTTTTCAACTAAAAGTTCACAAAGCGGTTTACAGAGAAAAATCAAATAACTACATGGCTCCCTGTCCCAAAAGGGCTCACAATATAAAAAGATGCAAAAAGAACACCAGCAGACAGCCACTAGAACAGACAGTGCTGGGGTGAGGTGGGCCAGTTACTCTCCCCCTGCTAAAAAAGGAGCACTCACTTGACAAAGTGCCTCTTACCCAATTAGCAGGGGTAGTCCTTTTGCATGCAAAGTATGTGTTCTGCCACTGAGGTAAAGCATCTCCCTATGTTTATGAAAGAGCATACTAGGGAGATCTTTATTCCAGTTCCAATTTAGAGTAAACATGCATTGCTTTTCCGATAGAATATTGCTTAAACATCATCCTAATTATTTTCTACAGTGGTATTGTAGGATTGGGCCCCAAGAACACAAACATTTAAGCACAGACATATTCAATTATATTCTGGATATTGTTACAGTCTTTGAATGACATCATTCTGTTGAGTAAAAAAAGTAATATAAAACCTTTTCCCCCCGATAAATTCATTTCAAAGACTAAAAAGAATTACAAGCAAAATCTTTGAATATCTTCCCCCTCCCCTCCAAGCATCCTTCACATTCCTGTATACAATTATTACAGCTCTAAAGAAGACAAATGCTACTTAGCAACAATATGTTTATGTTCTAAACATGCATTTTTTATGACAAACAGCAACTGAATGAAGCTCACAGGTTTGCATGATTTTGCTACATTGGAATCAAGCTGCTTTGTTCTCTTCCAGTAATTTCAGAAATGCAAAGGAAAAGGTTGATGACAAACATACCATTTAAAGAATTTTTGACAAGGGATTCTTTTCTTGCAGCATGAGTTTGGCTCACACATAACAGATGCACAGTATACAAGGGGTCATGCACTGAATGAATCTTGTCCCTGACCCCCATGGATGACTGTCTTTTATTTTAATTAAGTGGTATAGCCACATGTATATACAGGTTGGCCCTCGTTATCCACAGGTTAGGGACCTGTGGATTTGACTCAATCTCAGGTCTCAACCTGCATCTCGAGGCCTTGCCCTACCTCTAGGACACGAGCAGAAGTGCCTTCCTGTCACATCCAGGAGGTGTTCTGACGCACAGGGAGGCCATGTGTGGCCTCTATATGTCTCAAAAGACCTCCCAGAGGCTTCTGAAAGACACTTCTGGTTTACCAGAAGTGCCTCCCAGAAGCCTCTGGAAGGCTCAGGATGGGATTAGGATATGTCCATTCCCCGCCCCAAAACACCACCTCCTTATTTCTGTTCTGCCCTTCCCAGCCCCTACACAGCTTGGTGCTATACTTATCAGCGTCAGCAGCCATTGATGTGGATTCAGTGCTGGCAGGATGGCACATGTCTTCTCTCTGGTGGTGCCTACTCCAGAGTCATCGCAAACATACTTTACATTTGTGCCAATGCTAGCAGCCCATAGGATTGGGCTGTGAATCTGTATAGGATTATACTATAGCAGCCAGTCCTATCCTCCACCATTGGGGCCAATGCAGCTGTGCTGATGGAGCGCACGCTGCATTTAGTTCAGTGTGCAGGCTGATCAGACAGCCAGCTGTAGGTAAGTAAAAATATTACCCTCTGGTAGGCTGCCCAATTGCCTATGGGTCTTCTCAGACAGATGCCAGCCATTTTGCTGGGCCTGGAAAAGAGGGGATAGGACTTGGGGCATGCTGGTGCTACCAAGATCTACCCCTTCCCTTCCTTTGCCTGCCCATTGCCTCCCGCTCCCTGTCCATGACATGCTTCTGCTTACCGCCTTACCGGAACTGACAGAGGCTTCGGGAGCTGCTGTTTGCACTCACTGTACATCTGTGTATTTGCAACAGTGGCCAGGAAGCACATGACGGCAACCCGTGACAGTTTCTGAGCTGCTGGAAACCATCCTGCGCTGCTGGATGTGAGTGCAGTAATCTGCTTCTGCCAATGAAATAAGATGTGTCTCATTTATGATAGTGATGTGTTTGTGAATATATTTGATTGACTAATCCGTGTTAGTATTATATTAAAATGTTTGTACAGAAGGTCAAGGGAGGCCAGGACATCAATAGTATGACTCATTCATAATCAATGCTCCTAGGGAGTTCATCACAAAGCAATAACCAAAAAGCATAACGCTTTTGAGAAATTATGTTAGGGCTATATGAACACATGGAAGGAGCAGAATCACCATGGCAGGGGAGCCTACCACTGTGATGCCTGGGCCTGTTGATTTGGCCCCAATATAATGTTTGAAAAGGACTCCATCACAGAGAGGGAACTGCAGTCGTTATCGCACTTTATATTGGGTATTTCAGCAGGCTCCTTGTGCAATTTGCCATTGCTTACTCATAGCTGCAAACAGAGTACTACGATACCAGCATCATATACATTTTTAAAAGATGGGATTTAAAATTAAAACATAAACACAAAACATTAAAACATATAAAGAGGGTTTAGAATTCATTGCATAGGAATATCAGATTCATTGCACAAGTTCTCAGAGAATATAGACCAAAACTGACTTGATAGTCACTCCCTTTCCCTGGGAGAGAACCCTGGGGACTATAGATTTGTGAAGAAGCCTAGGAATTAATAACGGATGATTCTCAGCACTTCTAGTTACAGTTTACAGGAGTCTTGTTGTATGTGTGCATTGTATACCAGTTTAACTGGTATGAAAGCTGCATATGTTTGCAAGGTTGGCCCATCTAGGGGGTCAACAGAAGCTGTAACCTCAGGCAACAGACTGGTAGGGGGTGCTACTTGTGTCCACTAGTGTTGGGGGGGGGGGATCTGCCTGGGGCTGCAGTCCTATCCACACTTACCTGGGAGCAAACCCCATTGAGTATAATGGGACTTACTTCTGAGTAGGCATGCATAGGCTTGGGCTCAGAGTTTCTGGTCTGCCAAGTAAGTAAAGACCAGGGATGTCAAACTCATTTCATACAGAGGGCTGAAATTAGCATTCATGGTGCCTGCTAAGGGTCGGAAGTAATGTCATTAAGCAAACGATGGCCAGAAATAAGCACTTTCTTCTCACATAGAAACTCATTAGCTGCAAATGACAAAACAGAAAATGTACAAATCTTGTTTATATTTTCAAGATATGACAATTATCACATTGGGAGAGCCCATTTATAACGGGGACCAGATAAATTGCTTCCAGAGGCCACATTCGGCCTGTGGGACTTATGTTTGACATAAGTTTGTGTTTGGGAGAGACAGCCCTGATGGCAGCATGGCAGTGACAACTTCTCCTTCCAATAGACTTTTCACAAGAGAAATTTGGAAGAAGCTCATTCATGGATGGAGGTGGTTAGTGAAGGCAGTGAGTCAGTGATTCCCCATCAAGAGAGTTGCACCACAGAGATGGGACACTGGGTTGGGTCTCAGGGTTTGCTGTGGGTCTTTTGATGGTCCTGGACCCCTGCCAAGCATCCAAAAGAATCAACACTGGATGCCGAATAGATTGTCATAAGCAGACCATAAGCATCTGATTCCGTATAAGGTGATTCTTTACATATAGTACTTACAATGATTTCTAGAGCATTATAATGGGACACTCTTATTCTATAGGCCAGGGGTGCCCAAACCCCAGCCCTGGGGCCACTTGCAGCCCTTGAGACCTCTCAGTGCGGCCCTCAGGGAGCCCCCAGTCTCCAATGAGCCTCTGGCCCTCCTGAGATTTGTTGGAGCCCACTCTGGCCTGATGCAACTGATCTCGGCATGAGGGCGACTGTTTGACCTCTGTGTGAGCTGTGGGATGAGGACTCCCTCCACTGTTTGCTGTTTCACGTCTGTGATTCAGCAGTGACAGCAAAGGAAAGGCTAGCCTTGCTTTGTGCAAGGCCTTTTATAGGCCTTGAGCTATCGCAAGACCTTCATTCATTCATTCAAGTTCACCTTTAATATATTCATTTATGTAAACTTATGTAAATTTATTCAAATTTTAAAAGTAAATTAATTCTTTTTTTCCTGGCCCCCAACACAGTGTCAGAGAGCTGATGTGGCCCTCTTGCCAAAAACTTTGGACACCCCTGCTATAGGCAGCTGTCTTGTATTAAGTCAGACCATTGGCTCATGGAGTTGTGTTATCTATACTAACTGGAAGCTGCTTGCCAGGATTTCAGGCTGGGGACTTTCCCAGCCCTTCTCACAGACTTCAGGAATTGAACATGGGACCTTATGCAAAACATTGGCTCTACCATTGAGCCACAGCCCCTTCCCTTCTGTGGGAGACTGACTTTTGCTTCCATTTGGCAGACGATTTGTTAAGTTTCAACTTCATCTGGGGAATATGGTGTGCAGAGCAGTGACCCAAAGGTTTGGCATTGAAGAAGACTGTTGTGGGCTCTTACTTGTATTTACTCCTCCCCATAGAAGTTTCAGTAACAAGGTCAGTATGGGGGTAGAAAAACAGGAGTGAATGTGTTTATGGTGTGATAACCCAGCTATTGTCATTTATGTCAGCTCGCAAACCTCAGTCTTGGAGAGAGTTGTACCTTTGCTTGGAAACTTTGTTCCGCACTGCTTGAATAATAGCATGCTTTTCTCTGTGCAGCATGTACTTGACACAGATAATAGCCTTATGGCAGGTCTCTCTGATTTCTAGGATGACAGGTTCCAAGTCTTGGCCACTAGAGCTAACCGGGGCTTTGAGCAGATGCCTGTTAAACTCTGGAGCTTTGGTTCATAAATTTAGTTGCAGGAACTAGGTCTTGTTTTGTCCTTTCATTTTTATAATGTATGCAGGCTTTCTCAGATTTTGGAGAAGTTTTTTAGGGAAAAGTTCTATATTTTCAAATACAGGAAAAAATTGTTCACCCAGTATTATATGTGCACTGATGAGGAGTTAATGGACTAATATTAGGTTATGGTCATATTAAGGTAATGTTTGTCCATGGTTTTAGTGCAAGTTTCAAGGCCCTTTTTAAGCTAAACAAAAAGGAAAACGACATTCTCTTAAAATTTCTCCACACGATACAGCACTAGAAGAAAACTGGCTTCTTCCCCATCAGCACAAACAGCTGAGCCAGGTGTGCACCACCATTCATTTTCTTCAAAAGCAATCTAATATACAGACATTCTCTCTCCTCATTGTTCTCAAGACTGTATCTAATCTGTCACGTACCTGATTCACACAGACCCTAATGCTATTGAGATTAATGAAGCAAATATAACAATGTATTGCTGAATCTATGAGTCATAGATTTTTATTTTAACAAGATTTTCAAGAGCAAGAATCAACAATTTCTTTGGATGTGCAAAGTGTAGACAGAGTAGCAAGTCCTCATTCAATGTGAGATCATTAGTTTGAAACATACGTATAATTGTGGCTGTCTAGGTTAGCCTATTGTGTACCAAAGAATACTTTCTATTTTTATAGAAAAATAATAATCTGTAAATTGGGCTGAACCTTCACCTTCCCTCCTAAGTGAGGAATCATTCTGATGATTTTGGCCAAGATGAAGTACATCAACTGTAGAAGGCAGCGGCGGGGGGGGGGGGGGAGAGAAAAAAATAGCAGGGAGGAAAAAGAGGAAACAAATGTTTGAAGATCATAAGTTGTTCTTGCCATTAAAGATGACTGATCAGCTTCACTCTAATGTCATTCTGATGATGGATTAATAAAGACCAGAATGATGTCTACTGCTTGTTACCTTCTTCACAATTAATAAGTGTACTTAAAGGAGCTAGGTACCACTCCTTGGGAATAAAATTGAACTGGCTGTCTCTTGCCAATTGAAATGTCCTTTTAAATACAACACAGCATGTCACTACATACAGCAATGTATAAAAAATATTTCATTTAACTCAGAAAAGGGGGAAAAATCAATATTCTCATTATAAGCAAATACTCAACAAATCAGCTGAACAAGTGAAAGTGATTTTTTTTTAATCTTGAAGTACATATTTCTTTGTTTTTTCTCAACAGAGTTAATCAAACACTTTCCTCATGCAAAAGACACAGGCTATCATGTAAAATTATAAATTGTTGTAGGTGGCAGAAAACAAACAAATCTGGCAGTATCTGGGAAGAAAAGAAGGAACAGATAGCATTAGCCTTTTAACAATTCACTTTGTACATGACTCACCCTTCATTAAAGTGGATTTAACCAATACATATATCAAAATAGGTTAACAAAGAGGTTAATCCAGCTTTCTTCAGAAGAATGTTGGCAGTGAAAGCAGAATTAACAGATATAACTGTTATGCATTGACTTGGAAATAAATACTACTGATGTTTTGAGGTGTATTGAGAAATATAATAGAATGGTCTATACCGAGGTGTCAAACATAAGGATCTCAGGCCAGATACAACTCACAGAAGCTCTTTATCTGGCCCATATGATAATTGGGCTCTTCCAGCACCACTGTAGACCATTCTCAGCTGCTAAGCTTCAAAGTGGCAGAACTGGGAGAAGTGGTGCTGCTAAAAGGGCAGAACTGGGAGACCCCTATTATTATGTGGGACACTTTCACCAGCACCACTTCAGCTGAGGTATCACTACTGAAAGGGTGGCCTACCTGATAACGGCTTTCTACCTGGGCTGCCCTTTCAGCAGCGCTGCTTCTGTGAGGCACTGGGAGGGAGAGTCAGAAGGAGGCAGAAGGTGAGGAATAGTACAGGGGGAAGAGGCAGACCAGGAGGGGTAAGAAAGGGGGAAGCTGCAGAGGCACTGGGAGAGCTCAATTATCACCTCCTACTGAAGCGTCACTTTGCAAGCACCTCTCAGCTGCTCAAGATATGATCAAGACTTGCATGTTTTCTCTTCTTTCACTTGCAGCTAATGAGTTCCTAAGTGAGAGGGGAAAAAAGAGCTTATTTCTGGTTATCACCTGCTTAATGACATCACTTCTGACCCCCAGCAGGTGTCCTGAATGCTTGGTCCATTGTATGAAATGACTATGCACCCCTGGATTATACAGTCAGAAGCCCTGAAGGACTAGGCACATGTAATGTCTACATGTTTTGTGGTCTAGTTCCCAAAATAGAATTATTATTTTTTTTTAAAAAAAGTTAAATATCCAATGTAAAAAAAGATGCCTAGGGAAAATAGGAACAATCCCTAATATTCACTGCCTCCATGGAGAGGAAACAGAAAATTGCTCAGTGACACTGAAATAAAGGCCCAGTGGATGGTTTTTCTCTTTACAGTGGTTGGTTGTTCTCTTCAGTAAAAAAAAAAAAAAAAAAAAAATGATAATGACTTTTACACTTGAGAAAGGGGTAAAAATGAAATCCAAGTTGATATTTTTTTTATTTGCAATGCCTTACCACTTTGCAGATTGATGTTCTAAGTTAACTGAGTCTCCTGCGGCACAACTTTTTGTATCCACCTAAGTTCAGAAGTAACTGTTGGAGGTGGAACTGGGAGGGCAGCAAGGTTTCCATTGTGTTCTGCATGTGATTATTATTCAGTACAGCACTTCAACTCATTATTTGCCAAGAATAAATACAGTTTAGTTTGAACAGCTTCAAAAATCTAATAAGGAAAAGGTTATAACCCCAGCTGCATTTTAATAGACATGTTTCTTGGATACCTGCAATGCTCAAACTATGTTATTCCACACATTCAGACGAGATTCATATAAAAGTTAGTATCACAGAGGAGAATATTAGACTGGATTATGTAGAATAGTATTACCCCTTTCAATAAGGTATGCTTATCTGCCTGAACCGGATTGACTGCCCAATCCTAAGGGGCAGCCCAATCCTGAGCTGCCTGGGGAGCCCCCGCTCAGCGGCACCACAAGGGCTGCCGCCGCATCCAGCACCTCCCGCACTACTGCGGGATGCACCTCGGAAGTAGGGGACGTTCGTCCCCTTCCCCCAAGTAAGGGAGTAATTCCCCCTTCCCGCTGTGGAATGCGGGTGCCCGCCGGGCGGTGGCTCAGCGCCGGCCAGAGCTAAGCCGACTCTGGCAGGAGCCCGGCGGTGAGCCCCACAAACATGCCTTACGGCACGTTTGCGACTTTGGTCCATGCCGCGGAGGCGCAGCGCAGACCACCAGATTGGGCTCTGATTCTGTTATCAAGTGGCCCAAGATGATCCTCCTAGCCTCAGGCCAGAAAGTTGATTGAATATATGGTGTCACAGCAACTCCAGGGCTTCCAGGATAACAACCCCACCCTCAGGCCTACTCGGACTCTGAGTAGACTGAGTAGACTCTGGAGACTCTCCGTGGTTATGGAATATTCAGGAGCTAGTCAGAAAGCCCCACCTTCTCTTTTGGCAGGCTTCGTAGCCCTACCCTCGTCCACCACAATTATGCTATTATCAGGAAGAGTTCTGCCTTGTGATTTGGGAGCATGGTCCGTGATCTGAATCACGGGGAGGATCTCTTCCCGGGTACAGCATTGGCAGCATGTGACTCGTAACAGTTAAAATGCTAATACAAATTAAAACAAAAGCAGTTTAAAACAAGGTAAGTTAAAAGTACAGGCATCCCCAGGTATCCACAGGGGTACATTCCTGCCCCCTGCAGATACTAGAAACAGCAGATAAGGGGGATGCCTATCTGTGCACTATCTCCATGCCCCCATGCCCATTCCCTTTCTTTAGCTTCCTTGCCCTGGCGCCAAGCAAATACTGCATGTCTCTTCCTTCTACCAAACGCTATAAGCTAGCAAGTAGGAAGACAAGCAGACAGGCAGCCTGAATGCTAGAGAAGATTAAGAGGAAGTTAAAGGAAGTAGAGAAGTTAAAAGAAAGCAGGAAGCTTCTTAAAACTATTGATCTGCTTAGCTCAGTATTGTTGACACTGACTGGCAAAGCCTTTCCTTTCTCTGCCCTGCCTGGAGATATCAGGAATTGAACCTCGGACATTCTGCATGCAGAACATCAGCTGTGTTCCTTCAAACTTTAAGGTAGACTTCAAGAATCTTGCTGTGAATAGCATCAGATGGTTTAATTGTCCATACGGTGTGTTCTCTTTATCCACTCCTTATCCTCCTTATCTTCCTTATCCATTTACCCTCCTTACCCACCTCTGGAAGCCCATACCAGACCTCCAGACATGATCAGAAGTGTTTTCTGTTTGCTTCCATAGATGTTTTGAGATGCAGGGAGGCTGTGCTCAGCTTCCCAGCACCTTAGAAGGCCTATGAGAGGCACTCTGGTTTCTCAAGAAAATGGAACTGCCTGTCAGAGGCCTCTAGTTGCCCTTCGGAGAAGCAAGGAGGTCTTCTGAGGCCTCTCAGTGCCTCAGAACACTTCCAGACACAAGCCCCACCCCATGGATCTCAGTCTCCACATGTTCAGTATCCGCAGGGGGTCTAGGAATTGATCCCCCATGGATACCCAAGTCCAACTGTAGTAGCGAGCAGAGCTTTCTCAGGGACTATCCAACTCTGATCTTCCTCAAGAGGCTTATCCTTCCCAGTTTTAGATTTGTCAGTAAAGCCTGTTAGTGCAGTGCACGCTAATGGCCATTGCTCCATCCTGCCTCGTGCAGGCAGGCTGAGAGGGCAGGCTTCCATTGGCTCACGCTGCTTGGCGGGGAAGGGACCAAGCTTGTGTGGGCAATTCCCTCCTGCGTGAGCTCAGTCCTGGAAGCCGCAGCGACAGATATAATATATTATTATATTTTTGCAGTTTGCTAATTCTGCTGTAAAATTTTGGTTGCTGTCATTCAGAGGATTGGTAGGTGGCGCTCCAGGGCCTTCAATTATTACATGAGGTAAGACTGTCCAGCATTGTTCAGAGTTCTGTGTTCCTGTGAGTATGGTTTGGGACCCTTCTGCCCCTCAAGGGGGGGAGGGTCAGTAGCATTGTGCCTTTTGGGGGGCCGTGTGACTCTGTGTCTTTGGGATTTCTGGTTGGTCTCCCGGTTTTGCCCTGAGGAGAGGTTGGGCACTTTTGCTGGTTATTGATTTATTTTTCTCTTAACTTGGCAGGTCCTCAGCGGCTGACCCCAGAGGAGGTCCTCATCTGTGGGCACTCTATCTTTTTTGGGCCAGGAAACACACCTTGTCCACCAGCTATGGCTCACAGCTGGGGTTTTGCCAATATCGGCTGGGCAGACCGAAGAGGCATGTGCTGGGGACAATTCCTGCCCATGGTTTGTCAGTTTTCCCTTTCACACCCTTCTCCTCAGGTAATCCTAGTCCACTTAGGCAAGAACGACCTGGGCCAGAGGACTTCTAAGTCCTTCAGGCGCCAGGCCCGTAGGGACTTTATAACATTGCAGGGTTGGTTCCCAGGAGTTGTTATTCTTTGGTCGAACCTGTTGCCCCATAGGGTATGGCATGGCGCCAGGAATGTTAGGAGGACTGATTTCACCAGATAGCACATCAATGATTACCTGGGGAGGGTTGTTGCGAGTTTGGGTGGGACTGTTATTCCACATCCAGCTATCAGGTGGGATTGCCCTGCCCTTTTTTGTAGTGATGGTGTTCACCTTTCTTCTCAGGGCTACGATTTGTTGTTAGCAGATTGACAGCAGGGCTTGAGTAGCCTGTTTTTGGATGGGGAGAAGATGGACAAGCAAAAAGCTCCCTGTGGCGTGATGCATGTGGGGTGGGCTAGGTAAGGCAACTCTGTGTCCATCCAGGGCAACAAGGTCAAGGAGGGGGGTGAGGCAGAACTGCCCACATGATGCCTAGCTGGCTTGAAGAGGTAGGCTGGCAAACCCCCCTGACTGGTCTGGCTACGCTTGCATGGTTTGCCCAGAGAGCCAGCTGGCTAACTCCCCTGCCCCCTTTGGGGGTGACGTAGACAGGCTGTACCCAGTCAATCGACTGGTGGCAGCCTAAGTCAGTTGGTTCACCCTTGAGCCCCGGGGGAGGTAGCCGGGTCCGTTTCCCCCAATTTTAGACCCCCACATGCTGGGGGACGACGACTAGCCCCTGGCCCCATCTAGCCCTGCTGCTGTTTTGTGTTGTTAATAAAGTGGCTCTAGTTCAACCCAAAAACCTCAGCCTGGCATCTTACTTGGGGGGTCAGGGGTAAAGCCCTTTTTTTTTTTTCAGGAGGGCCTTTGAGTGGCTAATGCTTTGCGTATTGTCTTGCAGCTGTTTAGGTCTTAATGTCTATGAATTTGTGATTTCTTCAGTTTCTTTTATGCCATAGAACAATGGCCATTTTAACTGCTGCTGTCAACTGCCTTGTGAGGCTGGGAAAGGGAGGGTATAAATGTTTTAAATACGTAATAACATAAAATCAATGCATTCCATTTCCTGTCCCCTCTGGGCTCCTGCAAGTCACCTTATATGTATCTTCTACTGCTGGAACCAGTCTCGGCAGGCTGGTATCTGATAGGGAAGCCTGGACATGTTGCTTGGAAAAACCTTAACTTTCAGATTTATCTAAGAATTATTGGGATGGATTGTTATTTCCTGCCCTTTTGTGATGAACTGCAGCACTCCTTAGACCCTCGAGCCAGTTCCCAGATAAGCTCTTCCATAAAAAGAGAGCTGGGGGCCCAGGCAAGCTGTTTTCAGTTACTGAAAGCTCTACTGGCTGAATTCCATGCTGCCTTTTCTGCCAAGAAGGCAAAAAGGTGACTTTAAATCTTACCTTCAGGATTACCTGAGGCTTGCTATGGATACAAGCTATAATTGTCAGCCGTTAGCGTCATTGAAGCAAGGCTTAAGTAATGTAACAATGAATAAAGAGTTTAAATAAAAACATTTAATGTTTTTATTTTGCTCCCAATCTATGTCATTTTCTGTATATTAAGTAAGAATCTTGACCTCCTCTAAGCCTCTTAAGTAAACCTGTGTGTTCCAGCTGCAGTAGATTTCTAATCTTATTCTGCATTAGTGTCATTACTTGTGTAAGACTACTGAAGGTGTAACTGTTTGGGAAGACATGATTAGAAATGAAAAGCTGGAAACATAATTTGGAAAAGATCCTCCCTTTTGTGTATAGTTATAACTTGGTAAGCCAGGCACAGCAAGTCCTCACCTAAAGTTGTCAATAGGTTCTTGGAAACCGCAACTTGAAGTGAAACAACATATGATGAAACCAGTTTTACTGTAAGTGGGCTCAACAACACTCTCTCAAGTGGCAGACTCACTGTGTGCTATCCTATCAAGGCATTTGGGGCACAACAAAGCCAAGTAAGTGGGTCACAGACCTGGCACTACCTGGGAGAGACTTCTAGTAGCCCTACAATGTGCAGCTGTGGAGGTCGAAGAGGTCAGAAGATTGAGAACCACTGACCGACTTTAAAACAAAACAATGTTGCTAACCTCTCTCTCTCTGTCTCTCTCAGCCGCTTCCTAGGGCCAGGGGAAGGCCTTCCATACAAGGGAATCCTCCTGAAATTTCAGTTAGGGCAAGATTGCTTTCGGTCAGTGAGCTTCCCTGAGCTGGTCACACTGACTAATGGATTGCATAGCTCAGGTGCTCTCAAAGCTTGGGAATTTTCCCAAGTACTAAGAGAATTTAGCTTAAGAATTGCACAGCTCCCTGCAACTTTGCTTTCTTTTTGCAGAGGGAGGTATGGCAGGGGGAGCTTTTGACCTGCAATTACTGTTCAGGCCTTGGACAAAAAGAAAAGAAAACTTCAGTTGTATGCAGTTTCCTTAGCTGTTTGAGATAAGGTTGTCCATCAATCAACACAAAATATTTTGACCCAGAACACAAGACTCATAGAAATTTGGCTCCATGTTTTGTGGTCTACTATGGAATAATTTCCTGTATACTTACAAATACTGCATCTAATTTCTTCACTTGCATGCCATTTTCTAATTACTAATAGTTTCATTTTCATTCCTAGGTAACTTCTGATAATGTGAAAAAGTGTCAAGCAGATCAGATTTTTGCATTAGTAAGTGCTCATGTGAAACTTTTTGTATTTTGTTTAGGGGCCCTGTTTTACTAACTTTCCCTTTATTGCAAGTTGATTGAATGTATGGTGGCAGAGCTGGATGACATCTAAAGAAAGTTCATCAAACTGTGTACAAGATTTTAAACTGCCTTTGTCGCAGAAAAAAAGTCATTTCACATATTGGAAAGAAAAAAGAGCAAAGGATACAAAAGGGAATTTTGTCTTGCTTTTGTTGGGATGAGAGACATTTTTCATTTGGCTAAAAGAACTGAACTTCCATTTAACTGCACCAAAAGAACAACTGAAGAACAGACACCTCTGTAAACGATTCCCAAGATTCCTTTGTTTGATGTTGTTTTATCCGCAGAAAATCCTTGGAGACACTTTTCAGTTGCGGTTTGAAGTCAGGCCATCTTTTTTCCCCAAGACAAATGGTGGTGTTTTTCCATGGTGATGACGGTATTTAGTTTTTAAACCAAACATTAACAGAACATGTGTTTTTTTTTAAAAAAAAACAACAACACATTATGTATGGCTAAGAGGAAGCATTTTAAAATATCCTTCAATTTTTAATGGTTCACATGGACTTAGATTTCTTTTGACTCGTTTGATTAACAAAATCAAAAAGAACTCAGTTCTCTTCTTTGATCTCTGGAAAACTTTGCAACAGTTTCACTGACTTGCTACAGAGTTGAATTTTGCATATCTGCTTTTTGTAAAATAGTTGACATTGCTGTTAAAACAAAAGCATGATTCAGTAGTAAAGTAAGTTCTGCCCTGATAGTATTGCTCACTAGGCAGAGTGAGACTAGTAGGTAACAAGAGGCTGAAGGAGAAGCAGCAGACTTTTATTAAAGTGGGACATTATCTATGGGTTAGTGGACATGATTCCATGGAGGGAATAAGAAGCATGGCATGGTCTTATTTTTCATCACCATTTTCCACAAAGGAACGACTGCATTGAACGGCCGCAACAAAAAAAGATGTTGATGGTCTGTAAACCACAAATGCTGCAAGACAACTACAAGGCAACTTCTCTTCATTGCTACACTGGCTATGCAGCAATTACACTGGATAATTGTACATCTTTTTCAGAATTGAACTTTTTATGCCCATATTTCTTCAGACCATTTGGTATATTTAATAAGCACACACTCACGCTACCTCACAAACTCTTTGACAGCCCAATCCTAACTAGCATTGCAGTGCTCTTTATGGAACACAGTTTCGCTGTGTCATAAATGGCCATATGGCAGTAAGTGCAGCATGCCACCAGCGGCCAGCTTTGGTCTGCTACCACAAACACCAGCAGCACTGGAGGCCTACTGCTGCATCTGGCTACCTCCAGCTACAAAGGTAAACTGGCAGTGGGGATGGCGGAGGACAGAAAGGGGCAGGGATAGACTCATAAAATTGTAGAGTTGGAAGGGATACACAAGGTCATCTAGTCCAACCTGTCCAGCCTGTAGCAGGAATCCTCTTAGAGCATCTCCAGCAGGTGTCTGTCAAGCCTCTGCTTGAAGATTCCCAGTGAGAAAGAATCCACCACCACCCTTAGCAATGTGTTCCACTGCCAAACCACCTTTACCATAAAGAATTTCTTCCTGATGTATGAACCAGAATCTCCTTTCTTTCAGTTTGTGCCCATTGGATTTAGTTCTACTACCAGAGGCAGTTGAGAACAAATTTGTTCCTTCTTCCATATGACAGTCCTTCAGATATTCAAAGACCACTATCAGCCTTCTCTTTTCCATGTTAAACATACAAAGTTGTCTCAACCTTTCCTCGTAGGGCTTATTCTCTAGGCCTCTGATCATCCTCACCACTCTTCTCTGAAACCAGTTTGGCTGCCACTTTCCAACAGTGATGGACCTAGAATTGCACAAATTAGGTCAGATGAGGTCTGATTGGCACAGAGCAAAGCAGAACCATTGCTTCTTCTGACTTGGAATCTACTGATATACCAGATCTCGTTAAATCTCCTTGATCTTCATTAGTTCTACTAATGCAGGCTAAAATTGTGGTAACCTTCTTTGCAGCTGTATCACACTGTTGACTCATATTCATCTTGTGATACACTGCGATTCCATCTCACATGTTGTGCTGCCAAGCCAGATACCTCTATACCTGCATCTTTGGTTATTTTTGCCTTGGTGAAGAATCTTGCTTTTGTTCCTGTTGAATGCCATCTTATTCCGTTCAGCTCAGTATTCCATTCTGTCAAGATCTGTCAGGATTTCTCAAAGATAATTGGATGGAGAGAAACGGGGGAGTTTCTGGGCAGTCAGGAATGGGAAAGGAGGGGGTGGATTTTGGCAGCACTGGCATGCCCCAGACCCTATCCCCATTTTGTGTCTAATTCCCTCTCCCTTACTTTTCTCAGCCAGCAAAATATCTGGCACAGATCCAAGGAGTCCCTTCGGGGCAGTGAAGGGTTGCTGGCACATAAGGGAACAAAAGTTCCCTCACCTCAAAGAGGCTTCCAGACTGCATCCCCACATCATGCAGCACACACTCCATTAGTGCAGGAAGATTAAGTTAGGATTGGGCTGTTTGTGCCACAAGTGGGCAATGAATAATTAATACTGGGGGGGGGGGGGAGACTATTCCTTAAGCCAAGAGAATACCACAGCTACAATAAAGCTGAATAATAAATTGTATTTTCATAATGTACAATGATGCAAACATTTTTTTATTTATCTTAAACTGGAATAATCCTTTTATATCCAGGTTGTAAGTTCCTTGTGGGTGGGAACCTGTTTATCTTTTGCTTCCAGAAAGTGGCATGTACAATGGCAATGTACAAATAAACAATATTCATAAAAATCCACTTTGCATCTTTTGTAAGTAGCCTGCTAGACTGGTAGTACATATTTGTGATTATCTTACTAACCACTGGATGTCACTGATGATCCATATTAGTTCCAACCCAGGGAGAGTCTTTTAAATTTGGCAGCTGGAAAACTCACATGACCTTGGGGGAGAAGGGCACTAGAATTGAACAGTGTCAGAGGAATGTTGGGTGAGGGCTTGGTTTAGCTGCTGCAGGTCTAATCCTCCCAGCATATTCTCCCGGAATATTATTCATTAATTGTTATGGTCTTGAACCAACAAGACAATTTTGAAGACCACAATTTCTGGCATCTGCAAAGACATTAGTATGTAGTATGAAAGACAAATTTAGGGGATGATGCAAATCTCTGAAAGTATTACTGAAGTGTGGGGGTAGAATAACACACTCATTTATGGTTAAATGTGGAAGTGCTGTTCTTATTATCATTATAGTGCATGGTGACTCAGTGGCGTTCCTGAGGGGTGCGGGGGTGCGGGCCGCACCGGGTGACACGCAAGAGGGGGATGACGTGCACTGGGAGGGTGATGCGCTAAAATCGTGGTGGTTAGGAGTAATACCATCATGTTATATACTGTTGGATGTGGAATTTTGAGCAGAATGCAATGCAAAAAACGGGAGTGAAATATCTCCTTTCTATCAAAAGTTATTGGCAAAAAACCAGAAAACAAAAAATGCATGGAGCCCAATGGAAAGAGAAATCAAGGGGTATCGCGCATTTACTCGTGAATAGGTGAACATGCCCTAGTCCATCTGAAAGGGCAGGCTGAGAGGAATCCAACAACACAGAATGGTCCTGATCCAATGAATGTAGCCCCCCAAAAACACCCAAGAAGGAGGTCCCTCCCTCCAAGCTGGCGAATGTATTGAGCCCTATGGAAAGCAAAACTAAGCCACATGGTCACGTTTACTCGTGAGTAAGCAAACGTGCCTTGGCTCCTGGGCAGATCAGGCAAAGGGAAATGTGAGGCCACCAGAATGGTCCTGATTTGATGCAACTGGAGCTCAACAAATGCTCCAGAAGGCAGCCCCCCCCCCCCAATAAAAAGTATGAAACAGGCTTGACAGGGTAAGGTGAAATTTTTTTCTGTTTTAGGCTGTTTTTTCTATCCACACTTTCCTGGGAGTAAGCCCCACTGACTATAATGGGACTTACTGTTGAGTAGACAGGCATAGAATTGGGCTCTCAGACTTGCAAAGCCAGGTGGGTCCTGATAGTGATATGCTTGAAATATAAGAACTTAAATTGAACTGGGCAGAGGTGAAAATCTTACTGATTCTTTTGGGGGGGGCGGTGTTATTTCAGGCAGGCTACAGAGAAAATTCAGTTGGTGGAACAGGGCTGGCTTTCCCTTATTTATTGATTTTACTTTAATTTATAATTATTTATTTTAATTTGCTTTATGATGGGTCCTGGACAGAATGTCATTCTAAGAAGTCATTCTTTTCCCAGTGCTAAAAGTTTGAGAACTGCTCTAATAAGGTGTTGACACCCTGGGTGGAAGTGACACCACTAGTGACCAAAATCATTAAAATCAGAGTTTGGAGGAATAATACCATCATGTTATATATCAATCAATGTGTAATTTCATGCAGAATGCGATGAAACAAACTACATTGAAATATCTTTATTCTATCAAAAGGTACAGTCAAAAAACCAGTGGGGGTGGGGCGATGGTACATCACCACACCCACCACCTAGAGTGTTGCCCCATCCACTGCAGGGGGGGTGACACGCTGGCCTCCCGCACCAGGTGACGCGAACCCTAGTGACGCCACTATGGTGACTGACTGAAAAAGCTTTACCTGTGCTGACAGCGGCTTCAGCTAGCGGTGAGATGGTTGTCTTCATGTGCTACCATGGGTTGAATACAACTTTTGGCATGTCACTGCAGTCACTGATTTTTGAGCCAAAATGGTCATGCGAATAGACTTTAAGGTGTGGACAAATTATAATATTGTCACAGGAATGTGTATAACTATTATAAATATCTGAATCAGGAAATAATGCCTGTATATGAGGATTGGAGGATGTACTTGTTCAACTTATTTGACCCTGTGCTCTATATCCCTACTAAGGCATCAGCTTATGCTCACTTCTAGCTTGCTGTAAAGTAACATGAACATTTAGCAGGATAATAGGGATGGGCAGGAGGTGTGGTCTGGAGCCGGAGCCATTGCCTTGCCTGAAAAAGCCAAGCAGGATCAGTTAGGGTTTTGCCTTGCATGGGAGACCAGAAGCTGCTGGGTAGAGATGAAGGAATGTAATCTGGCAAGAAATGGTTAACATCCTGTGAACCAGGCTGAGGTCTGTTTTGCAGCCGCCTAAGAAGGTTTGGAAAGTACAAGAGCTATGCAACCTGGGCAACTATTGCATCATGAAGGGAAACATCTGGAGAAATGGAAGGTTCCATGAGTTTCTCTCATATAATAAACATGTAGGGGATTGGATTGCTACATGCTAAAGTGTTCTTTCTTTCAGGGAACTTGAACGTGCCAGGATGAAAATAGGGATACATGAGCATCCCCGTGTTCAACTTAAAATCACAACTTTTGCAGACAATTCACGTGCATGTCCTTAGAGCAGTGGTTCTCACACATTTAGCACCGGGACCCATTTTTTAGAATGAGAATCAGTCAGGGCCCACCGGAAGTGATGTCATGACCAGAAGTGACATCATCAAGCAGGAACTTTTTTAACAATCCTAGGCTGCAATCCTACCCACACTCTCCCAGGAGTAAGTCCCATTGACTATCATTGTTAAAAGAATACACATAGTAGCTTGTTAAAAGTACAGGTATGTAACATTTCCCCAAATGCAATCATGTACCATGGTAGCATCAGGTCTAATA
Source organism: Tiliqua scincoides (assembly GCF_035046505.1). Classification (NCBI taxonomy): domain Eukaryota; kingdom Metazoa; phylum Chordata; class Lepidosauria; order Squamata; family Scincidae; genus Tiliqua; species Tiliqua scincoides. The sequence continues at coordinate 56,492,819 of NC_089826.1, forward strand.
TATTAAAAATAAAATATTGAAATGAATGGGGACTCACCTGAAATTGGCTCATGACCCACCTAGTGGATCCCGACCCACAGTTTGAGAAACACTGCCTTAGAGGGTCAAGCCCTTGCAAACCATTGATTGATCTCTCACAAATGTTCAAATGTACCTACAGTAGATCAGACCTTTGCAAGCACTGATCACTTGTAAACATTTGCATGTGAAAGTACTTTTGTGAGTGATTGATTCACTTGCAAATGTTTCAGCTCTTGCAGGTTCATTCCTGCTCATCTCAGTTCTGCTTGAGCAGGAGAATACAGTGTTTTGAGTTCCCCTGGCAGAATGTACCTCTAGCTAAAAGGGGATTTTTCTATTTCTGTTCAGAAGCAACTGAAAAGACTTTGAATGTAAAGAATGAGCAGTACACCTCAGACTAAATGAAGAGCTTCTCATATGGAATCTTTCCTGTGTCTTTATCCCTTGAAGTGCTAAAATATCTTTGAAAGTCACGATTTTGATCAGGAAAACATCATAAGGGAAGGGTTAGCACCCTTCCCCTACACATTCTGTCTTATCAAATTCAGAACGCTTCTGAAGCTGCTTTAAAGTAAAATCAAAACATCAGGAGATCTAATCACTGCACTTTGGTCCTTTCAGTATAAAGAATCTACTTAGGAGCTGTAAGATGGTATTATCTGACCTAATACAAGGCTATTTGGTTTTTCCTGAGAATTTTAATTCCATTTGCCAATAAGAACATAAGAACAGCCCCACTGGATCAGGCCATGGGCCCATCTAGTCCAGCTTCCTGTATCTCACAGCGGCCCACCAATTGCCCCAGGGAGCACACCAGATAACAAGAGACCTCATTCTGGTGCCCTCCCTTGCATCTGGCATTCGCTCTGCTATGTCCAAAGAACCTACTGAGATCTTGAGATCCTGCCTTTATGAAAGCTGTGTTGCTAACAGCACAACCCTAAGCACCCCTTTCCTTGCAAGTAAGTCCGATGTTGCTTAATGGAGCTTCACACTCCCAATGGGCAGCCCAATCCTGAGCTGCCTGGAGCTCCTGGCCCAGGGGGCTCCACGGAGGGCTGCCGCTGGATCCTGCGCCTCCTGCACTACCGCGGGAGGCTCCTCGGGAGAAGGGGATGTTCGTCCCCTTACCCCAAGTAAGGGAAGAAGCCCTGCAATGGGGCTATTCACTTTAGCGGCAACCAAAAGGTCGGCACAAAAGTGAAGGTGTTTGTGTAGGGCGAGCAGCCCTGCACGAGCACCTAGGATCCTGCGGAGCTCGGCTCCATGGATCCGCCTCTCCCCCTTCCCCCAACACACCTCCCCCATGCCCCCGGTCACACCTCCCCCTTCCCCGGAATGCCTCCCCCATGCCCCCTGGCCACACCACACCTCCCGTTCCGCAGCCTGGTGGTCCGGGAGACTGCAGAGCTGTGGAACCTGGGCAACCGCCAGGCGCTAACCCAGTGCCGGCTGGCGCTGGGCTAACTCCAGCAGGATTCCAGCTGTGAGCCCCGCAAACATGCCTTACAGCACTTTTGCGACTGAGGTCCGTAGTGCGGAACCATGCCGCGGACCTCAGGATTGGGCTCTGTGTGTTTAGGATTGCAGCCTAAGTAGATATTGCCATTCCATGGAAACCTAATAAAAACTAAGCTCTACATGAACTTAAGAAAAGGTACATTTGGTACCTTTGGTACTTGAAATATTCATATTTGGACATTTGGTACTTGAAATATTCATAGGAAAAATGATCCCCCAACTTATATATGAAACTGAAATATGGAGGGTTACACATGGAACTACTCCACTTGAAATGTCTTAAATCTTTTTTTTTTTTTTTAAATAAAGAGCAAGTTGAACAAATGTTGGTTGTGGCAGACTTGCCACAATTGTCCTCCTTCTCAATCAGCCTGGACTAAATCTTGGGTGGTGGGGGGGGGGGGAACTCTTCCATTCTAAGTGTACAAAATTGTACTAGCTCATGCTGAGGCTTGGAACGGCAATCCTTGCTTACACTAGGCAGTACTATGTTGTAAATGTTTCCCTTATTTTTTTATGCTGTTTATTTTGTGCATAAGAACATAAGAACATAAGAACAGCCCCACTGGATCAGGCCATAGGCCCATCTAGTCCAGCTTCCTGTATCTCACAGTGGCCCACCAAATGCCCCAGGGAGCACACCAGATAACAAGAGACCTCATCCTGGTGCCCTCCCCTACATCTGGCATTCTGACTTAACCCATTTCTAAAATCAGGAGGTTGCGCATACACATCATGGCTTGTACCCCATAATGGATTTTTCCTCCAGAAACTCGTCCAATCCCCTTTTAAAGGCATCTAGGCTAGACGCCAGCACCACATCCTGTGGCAAGGAGTTCCACAGACCGACCACACGCTGAATAAAGAAATATTTTCTTCTGTCTGTCCTAACCCGCCCAACACTCAATTTTAGTGGATGTCCCCTGGTTCTGGTATTATGTGAGAGTGTAAAGAGCATCTCCCAATCCACTCTGTCCATTCCCTGCATAATTTTGTATGTCTCAATTATGTCCGCCCTCAAGCGTCTCTTTTCTAGGCTGAAGAGGCCCAAACGCTGTAGCCTTTCCTCATAAGGAAGGTGCCCCAGCCCCGTAATCATCTTAGTCGCTCTCTTTTGCACCTTTTCCATTTCCACTATGTCTTTTTTGAGATGCGGCGACCAGAACTGGACACAATACTCCAGGTGTGGCCTTACCATCGATTTGTACAATGGCATTATAATACTAGCCGTTTTGTTCTCAATACCCTTCCTAATGATCCCAAGCATAGAATTGGCCTTCTTCACTGCTGCCGCACATTGGGTCGACACTTTCATCGACCTGTCCACCACCACCCCAAGATCTCTCTCCTGCTCTGTCACAGACAGCTCAGAACCCATCAGCCTATATCTAAAGTTTTGATTTTTTGCCCCAATGTGCATGACTTTACACTTAATGACATTGAAGCGCATCTGCCATTTTGCTGCCCATTCTGCCAGTCTGGAGAGATCCTTCTGGAGCTCCTCACAATCACTTCTGGTCTTTACCACATGGAAAAGTTTGGTGTCGTCTGCAAACTTAGCCACTTCACTGCTCAACCCTGTCTCCAGGTCATTTATGAAGAGGTTGAAAAGCACCGGTCCCAGGACAGATCCTTGAGGCACACCGCTTTTCACCTCTCTCCATTGTGAAAATTGCCCATTGACAGCCACTCTCTGCTTCCTGGCCTCCAACCAGTTCTCAATCCACGAGAGGACCTGTCCTCTAATTCCCTGACTGTGGAGTTTTTTCAGTAGCCTTTGGTGAGGGACCGTGTCAAACGCCTTCTGAAAGTCCAGATATATAATGTCCACGGGTTCTCCCGCATCCACATGACTGTTGTCCTTTTCAAAGAATTCTATAAGGTTCGTGAGGCAAGACTTACCCTTACAGAAGCCATGCTGACTCTCCCTCAGCAAGGCCTGTTCGTCTATGTGTTTTGAGATCCTATCTTTGATGAGGCATTCCACCATCTTACCCGGTATGGATGTTAGGCTGACCGGCCTATAGTTTCCCGGGTCCCCCCTCTTTCCCTTTTTAAAGATAGGCGTGACATTTGCTATCCTCCAATCTTCTGGCACCGTGGCCGTTTTGAGGGACAAGTTGCATACCTTAGTCAAGAAATCTGCAACTTCATTCTTCAATTCCTTAATAACCCTTGGGTGGATGCCATCAGGGCCCAGTGACTTATTGATCTTTAATTTATCAATGAGGTCTGAAACATCTTCTCTTTTAACCTCTATCTGACTTAACTCCTCAGTCAGGAGGGGCCGTTCGGGCAGCGGTATATGCCCGAGGTCTTCTGCAGTGAAGACAGATGCAAAGAACTCATTTAATTTCTCTGCCATCTCTAAGTCTCCTTTTATCTCCCCTTTCCCTCCCTCACCATCCAGAGGGCCAACCGCTTCTCTGGCGGGTTTCCTGCTTCTAACATATTTGAAGAAGCTTTTATTATTCCCCTTAATGTTGCTGGCCATGCGTTCCTCATAGTCTCTCTTGGCCTCCCATATCACCTTCTTACATTTCTTTTGCCACAGTTTATGTTCCTTTTTATTCTCCTCATTAGGGCAAGACTTTCATTTACGGAAGGAAGCTTCCTTGCCCTTCACAGCCTCTCTAACTTGGCTGGTTAGCCATGTGGGCACCCTCCTGGATTTAGTGGAACCCTTCTTTCTTTGCGGTATACACCTCTGCTAGGCCTCTATTACTGTTGTTTTAAGCAGCCTCCATGCACTCTGGAGAGATTGGACTCTTTTTACCCTCCCTTTCAACCTCCTTCTAACCAGCCTCCTCATTTGAGGGAAGTCCGCTTGTCAGAAGTCAAGGGTTTTTGTTTGAGATTTGCCTGGTATTCTTCCCCTAACGTGCACGTCAAAACGGATCGCAGCATGATCACTGTTCCCCAATGGCTCAGTAACGTTTACATCTCTAACCAGGTCCTGCGAACCGCACAATATTAAATCCAGAGTCACCTGTCATAAGAACATAAGAACAGCCCCCCTGGATCAGGCCATAGGCCCATCTAGTCCAGCTTCCTGTATCTCACAGCGGCCCACCAAATGCCCCAGGGAGCACACCAGATAACAAGAGACCTCATCCTGGTGCCCTCCCCTACATCTGGCATTCTGACTTAACCCATTCCTAAAATCAGGAGGTTGCGCATACACATCATGGCTTGTACCCCATAATGGATTTTTCCTCCAGAAACTCGTCCAATCCCCTTTTAAAGGCGTCTAGGCTAGACGCCAGCACCACATCCTGTGGCAAGGAGTTCCACAGACCGACCACGCGCTGAGTAAAGAAATATTTTCTTTTGTCCGTCCTAACCCGCCCAACACTCAATTTTAGTGGATGTCCCCTGGTTCTGGTATTATGTGAGAGTGTAAAGAGCATCTCCCTATCCACTCTGTCCATTCCCTGCATAATTTTGTATGTCTCAATCATGTCCCCCCTCAAGCGTCTCTTTTCTAGGCTGAAGAGGCCCAAACGCCGTAGCCTTTCCTCATAAGGAAGGTGCCCCAGCCCCGTAATCATCTTAGTCGCTCTGTCCTCTGGTGGGCTCCGTGACTAGCTGATCTAAGCCACAGTCATTTAGCACGTCAAGAAATCCGGTTTCCTTATCGTGACCAGAACACACTACATTCGTGCACTACATTCTTCTGTCTTGGGTTGTTCTCCTCTTCCTTTGCTGTTTACTTTTTTTAATGACCTTTGCTTGAATAAATAAATATTCCTGATCATCTGAATTCTGGGGCATACACCAGTCAAAGTCAGGCACTTTGCAGTCTCACTAATTTCAATGAGAGCAAGTTAAGCACACACTTAACTACTTTCCCATGGGAATCAGTGGAACTTAAAAGTGCTTAACTTTGGTAGGATTGTGTTCTACATACACTCAAAGAGTGGATACATCTTGGGCCAATTTTCATAGGGACTCTTAGAATCTGCAGTGGGAATAGATTCACACTGTAGTGGGAATAGATTGAGTCCTTGAAGTATTCACAATTAGGCTACAATTAAAGGATTACTTTAGCTTTCCTCCAGCATCCAACACTCAATGAAACAAACCAAAAAAAGAGAAAGAAAATGATGTAGTGTTACCAGCTGTACATTATTTACTTAGATAAGCATCTTGCAGGCTATTGGAAGCTGGTCAAATAAACCTTGTGTGAATAGAGTATAATCACCCTCATCTAAGAATATAGATTTTGTCATAATAATGAATATCCTTCATCAAGCCCAGGATCTTGTCACTGACAGGGACCTATTCATGTTGCTGTGGACGAAGGGAAACAGTCCTTCCTTGTCTAATCAAAAGACACTACAGAAGAAAAACACAAAAACAGAAATCCAGGATGTTAACAACAACAACAAAAAAACTTTACTGAAGATCAGATTGAAAGAAAACCTTTTTTGAAGGTTCTCTGAAGATATTAGAGTTCTCTATTAAAAATAAAAAAGACTGATCAATGGACTTTTCTTACTGGGGGAGACTATGAATTGGCTCAGAAACACTTGGGATAGTTCCTGGGAATTTGATATCTAAAATGTTTTTCCCATTCTTTTAATCCCTGCATGGGGGGTAAAAAAAAAATCCGTGCCCAGATTTGCTGCTATAAATGTGTATTTCATTGTTAGGACCAACAATGAAATAGCTCCGTGATGTGAAATCTTGGTTTCAACAGTGAAATCCAGAGGCATTTATAGTAAAGGTATTTATTAGCATAAACACACAGATTACTGATATGTGTTTCTTTTGAAAAATTGCATGACTATTTAGGCATATGAAAGAATGAGCCTAAAGACTTACTACTACTTCAATAGCACAATGGCAATGCTTTATATGGGGAGATAGGGAACAGAAACTATAGCTGAGGAAATGAGAAGCGCTTTTGTCAAAAGGAGTTAATTCCAATTTACAATATTTTCAAGGACTACAGCTATATTGTGCAATTCACTAACTCTCCATTCTTCGCACACAGTTTTTTTCTGTTTTGTATAGAATCTTATTCACACACTACACCGAAACATTTTCAAAAGGTTATGAAACCTGGTAGGAAACCATTGTTACCACAGATGTTGTCTATGCATCTATGGGCACAATCCTAACCCCTTATGTCAGTGTTTTCCAGCACTGACATAAGGGCAATGCAGCTCTGAAGCAAGGGAATAAACATTCCCTTACTTTGAGGAAGCCTCCGTGAGTGACACCCAACTGCCAGGATGCAGCACATGTCCCAGTGCTGGAAAGCACTGACATAAGGAGTTAGGACTGTGCCCTATGTCAATCCAAGATTGATAAACAAAACAATACCACCATATTCTGCTTTAGTCAGACACCACCTGCAATAATGTGTCCAGTTCTGGGCACCACAGTTTAAGAGGGATATTGACAAAGTGGAGTGGTCCATTTGGAGGGGAAATAGGTGAGGGGGCTGGAGACCATGTTCTATGAGGACAGGTTGAAGGAGGTGGGTATTTTAGTTTGGAGAAGAGATGTATTGGAATCTCGGTAGATCTGGCAAGGAGGTAGGGTGTGGTGTCAGCAGTGGCCCCTTTAAGGGTAAGGCCTGGGCATCCAGCAGGGTGTGCTGCACAGTTGTAGCCACTTGAAGGCAATAGGGCCCTCAAGGATATAAGGAGCACCTGAGGCAGGAAGGGTTTGTGGGTAGCAAAAGGTTTGTGGGGTGGTGGTGGACAGGTTGATGAAAGTGTGGACCCAATGTGCGGCGGCAGTGAAGAAGGCCAATTCTATGCTTGGGATCATTAGGAAGGGTATTGAGAACAAAACGGCTAGTATTATAATGCCGTTGTACAAATCGATGGTAAGGCCACACCTGGAGTATTGTGTCCAGTTCTGGTCGCCGCATCTCAAAAAAGACATAGTTGAAATGGAAAAGGTGCAAAAGAGAGCGACTAAGATGATTACGGGGCTGGGGCACCTTCCTTATGAGGAAAGACTACGGTGTTTGGGCCTCTTCAGCCTAGAAAAGAGACGCCTGAGTTGGGACATGATTGAGACATACAAAATTATGCAGGGAATGGACAGAGTGGATAGGGAGATGCTCTTTACACTCTCACATAATACAGAACCAGGGGACATCCACTAAAATTGAGTGTTGGGCGGGTTAGGACAGACAGAAGAAAATATTTCTTTATTCAGCGTGTGGTCGGTCTGTGGAACTCCTTGCCACAGGATGTGGTGCTGGCGTCTAGCCTAGACGCCTTTAAAAAGGGATTGGACAAGTTTCTGGAGGAAAAATCCATTATGGGGTACAAGCCATGATGTGTATGCGGAACCTCCTGATTTTAGAAATGGGTTAAGTCAGAATGCCAGATGCAGGGGAGGGCACCAGGATGAGGTCTCTTGTTATCTGGTGTGCTCCCTGGGGCATTTGGTGGGCCGCTGTGAGATACAGGAAGCTGGACTAGATGGGCCTGTGGCCTGATCCAGTGGGGCTGTTCATATGTTCTTATGTAAAAGGAGGAAAGCTTGAGGAAGGGGAGACTGGAGAAATGGACTAAGGAATTGATGGCTAATGGGCTGTTGATGGACTGATTGGTGAATGGACTTTGGAGACTGCTGGAACAGACTGCTGGAGACACTGGAGTTTGGTGTGTGACTGCTGTGCCCAAGACCTGCTGAGGACCAAGGGGCTGCTATAGTGGAGGTGGCTGCTGGCAGGAGAGAGGACCTCTGCAGGTTGAACAGGCGAGCTACCCTGGAGGTGGGGTCCAGCAGGACTGCAAGGCAAAACCAGGGTCATTCTTGGGTAAAAAAGGGGTGCTAATTAGCTAAAAGTGGACATAATTCTCCAGGCAGAGCTTGGATTGGGATTTGGCAGAACAAGAGACCATTAAGAGAGGACATGAAAACTATCTATAAAAATCTGAGGGACTGTCATCTGGAAGATGGAATGGATTTGTTTTTCTTTTCTCCAGAGGGCATGACCAGGACTAATGGGTTTAAATTTCAACTAGAGAGATTTTGATTAAATATTAGCAAGAACTTCCTGATGCTACAGATGTTTGGTAGTGGAAGAGTCTGCCTTACAAAGTGGTAGACTCTTCATCTTTGGAGCTCTTTAAGTTGGATAGCCATCTATCATAGACAGTGTCACAGTGTAGACAGTGTAAAGTCATGCACATTGGGGCAAAAAAATCAAAACTTCACATATAGGCTGATGGGTTCTGAGCTGTCTATGACAGATCAGGAGAGAGATCTTGGGGTGGTGGTGGACAGGTCGATGAAAGTGCTGACTCAATGTGTGGTGGCTGTAAAGAAGGCCAATTCTATGCTTGGGATCATTAGAAAAGGTATTGAGAACAAAATGGCTAATATTATAATGCTGTTGTACAAATCGATGGTAAGGCCACGCCTGGAGTATTGTGTCCAGTTTTGGTCGCTGCATCTCAAAAAAGACATAGTGGAAATGGAAAAGGTGCAAAAGAGAGCGACTAAGATGATTACCGAGCTGGGACACCTTCCTTATGAGGAAAGAGTACGACGTTTGGGCCTCTTCAGCCTAGAAAAGAGGTGCCTGAGTTGGGACATGATTGAGACATACAAAATTATGCAGGGGACGGACAGAGTGGATAGAGAGATGCTCTTTACGCTCTAACCAGAACCAGGGGACATCCACTAAAATTGAGTGTTGGGAGAGTTAGAACAGACAAAAGAAAATATTTCTTTACTCAGCGTATGGTTGGTCTGTGGAACTCCTTGCCACAGGATGTGGTGATGGCATCTGCCCTGGACGTCTTTAGAAGGGGATTGGACAAGTTTCTGGAGGAAAAATCTATTACGGGTTACAAGCCATGATGTGCAATCTCCTGATTTTAGAAATGGGCTATGTCAGAATGCCAGATGCAAGGGAGGGCACCAGAATGAGATCTCTTGTTATCTGGTGTGCTCTCTGGGGCATTTGGTGGGCTGCTGTGAGATACAGGAAGCTGGACTAGGTGGGCCTATGGCCTGATCCAGTGGGGCTGTTCTTATGTTCTTATGTCACTATGAACTGCCAGTATTTGCAGAGGGCTGAACTTGGTCTTGACCATCTCTTCCAACTCTTTGATTCTGTTATTCTACTTATATGTGAACTCAGGACGTATTTTTAAGGACCTTTTATTACTGATCAAGGTGTACACATCTTTGAACTGGTATCAGGGAGAGCATGAATGGGAGCAGGCAGGCCCCAAGCTAGTGTTTTGGCAGCACAAGGTCCTTTACAGCCATATGAAAGCTAGGCCGCTATCATGGTGGGTCAGGACAAGGTGACAAGATGTTTGCTTTGTCTTTCTGATGGATTAAGCAATGGTAATACAGAAGCAAAAAGGGGGATGTGCAAAAAAGAATGTGGTCTGGCTTCTTCTTGGCAGAAGTCCCAAAATGTCTAGCCTCACTTAAATATCATATCAATTCCCAGTTTTGGCAGGACAAGCATTCAAAATGTGGTATACTGTACTTGATTTGACTCAGTTGTACAGAGGTGAGTTTCTTGCCAGGCTATGAATACACAGCAGTTGGAAACTTACATTTTTCTCCATACAAATCTACCACATGCTTTGCCCATCACATGAAAACTGCTGTAACACAGTGATTAATAAACTGAGGTATGTAGTAGGATTTACCCAGGCACCCTTCAAATCAGCATGCGAGACAGAGGCTTGGGTTGATTGGACCACTAGCAACATATTAACAAAATGAAATTGCAATGGATAGCTAACGAGCAGCCCAATCCTGTGCTTCCCAGCACCCAGGCCTGCAGCGGTGCTGAAATGGTGACAGCTGCATCCCATGGAGCTGGGAAGCAGCACCAGGTCTACTCAGAGTAAGGAAGTTTATGCTCCCTTACCCTGTGTAATGCCCAGGTGGTCCCGATGGATCTCTAGGATCTGCGCCCGCTATTGGCTCGGGACGGGGGTTAGGATATGGTGGCAGGGCTGATGCCATCTCTGCCCCCCCTCCTGGTAAAAGAACCAGCCACAACTGCATGCCAAGACTGTTAGTGCCAGCTCAGTGCCAGCTCCACCTCTTTTGCAAGGTGCAGGTCAAAGGATGCCCACAAACCCAAAAGGGGCTGGGCAAAATGCAGAAGTGAGACCACCAAAATGTTCCTATTTGAATCTTGCCTCATGACTTGGGTTTAGGCAAGGCACTCCCACTCAGTCTTCGCCCACTGCAATATGAGGATAAAACTTAGAGCCCAATCCTACCTTCTGCCACTTCATACTATATAGTGCTGCCAATGAGACTGCACTGCAGCAGCACTGTATGATACGAAGTGGCAAGGGGTAGGATTGGGGGCAGGCACTGCTAGCTATGGGGGGGATTAACAGAAGGCAAACCAGAGGTATGTAAAAAATTTTTTTACTTACCTATGTTTTGGCCTTATGACTGCCTAAATGCTTCCTTAGACCCATATCAGTTATGGAGATGGCATTAGGCTGAGAGTCAGGGGGCATTCTGGAGTGGCATTATGGGGATAGGATCCAGTGTGTGTGACTGTAACCAGATCCACCCTGACATGCCTCCTCCTTCCTTCCCAACATGTCCTGTTACTCTCCCTTCCCACCCATAGAAGCCACTGCCACCAAGATCCACTGACCTGTCCCAGCTTGGCCCAATCTCCAGCTTAACCACCCCTACCACCACCTTACTGGGTTTCCAGCTTCTGCACCATTGGCAGTGAGCCCCCCATGGTTGGAGTGGCTTGTGTGATGGCAGCCTGCACAGTATCATGGTGGCTTGCCATAAAGCACAGTGTCGGTCATAAATGGTGCTCTGGCAGCATGCTCAGTAGCTTGCTGCTAGGGATGCTTGCATGAAGGTTGGCGCCTTTCTGCCCACATCATTGGCTCACCTGTTGCCCACTGTAGCAGGTACGTCAGCAGGAGAGGTGGGAGGGCAAGGGGAGGGCAAAATGGGGCAGGAAGTGGTGGGGGAGGGGTAAACTGGGTAGGAGGGGGCATAAGGGAAAAAGGCTGTGGGGGACAGTGGATCTGGCGGCAATCCAGCCAGCCAGCAAAATCTCTAGGTCAGGTGTGAGGAGACCCATTGTGGAGCATGAGACTTTCAGAGGTGTTAAGGGGAGTTTTTGGAACAGCTGCACCAATGGGGGAGGGAACAGGACTGAGTTCTAAGTAAGGTAATAGTTAATAAGCAATCAGTCATTTGACTTGTAATTTGCACCTGTTGCTGCATTTATTAAACTAATATATGTTAATGATGAAATTTATTTGTATCGTAGTTTATTGCTTTTAATAGGTTGTGATCCACCTTGAGCACCTCCAGATACAAATCCAGGTTCTACATAAACATGTATACAAATACGAATATTTGTACAAAAACATGCAAATATCTCAAATAAATAATTGTTCTTTCTTTTGCATAGGAATAGACCTCCCACTCTAAACTGTGTAGATTTGAAAGGGATGCACCCATTGAGGCAAGTGTCAATTGCGTGAATCTTATCGCGGCATTCTGATCCAGCACTGTTAACAGTTCAAGTCATGGACTTTACCGTCTCTGATTAACTGGAATTTGACTGGGCTTTCTGGATGCTACTGTCATTCGGGTAATGACAAATCCCTGATCCGCAGATCACTGCTTTTTTTATCACTTATTCCAATCTCCAGATATATATTTTTACATGGTTTTGCCATTATTAAACAGAAGCGAAGCTTTATGCATTAAATCCGTATCTCTCATCTCGTGAATCTTTGTACATCTTTTCCAATCTAGGATTGGGATAATCTTCTCTTGGCATAAAATTTTTACTACAAGTTCATGATATTTTTCTTTCACTTCCCTTCAAAGATTTTGCACCCTTCACAGAGTAGGCTGAGCTGCTCCCACTGTTAATGATTCTCCTCCTTTGCAGTGAAATCAGCCTTTTGCTTAAGCTCACTCCGTTTTCCTGAAACCAAACAACAGACGGAAAGTGCCCACACAAAGTAAAAGGAAGAGAGACAGCACTTGTTTGGTTGTTCTTAACTTCCTTTTTTACTACCACAGGCTATTACAGTTGGTGTTGACTTTTGAGATGTTCTGGTCTGAATGAGTTCAAGTAGCAAATAACTAGGAGATTGTTCTCCTGAAGCAGATGCGTGTGTGTTCCATCTTTGACTTTGCAGCCCTATTTACTAAAGTTCTTAGGGATTTTCTTTCCTTCTTAGGCCTTAGAAACAAGAAAAGCGGTGTAAACTTGTTTTTGGACACTTCAGACTGTGGTTGGCACTTCAGGCAGACACTATTGAAGCATCTGCATTAAAAAAAGAAATCCTTGCTCATCGAATGCTACGTGGCAGGGAGAAATCAGGGCTGTAAAAGGGGCTCAGACAAATTCATGGAGGACAAGTCTATCGATCACTCTTTGTCATGATGATGAACACCATCAGGTTCAGAGGCAGTACACAAAGAAACAACAGCAGGAGAGAGGTTGTCCATTTCCTGCTGGTGAACATCACAGAGGCATCTGATTGTGGGAAGAAGGATGCAGGGACTAGATGGGCCTTGGTCTGACCCAGCTGGGCTCATATGTCCATAAGTGTTGTACTCTCACTAATATTTCAATCTGAATCCTGGTAAACCATGCATCCGTGTGACTGAGAGAACATTAGTGCTGCTGATGACTGCTGATGTGAGAGACACTACTGTCAACCTTGCCAACCCTCCCACTTTCCCACTAACGCATGTAGCAGTGGGTACTGTAAGAAATAAATGTAAATCTGGATTTGGAGAGTTCACTGGCTACTGTCAGCAACTCTGCAATAACTTTCCTATTAGTGATACAGCACAGAAATTCAACTGGGCATTTTTGAATGTGCAAGTGCCAAACAAAAACTATTGCTGACACAGTATCTTACAGAATTAAAGCATTGCGTTGGAGGATGCCCATCTCTATGAAACCACACCTGGAGTATTGCGTCACCCGGAGGCCACACCTGGAGTATTGCGTCCTGGAATCATACCGTTTTACCTGGAGTAAGGCCGCGCCTTTTACCTTTACCTTTTACCTGGAGTAAAGCTACACCTGGAGTATTGCATCCAGTTCTGGTCGCCACATCTCAAAAAGGACATAGTGGAAATGGTAAAGGTCAAAAGAGAGCAACGAGGGCTCAATCCTAACCGGCAGTTATGATGACATAGGAGGCCCTGGAGCAGAGGTGTCCAAACTTTTCGGCAGGAGGGCCACATCATCTCTCTGACACTGTGTCAGGGGCCGGGGAAAAAAGAATTAATTTACATTTCAAATTTGAATAAATTTACATAAATGGATGGAACTTTTATGAATGAGTGAAGGTCTTACAATAGCTCAAGGCCTATAAAAGGTCTTGCACAAAGCAAGGCCAGCCTTTCCTTTGCTGCCGCTGCTGCATCACAGATGTGAAACAGCAAGCAGTGGAGGGAGCCCTCATCCCACAGCACATGCGAGAGGTCAAACAGTTGGCTGTCATGCTGAGAGCAGTTGCATCAGGCCAGTGTGGGCTCCAGCAAGCCTCTGGAGAACCAGAGGCTCATTGGAAACTGGAGCCTCCTTGAGGGCCAGATTGGGAGTCCTCGAGGGCCGCAGGTGGCCCCAGGGCCAGCATGTGGGCACCCCTGCCCTGGAGTGTTGCGCCTCCGTGGGTGGGAGCTGTGTTGGTGCATTCAGATGTGCCGAAGTGCGGAGGCAGGTAGAAGCTTCCGCGGCGGCTTCTGCACCGCTGCTTGTGTCGGCACACTCACGCTGGCACAAGCAGTGAAGATAGGTGTGGGGGTGGGGAGGGACAGGGCGTTTCTGGGTGGGGGGAGGGTGGGCGATGGGCGGCCCCAGGGGTGGGTGTGGAGGGAGCCAGGGGCAGGGCCAGGAACTGGCAGTTATGCCAGATCCCAACCCCTGAACCCCTAGAGAACGGAGCGGCTTCCAGCCTCCAGAGGTGGCACAGGTTTGAAGAGACCCATTGGGACATGCAGCCCTTACCCAGGGGTAAGGGGAAGAGCTTCCCCTTTCCCCTGACTGAGCCGCAGCAGTCAGTGAACCTGCGTTGGATGCAGCGCAAGCCTCCTGGCTTGCCTGCTCCAGCGTGGGTTTGGATTGCACCCTTAGATGATGACTGGGCTGGGGCACCTTCTTTATGAGGAAAGTCTATGGCGTTTGGACCTCTTTAGCCTAGAAAAAAGGTCTAGAGATAGAGTGGATCCCTAGAAGGGAATAGAGTGGATAGAGCAATGCTTTTTACACTCTCACATAACACCAGAACCAGGGGGCATCCACTAAAATTGAGTGTTGGGAGAGTTAGGACAGAGAAAAGAAAATATTTCTTTACTTAGTGTGTGGTTGGTCTGTGGAACTCCTTGCCACAAGATGTGGTGATGGCATCTGGCATAGATGCCTTTAAAAGGGGATTGGACAAATTTCTGGAGGAAAAAGCCATCACAGGCTTTTTCAAGCCATGATATGTATGTGCAACCTCCTGATTTTAGAAATGAGTTATGTCAGAATGCCAGATGCAAGGGAGGGCACCAGGATGTAGGTCTCTTTTTACCTGTTGTGCTCCCTGGGGCATTTGGTGGGCTGCTGTGAGATACAGGAAGTTGGACTGGATGGGCCTATGGCCTGATCCAGTGGGGCTGTTCTTATGTTCTTATGTAAACCAGTGCTCAGTCAAAGTGTGTGTGTGTGTGCATTTTAAATTTAATACAGATAATGCCCAGAATGCAATCTGAACTATCAGTGGGCACACTCATTGTGAACATTTCCTGGCAACTTTGTCTGTATGTCATGCAATGATATTGGTATCTAATATAATGTCAAGGGATATAATATCTAATATAATGTCAAGGGTATCAAGGGAAATGGGAAGAATTAGAAGCCAAAAGGGGTTTCTGTTAGGTCAGTGAAAACCACAGAGTTTAATGCGATGCAAATGTGTAATTAAACTAGAGGGCTACAAGATGGAATTCTTTAGGCCACCCTTAGCCAATTCTTGTTCGGAGCAATTGCCGATCTGTTAAAGAGGACATGCCATTTTATGTCATGCCTATTTAGCAATTTAAGGATCTTTTATTGGGGATCTCAAAGGCTTTTTCAAAGTCCAAATGCATTATATCGACATAATCAGTCTTCTCCACATCAGTTTATTGACTCCTTCAAGGAAGTCCTATAGATTTGTTTGGCTGCCACAGTGATAGAATTGTACGTCTGCTCCTGTAAAGGGTGCCTTTTTTTCCAGAAACTGAAGCAAAGGGCTGTAAAGTCCACTGAATAACAACCTTGAAACTTAATTCCTGTGTTTAAGTACACATCAACAGCGGAGGACACTTCACCCTGTAATATTCCTGGAAATTGTGCCTCATTCTAGCTCTGGAGCTGCCATTTTTATGCCCACTAAATCTTTGGCCTTTGGACTACCAGAAAACGGTGTGATTCCTGGAGCAGTTTTGTGATGAGAGTCTTGTTTACCAGGAACTTGACTGTTGCTGCCAAGTCATTTCACAGCAGCCGTGCATTTATATTAATTTCTCTGGAACGTGAGTCAAGGCAAAATGCTCTGGGTTTGTATGGGCTTTAAGACCAAGAGAACTGTGCTTTTGATAGCAGGCTCCCAATAAAAATTATAACAGCAAAGTATCACAGGCTGTGTGAAATAGTAAGGAAGGGAATGTTGTCACGGAGAAACATTTAGTCACTGAAATTGTGTGCTGCATTTGTCAGGCTCGGTAAGAGACTTAATATCAAAACTTATCTTCCATTTTCAGACACCAGGAAATATCCACACCTTTTGTAATCACGACAGAGTAACAACATAATAAATCATTATTTTACAGGAGTCCTGTCTCCATTAAATCATGGAAATAATAATTAAACTGTTCAGTGACAGCGCAGCTGTAGCTATTTGCTGCAGAACTGATTCACCAGTTTTAAGAAGATGAGGGTGCGTTGAAGGTGAGTGATACAAAGACTCACAACCCAATCCTAACAAAAGTCTCGCACTGTGATGCAGTGGGACTGGTGCAGCTTCTGCCACATCCAGTATGGGAACTGCGACTGCTGGAGGTCTCCTTGGGATAAGGGGAGATTTGTTCTCTCGCCCCAGGTAAAGCCCCATCAGCCATAACGGGGCTATTCAGATATGCGCTAGTGAGCCACTACATTTCAGCCTTCCAAAACCAGGAAGTGGGATAGGATACCGCTGCTGTTCCCACCCCCTCCTAGGCCTGATTTGCCCTCCCTTACCTTGTAACACCTCCCCCAGATCCCGTTCCACGCGCCCCCATCCCTGCCAGCCAGCGAAGTGCCTACGTTCCAGTGGGCACAGGCCTCTGTCTGGCAGTGGCAGGCCTTACTGCCAGTGTGACGATCCTTCACACTGCCAAAACGTGCCTTATGGCACATTTGCAACAGTGCACACACCTGTTCTGCTAGTGGTAGCCAGCTTAGAATTGGACCATAAGGCTACAGTCTTATACCTAAATTTCCTATAAGTCCCATTGAACATAATGAGAGTTTCTTTTGATGCATAGGATTGTGCTGTCAATTATATCCTACAGCCCGCTTCTTAGTTAGAAGCCATAGCAAGAGTCCATTGGGACAACAACGTTGGAGCAATGTTCTCCGTTAGCAATCAGAAAAAGACCAGAAATTTTGGTTCAATGTGAATCTGTCTGTAGTATAACAGCTTATTCTTCAACACCATAAGTGTCAGTATAAGTCAAGTAGTACATTCCTAACAAAAGGAGCTCCTCTTCTCTTCAACTTTTGTTTTTACACTCATTAACTAAGCTTTTTACACTTCAGCACTGCTTTCTTCCAGGAAGACACCCAGGTAACAGGAAGGGACGACTGCCAAGCTTATTCTAATTGGCACCCCAATAGGAAATGTCACCAGATAGGTCCAAACCTGCCTGAGCACAGGGATTGAACTCCCTTTCAGGTCATTGGTGCACTACAGTGAGGGCAGTATGGGAAAGCACACACTGAGCCTTGGCCGTGTTTACCTCTACTCCAGAACTGTCAATCTACAGCTAACGAGCACATTACATGGCAAATGGGGCAGGCAGCGTTACTGCTCTCTCTCCTCTGGTTCTCTCTTGTCATCCAAGCAACTTGATAGCTGTGTGGAACATTCACTTCTGTTGCTAAGCTTGATTTGATGGGAGGGGGGCAGAGAGTTCCTTTTTAAATGGCTAGAGAACATACAGTGCGATAAAAATGGTCAGCAAATCTAAGCATGCAATAACAGTGTTCCAAAAACTTATTAAAGTTTGAAAAAAAGCTCCAGAGAAAGCGTCTTTTCCCCTACTTGTTAGCCTTTCCATCATCTCTTTTAATGGCTTTAGCCTAAGGGCTTTCTAGTCACTTGATGGATGTTTTATTTTATTTTATTTTTTTGCTTTTCACTGTCACTGATTCACAACAACGCAGAGACTGTTTTATTTAGGAACGGGTGGCATTAATTCAGCAAAGAACAACAAAGGGTTCTCTTGACCTTTGGCTGTTCAGGGCTTTATGTCAGCGTGTCCTCATGTTTTGAGATGAGGCCCGTTCATTATTGCGGCTGACGTTTGACATTCAAAGTCACTTGGGTATGCAGAAGAGAGATGTGTGAAATAATTAGCCAATAGTTTTGTTTGGATCCTGTGTAAAACGTTTGTGAGGGGACAATTTTAAAGCAAAGCAATATTAGTCAAGTCAAACTTTCTAGAGCACTGGTTCCCTAATGGCCCTGGGATCCACTTTTTAAAACCCACCTAGCTTTACAAGATGGAAAAAAAAGTTCCACTTTACCAGCTACTCAAGCCTCTGTTTTTATGGTTTTTAGTATGATGCAGGGACAGCCCTCTGGAGTGCTTGTTGAGCTCCATGTTCATAGGATTGGAACCATTCTGGTGGTCTTGCATTCCCCTTTGACTGGTCTTTGATAAGAACCTTGGACGTGTTTGCCTATTCAAATAAATAAATTCACAAGTAAACACGCATTGCTGCACCATTTTGATTTCCATAGGGCTCAAAACATTTTCCTCGTTAGTTATCAGCTTGTCCATTTTGCAGCCCTCTAAAAATCAGGTCACAACCCCACTGGTGGGTCCTGACCAACAGTTTTGAGAACTGCTGTTCTGGAAAAATCCTAAAAAGTTTCCAGCATAATGGTAAGATTTTCTGCTAACAGCATTAGCACAAATGCTATTTTTTAATATTTGGCTAACAAATTGTAAATGAAAAGAAGTCAAATCAAAACCCATCTAATTGAAACCATTCCTCAAAAACTTGTGACAATTTTTTTTTCCTAAGAGTGACCTGAATTTAGTACAATTAAAGCTACATTTGCTTGTCTTTCAAGGTGCTTTGAGACCATTCAATGGTGGAATGGAGAAGAGAAATATTACATATGGCAGTTCTCCTGTAATAGTTACTTGGCTTTAGTGATGGGCAATAGTGATGAAATAGTGATGCATGAAATAGTTGTGCAGCAGTATATACGATGCTTTACAAATTGTTTCTTCAGGAACAATATATACAAATTGCTGCCCCCTAAGAAATTTATAAGAAATATAAGAAATAATTTATAAGAAATATATAATTGCTGCCCCCTATAAGAAATTTACCCTTTGACGGTTATGTAGGTTTCTTTCATCACAACTAACTAATTAACTAACAGGCTCTTAGTTAAAGAGCCCAATCCTGTGCTCAGCGGCATGGCTTGATGCCACCTAGCACTGTCGCAAACGTGCTGTAAAGCATGTTTGCCAGCCTCACCGCCAGGCTCCCACCCATGCTATCCCAGCACCAGCTGGTGGGGCGGTTGCATGGGGCAGTCATGTGGGGCGTGGGGCGGACTGCTGAGCTGCGAAACGGTAGGCGGGGTGGGGACAGGGGCGGGGAGGAGGCGTTCCAGGGAGGGGGAGGCTGGCTGGGAGCGGAGAGAGGGTGGGGAGGAGGTGTGCCGGGGAGGTGTGATGCGGGAAGGGGGCCGGTCTGGAGGCGGGCCTGGGGGAAGGATGGGAGGCGGGTCCGTGGAGCTCCGCTCCGCAGGATCCAAGGCACTCGTGTAGGGCTGTGCGCCCTACGTGAGCGCCTTTACCTTACTGCTGACTTTTTGTTCAGTGGTAAAGTGAGTAGCCCCATTGTGGGGCTGCTTACCTTACTCAGGGGAAGGGGACAAAAGTCCCCTTCTCCTGAGGCGCCTCCTGTGGTAGCTTGGGAGGTGCAGGATCCGGCGGCAGCCCTTCTCGGAGCCGCTGAGCCTGGGTGCCCCAGGCAACTCAGGATTGGGCACTCACTCACTCACTCACTCCTTGTCTTTATGAAGGGGAATAGGAAAACTGGCAGAGAGAAAGATTCATAAATAGGCAGATTTTTATTCTGAGCTGAAAATGAAGCTCTTAAGCATGTCAGGAACATCACCTTTTGCTTAGAGTCAGGCCTACAGGCATTGTGTGTGAGTCTTACCTACTGCTGATTACTACCTTTTACAAAAATAGGGCTTCCTGGAAAAAGGTGAAAATGTTCTTTTTTTAAAAATTCTCCTTTCCAAATGCACACAAAACTCAAGGTTTCTTACTTTCTCGCTTTCTTTCTCTCTTTCTTTCTCTCTTTCTTTCTCTCTTTCTTTCTTAAGCATTCTAAGGGAGCACTCAAAGATCTGAAATATCCTATGACAGTCAGGGAACGGAGAGCGGGGATTTACTGTAGTTTTTTTTTAGTTTTTTTTTTACAACAAAACACAAATCAATAAAAATAAAGTTTAACAAATTGGTTTATTCCAAGTTAATAAATGAGTGGTGGGTGGGTGGGTGCATTTAGGATTTGCATTGCAGTGGTAAGCCCAATCCCCAGTCCCCATATGTATAATGAATGCCTTCATACACTGAACCTGCATGCCTCCCTGCAACAGTATGCTGTAACTGTATGCAAGTTGTCACTCTTGGTGAGACTGAGGGTCTAATCTCAAGTGTAAAGTCAACATGTATGTGACTGGTGTTCCCGAATGAACACACACACGATTCTTTGGATTTTGGAGAGGCAATCAAACAGGCGACAGGAGAATTCAAAGAACTTCTTATGTTTACTCGTTTGCAAACGGGACCCCCCACAAACACACACACATACACACACATGTGGAGGGACCCCAGAGGATTACAATGATCCAGGTTTTATAGGGTAGTCTAGGTTGGGGAGGGGGGACAAAAGAGAACACAAAGAGAGCAAAACACATCCATGGCAAGCATGGGAATAACAGACCAACAGGCCCACAAACATTTGGCTTTGTTATCAGATCAACATCTTGATCCTCAGGATGTTCAGGAGGGCAATTCGATACGCATCGGCAATTTGTTTACAGAGATATCCATTACAAAGGATCTGGTACTCTATGCATCCCTTTTATTTGTTTATGGCTCTTGTTTACGACTTTCTGTTTACCCTTGTGAATCTATACCACAGTTAGCCTGTTCTCTAAGAGGAATTTTAGATGCTGGCTTTTGGTCAGAGAAGAGCCTTATGGGTGAACTGGGCATCTTGGGATATTTCCATATTGTGAGCTGGGCATATTGGTATCACTGGTGTAGAGTCATGGCTAAAAGACTGTGCAGTGAATAAGGATTTCTCCTGTTCAAATCTTTCCTCTCTCATGACCTTCAGGAGGAGACCTGAAGCAACCTGGTCCCTCCCAGCCCAGGTTTTCCATCTGCACCATGAGAATAATTATGCATACCTTATGGAATTATTATAAAGAATGTATCAAGATAATACATGTGAAGCACTTTGCATGCTCAGAAAGTGCTATACAAATATGGCCCCAATCCTAACCAACTTTCCAGCACTGACATAGCAGTGGCAATGGGCCATGTGCTGCACCCAGCAGTTTGGTGGCAGTCAGGGAGGCCTCCTCAAAGTAAGGGAATGTTTGTTCCCTTAACTTGGAGCTGCAGTGCCCTAACCTCACTGCTGGAAAGTTGGTTAGGATTGCGCCCTATGCAGTATTTTAATTCCAGCTCTTTGCCCAAGGAATAGCCTCCAGATGAAGGATTGCCAGAAAGGTACAATCTGCTTTCAGATAGTATCAAAAGATTTCTCCAGAGTGACATCCAACATGAGGTCAGTGTTAAATAGTGGATTCACTATAAAAAAAAAGAAGGCATAGAGATAATAGCTCAACACATCTATTTCATCTTCAGAACCTGGCAATGAAAACACAAGGCAAACACCCCTGGCTTTATACCCCTTAGCTCTGCCCAGATTCCCCACGATTGGTGCTGTTGAAACACTAAACTAGAGGGCCAATCGGACGGTAGGATTTTATCCACCACCCGATTGGCTAGCCATAAGACTGGGCCAATCGGTTACGCAGGATTTTGATCCTGCATAACTTCCATAAGTAACAGTCAGCTTCATCCCCTCTCTGAAATGTGGCATATCAGACTTGGTTGAAATACACATCACCCCCACCCCCAAATGCCACTCATCTTAATGAAACTCTTTTGGTTCTCTGCAAAACTTTTCAGATATTTAACCCAAGCAGGAACCTCCAACTTGCCTCAAATGTCACTCTAAGCAAATGTTGGTGGCAACTGTTGAGACAAGAGTTATATATCATGCCCATTTTCCAGCATGCTCTTCCATGTAGACACAGCAAACCGGACAAAAACCAGAACTCTGCTCTGAGCCCACATTAATAAGTTTGTCATAGCTATTCTTTAGCCCCAACCGATTTCCCTGTAAGACTTTTTGGTAAGTCTGAACTCCCATACAGAACACTGCCAATCGACTACTGTTCAAACACTGTCCAAATAGTTCCCCTCGTGCAACATATCACTCCTCTGTCACTCTCTCCAAAACTTAGTTTCAAGGAACTTCACCTTCTTGGTTTGTCTTGGGCATTCAGCTTGTGCTAATTAAACTAATGAATGCCTTCCTTGCAAGCCAATCCATTCTGCTATTCTTAGGAGAGCAATATTTCCAAGCCACATTTCCTGTTTCCAATGGCTTAACACTTACACCAGTCTCTGTCCTTTTCCTCTATTAACCTTTTCTCTTGACCCCTATTTCTTTTCCAGGCTTTGACAGTGATCTCCATTCTCTCTTCTTCCTGGCTAACCTCCAGGTCTGAAAAACCCTGCAGACTCACTTCCTAGGAAATCTTTACTCTTAGTTATTACAATCGTCTGCCATGCTTCCATTTCCTAACCTTTGTCACGCAAATACCCAAGTTACAACTGCTGAATCCATTCAGCCTGTTTTAATAAACCAAGCTGGGACTAGCAAGCTTAAGATCATCACAGAACTCGCACACTGAACGGATACTCCTCAAATGCCTACACCTCCAGCTCTTTCTAAAATCACTTACTCGGAAATATGGTCTACTGAAAACAATGCTAGAGCTGCCTTCCATAGAAACAGGTTTTGGATCAGGGTGAATGTGGTATTGATTTCCTTGCAAAACAGGGCACCTTTCCATTCCCCCAGCAGTGTTACTTTTAAATCATCAATCACAGGCTGGTAAAGCATAAAAGTAGAACACGTGTGACATTGCATACAGTCGCTCCTCTGTTCTTTAGGTCAGTGGGCAAAGGGAGACTTTAAATAATGCAAGTTTAAACATGTTTACTCAAAGTAAGTCCCCTTGTGTTCAGTTGGGCTTTCTTCCAGATAAGCGTGATAAGATTTTGTTGCAAGTTAATGTGCTGTGGTTTGGAGAATTTTTTTTTTTTTGTCCACATTTCAAGCTTGCCTGGTGCTGTTACCCACTAAGCTTGAGATGAATAAGTTGCAGAGGCAGAATCAACATTTTTGCAAAGAAAAATCTGTTCACTTTCTCCGCAGCTGTAATGACTGAATGACTCAGAATAGTTTGGTTTGCTTAATCACACAAGCCCTCTTCAGTTGTTCCTCGCCAATGCATACAGTAAATGAACGAACTGGGAATGCACCCAGCAGACCTGTCACTAACATGGGTCACTGCTTTCTGCACTAATTGCAATTTCCAAACAGTCTTCAAGGGCAGCCCCACATAGAATGTATTACAATAGTCTAATCTCGATTTCACCAGGCCATGTATCACCATGGCCAGGTCTGCACAATCCAGGTACGGTTGCAGCTGGCATACCAGCCAAAGCTAAGCAAAGGCTTCCCTGGCCACAGCCACCACCTGGGAATCCAGGAGCAGCTGTGAATCCCAGCAAATCCCAAGCTGCATATCTGTTCCTTCAAAGGGAGTGCAACCCCATTCAGAGCAGGATGATACTCTAGCGCCTACATTGTGGATTTCTGAATCAGGAGAACATGTCTTGTCCAGATTTAATCTCAGTTTGTTAGCCTTCATCCACGCCCCAACCACCTCCATGCAGTGCACTAGAGCCCAAACAGCCCCCTGGTATCTGGTGGAAAGGAGAGATACAACTGGGTCTTCACCCTACTGATGGCACCCCACTCCAAATTCCCAAAGGACCTCTCCCAGCAGTTTTGTGTTGATGTTAAATAGCATGGGGACAGGATTGAGCCCTGCGGCTCACCACACCTCAAACAGGCATCCCCAGCCCACCGATCTGCAAAGTAAGAGTGGAACCACCACAAAACGGTGGCCCCAACCCCCAACACAGCTAACTGGTCCAGAGGGACACCATAATCAAAGGTGTCAAGAGCCGTTGAGAGTTCAGCAGGACTAACAAGGACGCACTCCCCCGTCCAGTCCTGAGC
This sequence comes from Tiliqua scincoides, assembly GCF_035046505.1. Taxonomy (NCBI): domain Eukaryota; kingdom Metazoa; phylum Chordata; class Lepidosauria; order Squamata; family Scincidae; genus Tiliqua; species Tiliqua scincoides. The sequence goes on from NC_089826.1 coordinate 56,517,057, forward strand.
ATAAGTCATCCACCAAGGCTGTTTCCCTTCCAAAGTCTGATCTGAAACCAGATTGAAAGGGATCTGGGTAGAAGGGGCGGACCACCATCCATTTCAAAGCTAGCACCAGCACCCCCTCCATCAGACAGGAATTAATCACCCTTCCTGTTCACCAGGCAAGCCCATGTCGGCCCTCCCTGTTCACCTGGGCAGCCTATCTCAAGAAGATCTAATAAGCTATACTTAGCAGTCCATGTGCCTATGTTGCCACCATGTCTCACCTACAGCAAAATATTGAGGTAGATTTGGAAGTTCCTACCTATGGAAAACATCAAAGGAATTTCAAAGGAATTTTCCTTTTCTTTTGCATAAAATAAAAAGTGAAGCACTAAAAAAAGGATTTTCAAAGCAAGTATTAAGCATTCCACCAGCACCACCACCACCCCAGGCTTCATGCAATTCCTGGTTGTACATCTGATATGCATGGATTTTTCTACAACTAGTATACATCTCCCCCAGAGCAGAGTATACAAGGCATTAATTGATATGTAAAAGAGCACTTGGATGACATTTATTATAAAGCAGTTTTGTGATTGGATGCAAGTAAGACTCAAGGTAAGAGAAAAACAGGTTCTGTCTGGATGAACAATAGGCTGCTAAAATTGTGACAGGTGTCCATGGTATTCATAACCTTGAACATTAAACATGTTCCTTTATCTTGAAATTAATTTCAAGATTAATTTTTGTTTTGTGATTCCGTGCAAAAAGAAAGCTGCCGTTATTACCCCCTGCTTCCCTCTAGAGAGGTAAGCTAGTGTTCAGCGAGAGGTGAATGCGGCAGCCATCACTGCTGGCAGCCATCAGTGAATAAAGCAGAACATGTGCACCTAAACTCTGGTAAGATCTGTGGAGGAATAGCTAAGGTTGACATAAAAGGATTAGTCAACTGTTTAATTGATGTGTTAATTACAATTAATCAAATGATAAAATTAATGTGTTAATTGCATATCCACGGTAGAGCAACAATTAGAGTGTACTGCTCTGCAGGGACACTGGGACATGTTGGTATCCTAAGGGACATGTTAATGATATTGGCATTGCAATTAACAAGTTTTGTATATCCTGTGATGCCATCACTGTTAACTAAACTGATATACTAATGTCATTAGCTAAAGAACACAAAGGATCTGAAGAGAGAGTATTGTTGCAGAATCTTGCCTAATATATAGTGGACCCAATTTTAGAAATGAATATTCATCAGTGCTGTGTGTGGCATTGCTCTTCCTGTGTGCAAAAGGACATTTCAAATTCGATGACTGTCTCTTTAATTAGCAGACATGGCTGATAATTATTTGATTAAATTGCATTTGTGTTCACTATAGCTAGTTCAGTGTTGGGAGCACCATTATAAACCTGGTTTAATCCCTGCCATTTCCACTTAAAAAGTAGTAGACTGGAGAGTTGCGATATGACCTAGAAGACGAAGCACCCCAAAAAAGTGCTCAAAGTTAAGGCAGACACTCATGGTTTACACTGACCTTTACAGCCCAATACTAACCTATGCTGGACCTGGCAGGCCAACTGTCCTGCGCTGTATTCAGCACAGGTGAGGAGGTGGCTGTGGCACAACTTAGAGTAAAGGGATATTCATCCCCTTACCCTGTGTTACTCTCTCCAGTCAGCTCCATGGAACTACTCATATCTGCACTAGTGAAATTGCTGGTGCAAATTTGAGCTGCCCAGCGTAACACTAGGCACGGTGGGAGGAGGGTTAGGATCTGGCGCAAGGTGCTGAGGCTGATCCCATCCCCCTCCCAGGCCCAATTCACCCACCACCCCTCCCTTCCTCTGCCCAAAAACAACCTGCCCTCCCACCACCCTTTCCAACCCCTTAGGCCAGCGCAAACTTACCTTCTCTGCTGCTGGATCTGGCATCAGGAGGCTGGAGTGCATCCTCATGCTGGCCTACATGACTCCCAAGGTGGCATGGACATGTTTTATGGCACGTTTGCAAAACCTGGAAGCAAGTTCTTTGAGGAAGCCTAAATGCTGGTTGGATTACACTCTTAAAGCCCAATCCAAAGGACTGCTTACACTGGTGCAAGTCCCTTGTACTATCCCAGAGGCATCACAAAAGTGCGATAAGGCACTTCTGTGCCAATGTGGGAGCTTTTATTGGCCCAAAGAGCCATTCCGAGGCCCACAGAGGTCATGGGCGGACACACACGGTCTCTGCAGGGCTCAGAAGAGCACAGTTCCCCCATCACCACAGGGTGTGCAGGGGCCCCACATCCATGGATAAGTGAAACCTTGTGTGTGGGATCTGCAGATCTGCCCCCCCCCCGCCCATATTAATTACATGCTTTTTGCATGTCACTCTTAGTCTTCGAGAAAATTCTTGGATCAGGAGATGAAAAAGATCAAACTGTGTTTATTTTGTGAACGTGAGACAAAAGAAGTGGCTGCCTGGTAAATTTTCTGCAGCCTAAATTTAATTCTTTGCTCCCCACTGCTTCTTTGTTTGCTATAGTCCAGTACTTCCCAAACTCTTACAAGGAAGTTACATGGCACATTATTGCGGGGCAGGGGAGAAGGCAGCAATAAAATCCCCAGGATTGTACTGCTACTGGAGATGGGAGCGGGGTTTTCTACTTACTTGCAGCCAGGGCTACATTCCTCGGGGGTCCAGGGGGTACTGTAAAAAAAAGAAAGAAAAAAAGAGCAAAAAATAGGGCACTTCTGACAAAACCAGAAGTGCCCTTTTTTCTTTTCCTTTTTTACAGTTTTGTAGGCACAGGAAGTCCAGCGGAGGGCTCCCCATACCCCACAGCGTTGGCTTCAGCTAAGTGTAAAAGCCCCCCCCCCCAGCAGTGCAATCCTGGGGATTGTGTTGCTGTCTTCCCCCTCTCTCTGCCCCTTAAAGGGGCATTGGTCAGTGCTTCCCAGGCTGGTGGGTTACAACTCACCAGTTTGGGAACCACTTCTATAGCCTAATACTATGCTGGGTTTTACAGTGGTGGATCTTCCAATCCACTATCATAACTCCTGGGGTGGAGGTGCAGCAGTTGCTACACGGTATGGTGGGTTGCAGCTGCCAGAGTGCAAACAGTCGGAGGCCACATGCAGGCGACAGTGGCCTGCTGAACCTCCTTCATCCCCTGTCATTGCCAGGAAGTTTATAGTGAGACAGGATCATGGGCAGATCAGGGCAGGGAGTTGACCTGCCTGGGAGGTGGGAGGGACAGGTTTTTCTGACTGCAGCTTCAAATGTCAAGATCCTATCCCCCCCATCTCAACTCAAACTCCACCTACAAAAGTCTGGTATAGATCTTAGGAGACCTATGGAAAGGTAAGTAAAAAATATTTTTATTTATCTTTCTTAAGCCACCCCAGCAGCATGCAGTATGTGCTCCATCAGCTGTACTGGATTATCTGGGCTGGTGGGGGATAGGATCAGGCTGTTAAATTATCATGTTACACAGCTGATCCTGGATGTCACCATACTGACATAATCAGGGGCAGGGCCTAGGAGAGGGGGTAAAGGGGGTAATTTGTACCCAGATCCAGGGTCGGGAAGTGGGCCCAGGAGCCAAGGGAGCACAGAAATTTCCTGGGACATTTTCCAATCTCACCCAGACTCACTGCCCATGTAGGATGCTGAGGGCATTATTGTGGGCACATGGCAACGACTACTGCCATGAGACATACACACCAGGCCCAGTAATGCATACATTCATTAAAAGTGTCTAGGAGGAAACCGACCTACTACAGTAGCTCCTTGGCTTGTGGATCCACTAACCATGAAGGAGTGTAGAGGAGCTCAGGGACACAGCTGTAGGACTGCAGCAGATGCAGAAGTCAGTTTTGGTATATACAGGACACTCTCCATTCTAGTGTGAGCCTAAATACAATGCTACTAATCTCCTGCAATGATTTTCTATATTTGAAAGATTTTAGAGAGTCTTAGGAGTGTGTTCGGTTTTCCGTATCTAATTGCCAACACCAGGCAGGCAGGTAGACCTCAGCTCTACATTGCCACTTTCCCCCTGCCTGTTTTGCTCCTGTTCTGCCCACCCCCCATTGCCACCCACCACACTCTGTTTTACCCAGGAAGGGGCCCAAAAGAAACTTTGTACCCCCTGATAAAATTCCTCGCAGAGGCCCTGATTAGGGGGGAAAAATGTTATGCCTGTAACTATTTTTTAAATATCACATTGTATTAGAAGGTATTGCATACAAAATGATGCCTAGCAGGTATCTGTGGCAAACCAGCCAGATTCTTAAATTCAAAATCCTAGAACTCCAATCCTGCACACAGTTCCTTGTACATAGCTTCATCTAAAGTCAATGGAACTTATCAACATGTATAGGATTGAGGCTCAAAACTTTCCAACTCCAAACCATTGCAGAATTTACACATTGTAGCATTTTAGAGAGTGATTAATGTGTTAAAGCTATACAATTAATCAACTCGCATTCTAAATGGTTAGACACCCTGCCAAAGAGGAATTTTTCATTTCTTGCCTTTTGCTAATTGCAAGAATGGGGTGTGCAATTTGAAGTGTCAGTTTAGCGCTGTTGTTTATCTCATGGGACACAGATGGTGACGTCTGCGATTAGTTGAGGAACAATAGCACCTTTAAGAAACCTGGCATCCGGATTTTTCCTAGAAATGAAAATGAATGCATTAGTGGGTTGTGAGCTTACACATCCATCACCATAGTTTATCCTCGTATGCATATCAGAGGCCTCCCCTTGCTGGGATAACTCCTGAACCCTGAGGAAAAGTTGTAGTGGTAGCAGCCAGTTCACCATTGGGGATGAGCAGGGTGTGCCGTAGGGGCCCAGTACAAGGCATTACCCCAAGACCCTTGACAATCTGGTGTTATCACTGAGAAATTGGCCTGTGTATCCTCATGGATACACACTATCTGATGAACATGTAACATTATACAACTGATGGCAGGAGTTCATTCCCCTTACTCTGACTTGCGCTGCAGCCAGTCCCAGCCCCGTGCTGGATACAGGGCAGGCTAGCTGGCCTGCCTGTTCCAGTGCGGGTTAGGATCAGACTGCCTGTGTTTTCTATACTGTCTGAAAGTGGCTTTTTAGAGTTTCACACAGGTCTTTTCTAGGCCTACTAGCAGGTGCCAGGGATTGAACCTGAGACCCTCTGCATGCAACACAGGTGCTCTACAACTGAGCTATGGCCCCTATTCCTACCTTGATGCAAGAGAATATCTCCGATGGCTTCTCCAGTTTAATAATTATTAAAGATTTTTTAGTGGATACTACCCTTTAAGAAGATATCCAAGAGTTGTTCATACTGAAGCTGCCTGTGGCTTAACAAAAGTTTTTGAATCGGTGTTGTAATAATATTAGGCATCTGTTCTCTTTATAGGATATACCACCCGCTGTTCTGTTTGGGAAATTCTAAAAGATTCCCTATGCAGATAGACATTGATTGTACGGATCACAGTCTTAAGACTATCATCCATGACTTTCTGTACTGCCCCGCTATGCCGAGATATGTTCAAGACATCTGGACTCTTATGATGAGAACTGAGTTGGGGTTGCCCAATTCTGCTAAGATCTCCTATATGTTAAGTGATTTCCCAATGGAGAATGTGAATTGGGTGGTAGTTTTCATGTAGTAGGCAATGTAGCTATGTAGAAGGAAGTTCGGTTGTGAATACGTTTAGGTTTTCGCTCAATACTTTTCTTACCTTGTATGTGTAATATATGTCAATAAAGGATTCTGAACTGATATAAAAGTTTGTTATAGTGCGAGCCCTATTTCAAATAAGAAAAACAATGATGATGATTCAAATACACTGGATTTGGGTGCGGGAAGTTTAGAATTTTTGACTTTTTTGGTGCCATCTAAATGTCATGTGTCTTTAAAAAAAATTTTTTTAAAGGTTAAATGTCTATTAAAGGTTAAATGGATGCTCTTTGAAAAAACACTATTCCTCTGATTTTCTTATTTGTCTGGGAGAGAGTTATAAGAAAACTGTGCAGAATCACAATGTATTCAGTTGTGCTGTGTGTGCTTGTATTAGTGTCAGTGTAAAATACTGGGTCTGCTCGGAAAAAGGCAGAGGTACTGTTTCTGTACTTGAACACAGAGGAATGAACATTTACTTATATGATGTAGGGTGCAATCCATAGCTGCACTTAAGCTGGATCCTTACCCCACTTCCAGGCAACCTGGTGCAGTGCCAGGCTGTTTGGATTTGCGCCACTTCTTTATGCGGCACAGATTCAAGTAGCCCCATTGAGGCTGCAGCCACATTACCAGGGGTAAGGGGAATCCATTCCCATTTCCCAGGGCTGACCCAGCCAGCCTGCCCATTCCAGCATGAATTAGAATGGGGCTGTTTATATATGTAACTGGGCATACTCTGGGAAAAAAGTAGCAAATGTACAAGGATTGAGATGAATCCAAGTTGTAGAGGTCCATTGTGTCATGGTGGTGATCTGTCCTGTTTGTACTGAGGAGCGAGGACACAAAGCATGCTGTTGCCCTCCAAACGGTTCGGTAAATCTTATCCATGCTACCTCCCCACACACTTATGGGAACTCCTTCCCTGGAGTGTGTTTCACAAAGCTGACATATGAATGGCGAGTGTGGATAATCTAATGAGTCTTTCCTGCCCAATCAACACTGTACTTTCAAGTGGAGTGGGGAGGAGGTGTGAAATGCTATATGGTTGCCTCCACCTAACTGAGTGTAATATTCACATACATCCCCCAGTAATCTGTGATTGCACTACTATACCATGGGAAAGTGTCTTCCATATTTTTAGATGTGAAGAGAACATTGAAGTGTTATCAAAGCATTGTGAAAATGCTCCATATATTATACATTTTCCAACTCATAAAAACATAAGAAGAGTCCTCCTGGATCAGGTCAAAGGCCCATCTAGTCCAGCTTTCTGTACCTCACAGTGGCCCATCAAATGCCCCAGGGAGCACACAAGACAACAGATACAACCTGCGTCCTGGTGCCTTCCCCTGCTTCTGGCAATCAGAGGCAGCCTAAAACCAGGAACGTGCACATACCTACCATGGCTTGTAACCCATGATGAACCTTTCCTCCAGAAATTTGTCCAATTCCCTTTTAAAGACATCTAGGCAAGATACAGCACTACTTCCTGTGGCAAGCAGTTCTGCAAACTAATTACACACTGGATAAAGAAATATTTTCTTTTGTCTGTCCTAACTCTCCCAACACTCAACTTTTGTGGATGTCCCCTGGTTCTGGTGTTAAGTGAGAGGGAAAAGAGCATTTCTCTATTCACTCTAACCATCCCCTGCATAATTTGTATCTCTCAATCATGTCCCCCTTAAATTCTAAGGCAGAGTTTTTGTTTGGTTTCCAGAGAAGGCTACAACCCCATCTTGCTCTACACATCTTTAACAAAGTTATCCTTTAATTAACCACCTTGGGTGCCAATGCAGTGTCTGTAAGTTGGACATCTGTAACTCACAGACACCTCCAAACCAAAGCAACAGTAAATATAATTTTCATTTGCTATTTTTAGCTGGGTAATTCTTAGTGCAAATCATGGTTTCCTCATAAATCTGCATTTGAAAACCATGGTTTTGAAATGTATTTACTAACCATGGGTATGAGGGAACCCGATTGGTGTTAACCATGGTTTGCATTGTTGTGTACAGGAAGGCAAAGGGAAAAATCATTTCAGAGAGGGAAGCATGTGTTCTGAAGCTAGTTTCTCATTTGTGAAGCCATTGTTTGTAGGGCATCAGTATTACATATATACCAGGCCTTTCCCTTTATTATTTCTACCTTTGACAAGTTGTGGCTTTGTTTTGCTTCTCCTTTCCCCTCTCCTATTTAACTTCTAACTTTGAAAAACAAGAGACAACAGAGACAAGGACAAATTATTTTAATAGACATGGGATTGTTTGATTCTGTCTTTAAAAAAGAATACAATAACCCTTCTTTCCTTTCAGATCTTGATATGTAGTAACAGTCTTTTCAAAAAGAAAATTTTTACAAAACCCATATAAGTGTTATTTCTTCTTTTCCCTACTCTATGATTTCCTGGGATTGTGTGTTGGGTTGGGAGATGGAGGGGAGCTGTTCTCTGAAGTGGTCTTTTTTTTTGAAATTCAATTAACACAGATTCTATTTGGTGCCTTGTTTTCAAAAGCTTCTCTAAACGTTCCCCAGGTTTTGTCTGCTTCCTTTATCATTTGAGCAAAGTGACATTAAAAAAAAGGGATCAAGAAAATGATAGAAGGTCTGAAGAAAAATAGGTTAACAAGAGAACTGGGCACTCTGAATCTAAAAGTCTGAAGGGAAGAATGATAACTGCCAGCAAATATATAAAAGGATAGAAAGAAATTATTCTCATTAGTCAACCCAGATAGAACATGAAATAATATGCTTAAGCTACTGCAAAGAAAATGTAGGTTAAATGTTATGAAAAAGTTTAGCCAAATGAGAATAGTGAGACATTGAAATGCGCTGCCGAGAGATATTATGGAACCACTATCGCAATAAATGTTCAAGGTGAACCATCTATTAAATGTTGGTTTGGGACCAAACAAATTAAATGGAAAACTGTTGTACGGAGGCTATAGATTGGATGAGCTTTTCCATCTTGTGTAATTTTGCGATTTCCAAATAAAGATTCACATAAGTCAGGAGTGGTTGTGTCTACACAAATGGGCAAGGTGAGAAAATGTCAAAGAACAGAATCAGGGCAAGTACTTGAGGCAAGAAGAAAAGCAGTGGTTGAACTGTTGGACATTGAAACTAACAACCCCATACAAACTTGCTCCCCCTGTGGTGATGCAATGGCACCAACATGTCTTCTGCAGTATCCCATAGGGGAGTTTCAGCATGTTGAGGCCACCTCAGAGTAAGGGAACATTTGTTCTCTTGGCCCAGGGTAAGTCCCAGCATGCCATGGGTCAACTTGGACCTGCACTAGCTACAGATCTGGCACAAGTTCACACTGAACCAGGAAAGTGAATTAGGCCCAGTAATGGAGTTAGGATTTGTCAGGATCTGCTGTTGCCAAACCCACCCACCCCTTCCCTGGCCCAATCGACCCTCCTCCCCACCATCTTCAATCCTATTCATCTACCCTTTGTCCTGTTCAAACCTCTCCTCACCTCCCTCCCACCCCCTGGTGGTCTTTTAATTTTCATTCTGAAAATTCAGAATTCTCAGATTTTTTTTATTTTTGCTGTCCCTGAAAAAATATATTTAATACATTTATTTTGCAAATATTTATATATATATTTTTAACTCTAGCAGATGGTATAATTAAACATTGCAAAGGTATGCATTAAATATGGCTTATCCCACAAACAGACTGAATCCACAGACATCTCCATATAATATTAGTTTGGATCGTCTGGGAAATGCAAGACATTTGGGATCAAACATTCCATCAGAATTTGCGGCAAGATAAGAATTTGGTAATGCTAATTTATTCACTCATTTAATTGTGTTCTTCCCCGAATTGTATGCTGTGTTTCATCAGTTATTCTTCTGCACATACATAAGGCAGGATGGGGGGAAAAATGAGGAAAACATGAAAAGAAATGAAAGCTTGGGCAAACATGTACCAGTTATTAAATTAATGTTACAGACTTCCCATGTTAAATAAAAAAGAAGGTGAAGTGAAATGGTGGCATGGAACCACAAAACAATGGTGGCATGGAACCAGCATTGTTGTGGTACTGGTGATTATTATTCTCAGTTTGTGATTTCTGTTGGAAAAATCAGCAAATAAAGATCAATATTCCAGTTAATGCTTTCCATTGAGAGTATCACAAAATATACAGATGAGCATAACATGCTAATTAAGATTTGCTCTCTAGCTGCCATACAGAGAACTCCTATTGACTGAAATAAAAATTCAGCAGGCAGAGCAATACCTGCATAATTGATTTGTCTATTAGGAAATGCATAAATGACATATCTTTAAATGAGGATTTTTTTTTTAAAATTTTCCTCATTTCTTCTATGAAGCTACAGCAGAAAAAAGCTAATGCATCACCCGGGAAAGGTTTTCCATTTAGTCTTGACAGAGGGTTGCTGACCACGTCTGCCAACACAAAATAAGCAAAGGAAATCAAGAAAACTGGTGAGATTGATGACTAGCCTATTTATGCAAGATATTGGTGCACGTCCTGGTCTGCGAAAACCAACAAAAACTGCCTGAAGGTAGGGTCCTATAGCTGAATCTTTTTATTAAAACCATTTTCTCCACTGTAGTTTTAATCAAGCAAATTTCAGTGGATGTGATATGAGGCCTGTAGCCCAAGAGCCAAGCAAAACTTGATATTTGTTTTTAGGCATCTCACTTGGTCATAGTCTGTAGTTAGAGGAGACTATCCTCTTGTGATTTTAACCCTTTCAAACCTTGCCCACACTTCCCCCCCCTCACTCTGCCAATTTGAATGAATGACCTCACCTGAACCTTATTCCTTAACTTTTCAAATTCCCATCCACATCTTGGTCCTAACCAGTACCGGCACAACCAGGCCTCATGGCCTGCACTGAATCCCACGCAGGTTAGGAGGTGGCTGGAGGTCACTTTGGGGTAAGGGGATATTTTTTCCCTTTAGCTCATGTCAAGTCCCATCCTGTGGGGCTTCTTCGATCTGTGCCAGTTATTTAGCTGGTGCAAATCCGGGAAGCCTGTGTAGGGCTGCCCGGCCTGAGAGTGGAGGTTAGGAAGTGGCGTGCTCCCTTGCCATACCACCTCCTTCTGGGCCTGATCTTCCCCGTGTTGCACCCTACCCACCCAGAAATGGCCCCTCCTTGCCTCCCATTGCATTTCCACCACCCTTCCCTGCCACCTAGCACGAACTTACCTGTGCAAGCTGGTTTGAGGATCGATCGTGCATCGGCAGGCCAGCACACACCTTTGTGCCAGAGCTGTCGGCACCCGAGTAAGCACAAATGAAGTTTATGGCACATTTGCAACACTTGGAACCAGTGCAGGCTGTCAGCTCAGTGGCAACACAGGATTGTGCTAATCTAATTTAAATTTGCCAGTGTTTAGTCCCTGATCTGTTAAACATCAGATTTAGACAGGCTGGTATGACATGATGTACTTCTTTGTACATCCTAGGTTTCTTGATCCTTTGTCTTTGGGGACTGGCTATCTCACATTTCTGTCTTGCTTTCCTGGGGAAGGAGAAAGAGAAGCAAGTACATTACAATGTTAACCTGTATTTTTCAACACTTGAAAAAAAAGTTTGCCATTTGTTCCAGCACCACTCACTCTTGCCCAGTCAGCTGAGATCAGCTGCAGCTATGATGATAGCCACAACTGATGAGGAAGATAGGCTGATGTGGGCAGTGGTGACGGTGGATGTTTGTCTCCTTACCCTCTCTACCACTTTACCCTGTCAGAGAGCACTTGAGTTCCATCCCTGAAATCTTTCCCATCCTGCCAACTGCTCTGAATTTCTGAATCAGAAGATCTTTATCTATGTGGTGAAGAGAACATCTGAACAAAACCTTAATATGCATAAAATATATCAAACACTATATAATATATGAGTGTGAACTATTCCTGCATGTATTCACCCAGTTCATTCAGAGTGAAGCAGTTCTAAGTCCCATTGGTTTCCACAAGAGAAAGTTAATCATGTGCTTAACTCTCCCATTGAACATTATGGGGCTTAAATTTGATTAGGTTTGGTCAAATGGTGTTCATGCTCCTTAAGAATATATTTCTAGCTTTCTCCACTTCTCTTACTGTTGCACTACGAATAAGGTACAGAAAAAAAACAGCAGGTAAAAGCATCTGAATCAATGCACCTAAATTTCCAGACACATTTTATAACCCCATTTGGAAACACTAAAATGAATGAGTGTCAGGATGAGCCTATGCCAAAAGTTACGTGTTTGGCTTGTTTTAAATAAGATGATTAACTATCACAGTGATGGAAAACTTCATGCTCTTTTTATCATCCTGGTCTCTTCTACTGACCCATCTTAATTTCTTTTCTCTTTGCTTTTGTGTGGCTCATTTGGATGGTCAGTGGGACGTCTATCTTCTGTCTTTCCTTTAAAAAAAAAATAGGTTAAATCACTGCAACATGGCAGTTCAAAATGCAACCTTAGGAGCGCTGGAAAAAGTATGCATGAGAGAGCTGATGGCAGAGATTCCCAAACTGTGTTGTTGCAATATTAACAATATTTATATATCGCTTTTCAACGAAAAGTTCACAAAGCAGTCTACAGAGAAAATGTCTGCCTGTCATTGCCTTCCCAAAAGGGCTCACAATCTAAAAAGATGCAAAAAAACACCAGTACACAGCCACTAGAAAAGACACTGCTGGGATAAGGAGGGTCAGTTACTTTCCCCCTGCTAAATAAAAGAGGAGCACCCACTTGAAAAAAGTGCCTCTTACCCAGTTAAGCAGAAGTTTTAAATAATTTTTATTTTTATTTTTAGTTGTTCCAAGGCACAGGGAGCACAGCAGAGGAGACCATGGCCTCCCTGCATCACCTGGAAGGCCAGAACTGTTAATAATAAGATTTAAAAAAAATAATTTTATCCCCAACAGTGGCATGGTCATGGTGATTGTGTTGCTGCCTTTGCCCTTCCCCTGTCAGCACTTACCCCAGTCCCCAAACTTCCAGAGAGTTTGGGAACAGCTGCCTTATGGCGTGGTAGATTCCTTGTGGCTGACACAGCTCATGCAGCGGGCTCCTATTCATTGGAAGGCCAGGAGTGCAACACCCCACTGCCATGGAAAACAAGTATCCATTTGCAGTCAGGTTCATCTCCAGTCCAGTCTGTATCCATGTAGCCTATTAGCTTCATATTGTCACTAACTGGCCATTTTAGCTTGAAGTCTAGAGTTCCTTTCAGATAACTAGCTATTGTCTTAACTGTAGTTCAGTCTCTCTTTGTAGGTGAATTGGTTTTTCTGCTTAAGATCTCTATAGCAGTTGCAATATATGATCTGGTTTGTTACTCTGATACAACAGTTTTCCTATAGTTGTGGTAGGGACAGGATCTCAGCAGCAGTCATGGGCGTGCTGGATCCTATCACAGTGAAAGAACTGCCAACGTGGCAGGGAAGGCTTTACTGCTTCACTATATTCAGCACCAATGGAAGAGGCACAACAGCAACAGCTGGTAAGTATAGGATCGAACCATCATTTATCGTTTCACAGGAGGGCCATACTCTGCAGTTATCCATGCCCTTTGGACCAATGGATAATTAGAAAATGAAAACGGGCAACCTGCAAAAATTACTTCCTTCTGTCAAGTGCAGTATTTCTAATGTCAAAGTTCATAGAGGGACCAGGGAGGGAAAAACCTTTTCAGTCATGAGTGGCTCTGAACTTAAGGAGGAGAGGTCATTTTACACCAGCGGCCAGGCACCTGAAGAAACTTAGTGTTTTGCTCCCTCCTCCAGGAATGTCAGTGGCCTTGTATGTAGAAGGGCAGGAGGTATGGTCTGATGGCTGAACTGCTGTACTGCCTTAAGAGCTAAGGAAGAACAACCATGGTCTCGCTTCTGAATGAGAGACAGATATAAGACTGATAAGCTGCTGTTACCTGTTGTGGTGGGGCAGAGTTGCTGCTGAGTTGGTGAACCACCTCGGTGAGAGAGTGGGGGAGTGTGTGAGAAGGTCAACCAACAAAGAACAACCTTGAGGTCCTTCTGGGCTTGATATATGGTTACCTGCTGAAGCTTGATGCAGCCATACTGTGAAGGCAACATCTGGTGATTGAGGGTTCTGTGAGTCTTTGTCACAGATCATGCTGTGAAAACCTAATTGAAAAATGGTGGTTCAGACTACCCAAATCTAGATTATCTGTATGTATGTATATAAGGTTCAAGCGTTGGCAGTGCCACATAGGGCAGATAAAATTTTTCTGTCTGTAACTCAGGAGCCTCCACCTTTCAGCATTGACAATATTGAGCTAGAATGGACCAATGGTCTGACTCAGTACAAGTTATGTTGCGCATGGCACATTTCTCACAGAAGCCTGCATGGCAGCAATCTTTTATTGTACAGACCACCATCTCTTTTCTATCCCCCCCCCCCAAAAAAAAGGCAGGTTGATCACACTGATGCATGCATACAAGATATTTAAAAGCAGTGCTTTTTTTGTAAATAAAAAGGTGCAGGAACTCATAACTTGTTAATCTTTTATTTATTTATTTATTTTAAACCATTTTTTATTGGAGAAATAAAATATTTTTTATGTGCTTCCCCCTAAAGATGAACTTACTTCTGAGTAGACATGCATAGGATTGTGATGTCAATCTCCACATCCCCTTCCCCCTAGCTACTTTTTCTACACATGGGGAAAAATACTGTACAAGTGCACTTGTAGCATGTAGTATATAGTGTGGCACTACTTTGAGGAGAGGAAGCAGTGAATGAATTCCGAAAAATGGCTTACATGAGTTCCATGTAGTAAAATTACTCTAAGCAACTGTGGGAGTAAGAACAAAAAAGGAATTCTTACACGAGAGGGGTCCTTAGGTACACATAGAAACAGCTACATTTGCAAACAAGTGATTAAATATGGTTTAATTCAGGTATCAGAATACTCTGTGTCTTTGGGAAGGCGCTTGACATGTAATTGTATGTTCTCTGCTGCCCTGAGCAGCTGCTGTGCATTGCTGGAGAGGAGCTGCAAACGCTGGCTGGCGGAGGGCATGCTTGTGGGGGAAGGATGAGGAGGATCTCTGGCAAGGCTGGACAACACGTTGTACACATGTAGAATCCTTTTTCACCCACCCTTAGCATGTGAAAACGGGTGCAGATATATATCTCTGCCAGGATTAAGAGCCCAATCCTAGGTATGTCTACTCTGAAGTAAGTCTTGTTCTAGTCAATGGAGCTTACTCCCAGGAAAGTGCCTAGGATTGCAGCCTAAGAGCCCAATCCTATGTATGTCTACTCAGAAGTCCACTTTAGTGAATGGGGCTTACTGTGGATAGGATGGCAGCCTCAGGGCCCAATCCTGTGCCTGTTTGCTCAGAAGTCAGTCCCACTAGAGGCAGTGGGGCTTCCAGGAAAGTGTGGAGAGGACTGCAGCCTCAGAGCCCCTCCTGTGCCTGTCTCCTCAGAAGTCAGTCCCATTAGAGGCAGTGGGGCTTTCTCCCAGGAAAGTGTGGAGAGGACAGCAGCCTCAGAGCCCCTCCTCTGTCTGTCTACTGAGAAGTCAGTCCCATTAGAGGCAGTGGAGCTTCCTCCCAGGAAAGTGTGGAGAGGACTGCAGCCTCAGAGCCCCTCCTCAGAGCCCCTCCCCTGTCTACTCAGAAGTCAGTCCCACTAGAGGCAGTGGGGCTTTCTCCCAGGAAAGTGTGGAGAGGACTGCAGCCACAGAGCCCTTCCTCTGCCTGTCTACTCAGGCTGCAAGGCTATGACACTTTCCTGGGAGTAAGCCCCATTGAACACAATGGAACTTACTTCTGAGTAGACATGCTTGGGCTCTCAGGCTGCAAGGCTATGCACCCTTTCCCAGGAGCAAGCCCCATTGAGCACAATGAGACATACTTCTGAGTAGACAAGCCTAGGCTCCTGCTGTTGATTGGCAAGGGGGCTGTACCAGCCAGCTTCCTTCCTCTCCTCCTCCGCCAAGCCAGTACCTGGGCGTTCTATGGGTACCGCAGCCCGTCTCCCTGGCTGGCTGGCTGGCTGTCCATCCTCCTCGGCATTGGCACGTGTCCCCCACGCCCTCCACCGGCTTGGAAGCTGTGCTGGGAAGCAGAGCGCGGGGGGAGGGGAGGCAGGCTAGGCTCAGGCGAGAGCTTGGGATGAGGGCAGGAGGGGGTCGTTGTGCGGTCAGGCAGGGGCCAGGGGCCAGGTGCTCGCCCACCCTGCACCCCCCAGCGAATGCCTCTATTTTGCTCCCCCCAATGCCTCCAAAGGGGAGGGGCCCCTGCAAAAAGGTGCCGGAACTCCATCCCCCCCCTGTTCCATTAGAAAAAAAGCCCTGTTTAAAAGCATCCATAGACTTTAATGTGTTTTCCATGAGTACTCTCACATTTGATTTTATTCCTGACACCTGACACTTACATCTACAATTAAAATAAACAAGCCAAGGGAAGAAAAGTGAGAGAGGAGAAAAAAAAAAAAACCCTTTTGCACCTCAGTGAAGATCCAGTCAGAAGATGCATCTCGAGGACAGCCACTCAGTATTGCCGGCCATTATCTCTAACAGGTGCAATTATTCTGCTTTGGTTTCTGCAAGCAAAGATGTAAAACATTTATTTAAAGCTTTTCTCAATGATGAGCTTCTCGTTGACACTCTTGTAGTTTTAAAGCCTGCCACCAAAGGGATGGGTGCGTGTGTGGAAATGTCATTAATGCCTAATCAACACCTGTGCTAACTTGGCTTGACATCTCTTCATGAAAATGTTTTGCTACCTTAATCCCATAAGGGAGATTAGAATACTAGTAAATACCATTCTCGTTCATCAAGGGGCATCGGTCTCTTCTTTAAGGTTAACAGAGGCTCCTAATATGTTCATGCATTCCACAGAATTTGGAATATCTAGGTATAATGGCTAAAACACAGGCACAACATGGTTCATTGATAAACTCATGTGGTGTACTTGAACCTGATAGATGTAAGACCAAATCGGAAGTCATATGTATATATTTATGCTTTCATATGTTAATCAAGTTCTTAATCCTTCTGCTCTGGTGCTTTCTTGGCACGTCCATTATGAACAGAAGAGTTTGCATCAAGAAAATCCAATTATTTGAGCCAGGAGGCTTACTAAATCCATTTTAAAATCCTTCCTCTTACAATTTACGTAATCTGCTGGACTAAACTCGTAAAACATACATTTATTTTTGTCATTTAATTCTAAAGCTAATTAGCTTGAAGAAATCCTGAATTACAAAGAGCAGAACCTTTTGTGTCTGCAAATGCTAAATATAATAGTGTGTTATGAGAAGGCAGGCTATACCAGATACCAACATATTTTGAAATGAACCTAAGACCCTTCAGCACCCAGCTTACATTACCAAATCCTTTTCTCTCAACTTTAAATCCTTACAATACAATTTATTTTATCTCTGTCCTCTGCAAATATACTCTGTGTGCAGGACAATAAATTAAAAGTATTAACACAGCTTTCCAAAGTGTACCAAATTTGTGTGGTAGCCAAGACATCTGATATACGATTATCACATCTGGTCTTTAAGAAGGAAAACAGGCCTTGATGTTCATGCATGCCACAGGTTTCCTAAAAATCTTGCATTTTTTCTGCTAAAATACTTTTGCCAATAAGATCTCTGTATTTGGCAGGGAGAGGAGATTTGCATGTTTTTATGTGAAAAATATTTTGGTTTGGCCTTCCCTTATTGAATATTTTTGTATCTTTAAGAAGGAAAAGAGCCCTTGATGTTCATGCATGCCACAGGTTTCCTAAAAATCTTGCATTTTTTCTGCTAAAATACTTTTGCTGATAAGATCTCTATATTTGGCAGGGAGAGGAGATTTGCATGTCTTTATGTGAAAAATATTTTGGTTTGGCCTTCCCTTATTGAAAAAGGTAAATAAGAAAAAGAAAAAATCTATGATCACATTGCTTTCTACGTAATTCTGCCTTTGGAGTATGAATCCAGATTTATAACTTAATTCACACACACACACACACACACACAAATATTATACTGCACTTCCTAGTATGCCATTATTTAATTTTTCAATTATATTATTTCTCGATTTGGATTGCATTGCGTCAGTTAATTTCTTGTATTCTCTTTACCCTTTTAAAATTCACTTTTCATCTTTCCTCTTAGGCTACAATGGTTACCCCTACAAGTAACTGCTTATATGAGTAGTCTACTCGCTGGAACAAAATTACACTAGGGATATGCATTTACACAGAATGGCTGATCCACTTCTGTCAAATGTTTTAATAATGCAACTTGCACATTTCTAAGGTCTATAAAAACCTGCAGATTAATATGTGGTGATTGAGTAGAGAATAATCTAGATGCACTTTCCACTTCTTGATTCTCAGAGTGGAGAGTGCCTTTGTTTACTTTGTACTTTTCTTGCCATCTATAAATGTGGTAAGCAATATGAAGCCTTCTATAAATGGCAGCTAACATTATTTAGTTGTGTTTCTTGTTACAAGAGCCATGTATTTTCTTTTGACATTGAATTTCCTAGGAACGCCTCATTTTTAAACATCTTCGCTTGTCTGAATTTTCCAACTACCATTTTTGACAGAAATAATCCACCGGTATAGAAAAATGGGGGGGGGGGAAGGAATGTTATCTTTGACATTAACAATCCGAGTGGAAAAAAATCAGAACAATTTAGCTGAAATGTATTAATCAGTTGCTAGTGAAGGTTGCATCAGGTAGTAAGTGCCATCACACCTAAGCAAAATAATAATTAACTATGCAACCTGAATTTAGATTAGAGTAGTCATGCAGGTAATTTAAACAACAAAGCTGTTCAGAATTCGTTCTTGAAAAATATCAGCTTGAAATAAAGCTTTTATGTTACAGTGTACATCTATACCTTTGGAGGAAAGGAAGAAATTTAAAACTTTCCATCCATCTATAGTACAATGGAAGAAATGTAAAATTTTTCCTCTAAATGTACTACTCTCTCCTCTAATTCCTAGTCCCTTCTTACTCTTTCACTACTCTTCTCCCAAGTCTGATGTTCACTCAGTTGGAAGAAGTGGGATGAAAAATAAAGCCCCATAAAACTGTCTTTGGGTGCAATCCTATCTTGTGCTGGAAAAGCAAGCCAAGAGGCTCGCCTTGTATCCAGCGCAGAATAGGGGCCCAAGGTGGCTCGGCCAGAGGCAAGGAAAAACTTTTCCCCTTACCCCTGGGTAAGGCACCTTTGGCCCAATGGGTCTCCTTGGACTTGCACCATCTCAGGTGGCATGTCAGAGGAGAGTGGAGCAGCTTGATGCCGCCTCATTCTCCCTGGGAATGGGGGTTGGGATCCGAAATAACTGCAGGATCTGAGCCCCACCTTCTGCTCTCCACCCATCTACCCCCAGGGCCACCTACTACCTGCCCTCCCAGGATTGCCTCCCTCCCGCCCGCCCACCCCAGAGCATGGGGCCACACATGGGCCCACCCAGGCTGACATAAGACTTGTGGAGGAAGCTGGTGCAGAGCCTTGCGTCAGTCTCCACAGGCTGGTGCACCTCTGAGTGCCGGCCTGGCTTCCTCCGGAGGAGGCGCAAACGTGCCTTATGGCAGATTTGCGACCCTCCTGTGCCGGCGCAAGGGACTTGCGCCAGGCCAAGTGAAGGACTGGATTGCACCCTTTGTCTCTCAATAATGATGGGACCATTGCAAGAGGCATACACCATCTCATTTGTTGGTCTAAAACAGGGGTTGGCAAACCCCGGCCCGTGGGCCATTTGTGGTCCTCAGGGTCCCCAATCCAGCCAGCAGGGAGCCCACAGTCTCCAATGAACCTCTGCCCTGTTGGAGCTCGTGCTGGCCTGCAATTGCCAGTTGCAGCCACAGACGTAAGCTGTCGACTGAATTAGAGCAAGGTCTTGTTTCCTGCTTTTCCTTGTGTGTTATTCCCTGCCCCCTGCCCCCCCCAATTGCCTCTGAACAATTTATGTCTTCATGTGTTTCCATCTTGGTTTGTATGTTTTCACTGTGCAAGAGGCGTGTAGCAGCAGTTCTTGGTTCTCATATGGTTCTACATGCCTGTATTATAGTTCTCATTTGTTTTATAAATAAGTTCAGTATAATTCATTTATCCATATAAATTTGGTCTCTAAAGTGTACATTTATGTAAATTTATTCAAATTTGAAACATATTAATTCTTTTTTCCCCAGTCCCCGACACAGTGTCGGAGAGATTATGTGGCCCTCCTTCCAAAATGTTTCCCCACCTATGGTCTAAAGAAAGTTGAAATTCACTGCCTAATCTTATCAGCTAGCCTGTAGTGTACATTGGCATTGGTGTGTGTTCCATTGCCTGCTTTGGGCCAGCCAGGGAATAGGACACAATGGAGAGGTAAATAAAATAATTTTTAAACGTTCCTTCCCCACTGCACCATGGTACTCAATGGGATTATTTGGACCTGTGCTGGCCCTTTGGCTTCTGTAGGTCTGGGTAGCCTCCAGGGGGTGTGTCAAGGCCTGGAAGGGAGCATAGGATATCAGCATCAACTCTGTCACCAATATCCACCCTCTGCCCTACCTGACACACCCCTGGCTAGCCCCAGTCTCCACCCTGATCCTCCCCTTCACCATCCATGCCCCACCCCAGCACCAACTTACCAGGACTAGTGGCTGGGTACTCCGGTGGCTCAGCACATGCATGGTAGCCAGCCATTCACACTGGCAGCCCCATTCTGCAGACTATGGCTGTGGTTGAAGAGCCAGGAGAATTCCATCAGCACAATCATTGGTACAGGTCTAAGTAGACCTGTTCCACACTGGAGGCTGCACTGGCCAAATGTTCCCTTACCCTGAGGAGCCCTCTGAGTCTGCCCCTCTGCAGGATGCAGCACATGTGAGGAGGGAAAAGATAGGACTGGGGCCTTAATCAAGAGTTTCTGATGAGCTACTAGGCTAGTGTCCATTTAATTGACCTGATTAAGGCTACCTAGGTATTGTACTGCCAGCTCTGCTCATACAATGACTAGACTAGTCCACCCTGTAGTACTTTTTCTGTGAGTCATGATTGTCCTATGAAGCTCAGTGGTTCTTAATAAGAAAACATGTCTCTGTCTATATGTGTGTGTGTGTGTTTGAGGGAGGTATCACCTACCTGGGCATGCCAGATTATTTTTTGGAGGGCAGCAGAGGGCTAGTTTTGATATTTTTCATTAATAAATATATACAAGCACAGTTCTGTATAGCTCAAAAACTTAATTTCAGCTTTTGGAGCATTAAGCTATTCGAATAAAGGGATCACCTTACATTCTCTATGTTTTTTTTATGGCTAGGGCAAACCTGCTGTGAATGTGGATTTAACATCAATGAAAATGTTTCCATGCCACATGCATGGCAGAAAGAGCTTGCATTAAAAAGAACTATGAAGTACCAAGCCCTCCAAACAACTCCTCTGCCCATTTCTTTAACAGCACTTTTGTTCGTGCGTTCTAATCTAAAATGTGATATCTATTTCCTAGACTAAATTGACCCCAGGGGAAGATTACTTTATCTCTCTCTAGGATATGTATCTGACAATAAATATAACTTATCATATACAGTTCTATTGTATATTTTAGTGTAAAACGTTCACAGCATAAATATTGCCCATGCAACTTTTATCTAGAGGAATATGTTTCACTTGCTTTAGTTCAGTATTGCTCCAAGATGGTTCAAACATCAAATGCAGATTATCCCATGTATCCATTTAATGACAGGACCATTTGCCCATCATCAGGGTTTTGCCTCGGACACTAATTCAGGTTCTGTCTTCAGAACCTTATTGTTCCTTAATGACTGGGATGTTTTCTTCTGGGCCCAATACTATCCCCTGCCAGCCCATAGCCCAGTGCTGCTAACAGAGCACACACAGCATGCTATGGGGGGGGGGGGTGGTTGACCAGATGACCCATGATAGCTGAGTAAAAAAGGTTTTGTTTTTTTTTTTACCTCCCTGTAAGCCACCTAACCTCCAGAGGTTCTCCTCAGATGTACCAGCTCATTTGTTGGCCTAAGTCTGAGAAGACTCTGGGAGAAACTCTGGACCAGGAAAGTGGGATAGGATCTTGGTATGCACAGATGCCACCAAGACCCACATCCGCTGGCAGCTGCATTCATCCATGTGGCGGAAAGGTTTTTCCTCCACGAGCCTGGGACTTATGATGGCAGATCACAAGAGCTGCCACCATAAGACCTGGATAGGATAAAGCTGCCAATGTTCTGGAATTTCTCTTCAGTCTTTGGAATGTAACACAAGCACACATGCCAGCTACTAGAGCTGCCACAGAAACAATGTGTAGTAAGAATTGGAGACCCGGACAGACACAAAGGCAGAGGGAATCATAAGGAGACATGGGGATTTATCAGTCTTGGGTGTTGCACAGTTCATAGTGTTGCTCTCTGGGAATCTGATGTAGGTTATACACATTTGCTGCCTGTAGGACCCTATTTGCTTCCACCGTGCTCTCTTGGTATATTTGTAAATAAAATGTGTATTATAAATACATGGAAAGTCTCCAGAGCTCTCACGTCCTAAGCCCTTTTACTGTTACCCTGAATGTATGTGTGTTTATTTTATTTTTTTTCTGCTTTGGGAGAAGGGGGACTGTGTAACCACACATTCAAGTCCTGAGGAGAAAAAGGGAGGCCAAAGGGGACAACCCAGAACGGGATATTTTTGAAGTTGCTTATGAAGAAATACTAAGTGCTCGTCAGAGGTACAGTTCCAATGGGGTCTAATTAACATTTGCCTTTAAAATTAAGACGATGGAGTAAGCCATTAATTTGATTGCTATTGTTCTTTCTGCTTTTTTAAAAAATGTGGACTTCCTTTTGGCTAATTAACCACTAAACATTTTACAAGCAGTCCAAGTGCGGAAGCAGTAAAAAGATGAATAGCACTTATGAAGTAATCGGCAAAAAGGTATATTGGGCTTTTTAAGCAACGATATTTTGCATCTTAATACAGGAAGAAAGGCTCTTTTGTACTGCAGTTTGATGGGTCATTAGTAAATTCTCAGAACTCAGCACCAGATAATAATGACTTAAGGCTAAAACTAACTTGCTGAGACTGGGGTGGGCAAGAGAAGCACAGGATATCTCCAGAGAAAACACTTAATGTTTGTGTCTTGGCATTATCAAAATACCCCTGGTGTTATCTCAGATGAATTCCCTGGCTATTTTCTTCTCTTTTGACAGCAAAGTCAGAGCTGACAAACCAAGGCAGTTCTCAAGGAAATTCAATTACTGAAATGTCTGACAGCTTGCTTTGCTACTTCTAACGAAAGTTTTCAAAGTTACATGCTGCATATATAATATGGCTTCTCACTACAAAGGACCATATTTGCATTTTCTAGGGGAAAATCATTTTAAAGCTGTAGATTTCTAATGATAAAAGGGAAGGGAGTGAAATGTTGAAGCTCCCATTTTGAAAAGAAATAAAAAACAAGTCAGGTGCCTGCCAAATGAACCCAGGAAAACACCGTGTTTTCTTAAAAGCATAATTTACTGGCCTTCACATGTAAGTGCTGAGGGTGTCATTCATTCTGAAAGGTTATTTGGAAAATAATTAGCACGTATTATTTATGCATGATGCCGGGGACTAACTTTTTATAGGAGGGAACCATTTAAGTTCTCCCTGTCTCCAGGTTTTTAACAAGCTCAATTGCCACAATGGCAGCATTTTTAACATTTGATTGGGGATAATGGGATTCCTCATTTCCCCTCATTGCACCTTCATTCCAATCTTCCTATTACCTGGATTATTCTCCAATTAGGGGAAGATTTTATTGCAAAACAAGGGATAAACAAAACTGTGGGTACAATCCATGAGCTCCAGAGTGTGCCCCATTTTTTCCCCCTCTAATTAGGAAATACTCTGCAGTTTTAATAAAGAAATCCAGGGTTCCTTTAGAGGACAATGGAAAGAATATGGCTTTTTATCAAATCTAAATAATTTCACAGTCCAATCCCACTGATAGAATGCAGGTTGTGCCAGTGACAACTGCTTTATGGCAGTCATAAAGCAGCCGCTGATGCTGTGTGCTGCTCGGCGGCTGGTGGGGAGGCTGGAGCAATCTCCTGTGCACTGGTGGACAGCCAAAGATCCTCAGACTAAGGTTGGCCAGAGGACAAGTCAGGTGAGAGAGGATAGGAGTGGGCTGAACAGGCAGGGAGTAGGCAGATCAAACCTGGGAAGGGGGTGGTTTAGTCAGCAGTGATGCCTGCCAAATCCTAACCTCATTCCTGGGCCCAATCTGCCTTAATGGGTCAATGCAGTCTTGTGCCACTCTGTAGCTGGCATAGTTCTGAGTTGATCCATGGTGGCTACTGAGGCTTAGTCTGAGGCAAGAGAACATTTGTTCTGTGGTTCTCTTGAACAACAAGAGAAAACATGCTGAAACTACCCTGCAGCATAATGTGGAAGTCAAGCTGGCTCTACTGCGTGACTGCATGGGGAGTTACATAAGATTGGGCTGTAAGTTGCTTTGAATTTTGTTTCAATTTGTCCAGAGTGTTTTCATCATTCCATATGCCTTTGAAGTACATCAGTTTCACAAGGAAAGTGTTGCATTCAAAAAAATGCATTATGAGCATACAAAGTAGACTTCTCACCATACTATCTGTCTAGCAAAGGACATTGGCCCCAGGGATGCATCCACCTGGTGTTGTGATGTATTTGTCTTTGTGCCAGTGGCTGGAGCAACTAACACTCTTTCTATTTTCCTGGCATCCTTTGTGTCCCGACCTACACCTTGGTCTCCTCTCATCCAAGAATTGGTAAACAAGTAGAGCCAATCAAAGCTTCTGCTGAACCCACCTTCTTCCTGGGGTGTGGGGATTCTTTAAGGAAGCCATGATACACAACCGAAATGTGGGGGCATAGAAAGGATATGCAAGTCAAGTCCCACAGACATGGCTGTGGGTGACTTCTAGGAAAATCAGGAGCATTGCAATATGTTTGTCCTAAACAAACTTTAATCTAGTAAACAAAGTCCTAAGTTGGAAATGTCCCCACCAACCTAAGACGGATGCCACCAGAAGTTAATCAGAAATTTTGGAAGCTGCAGCAGAAAAATAATCCAGTTAAAAAGGGGGCAAATACCACTCTTTCTTTTTATTTCCCCCTTTTCATGAAATGGATAAAGGAAGCCCCTTTTCCTTAAGAAATCCAGTTGCTTACTGGGTAAATATTTTCAGCACCCTACCTGCCAGTGTTTCCCTCTGTGAACTGCCTAGACCTCTTTGAGTTCACAAAAGGGACACCTCAGCCCAATCCTAACTTGTGCTGGAAACAGGCAGACCAGCGGGCCTGTGCTGTATCCAGCGCAAGTTTGGGACTGACTGCAGGCCAGCCCAGGGCAAGGGGAAACATTTCCCCTTACCCCATGTCATGCTGCAGCAGCCCCAATGGGTCTACTCATTTGGCGCAAGTTGGCGCAAATCCTGACAACTTTGCCTGACAAGTTGGCGCAAATCCAAGCAGCTCGAGACTGTTCTAGGCCGCCCAAGAATGGGGTCAGGTTTCAGCATGACTGCCGGGTCCTGGCCCCGCCTCCCGCTCAGTGCCCTCCGGCAAACAGTCCTGCTCACCACCTGCCTCACCCAACCCCGAAATGTCTCTCTTCCACCTCCTCCCCACACTCCCCATGTCCCCCTTGACCCCTGCATTGGCTGAACTTGGCCAATGCAACTCACTGGGGGCCCATGGTGGCGTGGCCTAACTCCCAGAAAAGTGACACAAAAGTGACACTCCTGGTGCATGGGACTTGCATCGGCCCAAGTGAGAGTCAGGATTGCGCCCCGTCTACCCTCCCCTCTTTAGCAATATCACAGCTCTGGTCAACTACATAGGACCACATGCTCTGTTGCCTTCACTGAGTCCATTACAAACTGTAGTGATTTCTATTGTCTCCACTTGACAATACTGCCTTTCCTTTTCTCCCTGAAATTGCAAATACTGTCAATATTTTGTGTCAGTTACTTCTGTCTCTTTGGTATACCCCTCAAATGCCAATACACAGTGTGTGTCCACTATAAGCCAGTGGTCAAGCAGCCCTTCACAGGAATCAGAGTTGCATGTGTAGTCACGGTTGTGAGGAGCACTCCTGGTAGCAAGAAGCATGTGCACACCCCCCCCCATTCCATTCAATGCTTATAAATCTGTTTGCCGACCTCTTGCTGAACCGTTTAAACAATCTGGTGGCTCTAAGATGGAAACCCTCAAGAAACTCAGATGGAAAGTAAGTTTATAGCATTGGTTTGGCATGCAAGTGACTTCTGCTTTTGTTAAATTCCCCAAATGGCTCTTTCTTATAGGAGTTGTAGAGAAGAAAAGCACGGTAAAGGAGGGGAAAACATTCATTCCTGTTGGGAACTTGGGAAAGAGACACTGATTGCCAAGTGTAATAGACAAGAATTGCCAAGAATGAATGTGTGCATGTCATTGTAGGCAAACATCAGTATAAGTCCTGCTTCAGTACAAAAGACTTGGAGAAAAAGGTACACCTTTTCCAAGGTTTGGGATGGCTCAAAAATAAACCTCCTTGACTGAGTTAATTATTCAAAAATGCATTTCTTTCTAAGTCACATTTTAATGCTCATTCCCAATATTTCACATGCTTTTAAACCAAAAAGTTGGTATATGTACAGCTGGTAAGATTTTAATGGAACAGACTTACATTCAAATCCCAGCTGAAGTTGACTGGCTGGCCTCAGGCAAGACACCTTCTCTTATCTAAAGCTATCTTAGAGAGTGCCCATTGGGTAGGAAAGACCCCTGAAATTGATCTGCCCTCATGGTTTTGGACCTTTACAGATACTCTAACAGCATCACTGGATGAACCCACAGAAACATGCTTCCAGCAGCATTAATGTTACATTTAAAGGGCATATCTGATCACTGTTATTTGACCATAAAGATTTTTTAATACTGTCATGTATATTATACTTTTACAACTCTATAGTAAATTAGGTGTCCTTATTTTCCAGAACACTGCTTTTTATTATAAAGGCTGATTCTGAATGTTAACATTTGTCAGAATGACAAGGAATGTTATACATGTAGACCTATTTTCATTTTTGTTTAAATCAAAGTTGTCTCCCCTCTCAGTTGTGATTTCCAGTAAATCACTTAGTAAATCTGTAAGATGACTCCCAATCAGTAGTGGGAACCTCTGACCTTCTAATGGCTACATCCTGCTAATGGGATGCACTTTGCCCCAGATCAGCCTTAAAACCTTTGTCAAAGATGATCACAGTGTTGGCTGTCATTCATTACTGTATTTCTTCTTCAAAGACAAATTACAGATATTTTTAGTACCTTCGCTCTATGTTGCTTTCTCTGTCTTTTATTCCTGTTCTTCCCCAAATGTCAGGTGGGCAGCATCTGACTTTTTTTTATTTATCGCCATTGTATTTTTTTGAGTTGTTCCATCACCCCATTTTTTGATCCTTCTGCCATAACAGTGGCATTCTCTAAAGCACAAGCACTGGATAGTATTTTGCTTCATTGCCTGTTAAAAGTAATCTGAGGATAGTAGCTTTGTCTATAGCAAAGACAAGTGCTGATAAATCATTTAGCCTCTCTGCAGTTTTTCTGTCCTCTTTGATTGTACCCTGGTGGAACAGAGGACCCATGGCACTGCCTGTAGAATTTTTCTGATACGTTTCACTATTTCATCTTCCACTTCCCTTTCAGATTCCTTAATCTTAGCTATGAAATGTGCTTTCTGAGAAAAGAGAAAACAACCCTAGCTAGGGATAACTTTCATGCCTTAACAATACTGCACTTTCTTCTTTATATCTCTGCACACCCTTTTATGTGTTCTTTGGATTGTGCACCCCTCAGATTAGGCTGAAATCTCTTTTTGTTTTCATAATATACTAGCCATCTAGCAGTTCAATCCAATTCCCCACAATGCTGTAGCATGCAGCTGTGCTGATGGAGTGCATGCTGCCAACAAGACAACATTTTAACTCTTGGTAGGGCATCTGGCCAACAATGCATCTCCTTGGACCCATGACAACTATATTGCTGGTGTACGTCCAAGGAGAGGAAGGAGCAGAATGGGTTGGAAAATGGGGGATAAGATCTAGCATGCGCTTTTGCTGCCAAGATCTACCCATTCCAGTCTTATTTATTTATACAGGTATTTATATACTGCCTTTCATTGGTCATCAGATTTCTCCTCAGACTTCAATCCAAGGCGGTTTACATAGGCAGGCTGTTCTTAACCCCTGTAGAGATTTTTACAATTGAATAGTTCTAGTCTTTCATAGAACTCCTCCTTGCAGCTGGATTCCTTCCTGGTCTGGCCTCTCTCTGGCCCTTTGCCTCCCACGCTCCACTTGACAGCAACTCTTCTCTGCCACTGAGGGTCAGCTCATCAGTATATCAGCGTGTCGTCAGTTCTCGGGTACTTCCGGTTGTTTCAAACTGGCAGCCTCAAATCTTCAGGTATACAAGGCGGCAGCTCTACCAACTGAGCCAGACCTCCTGCCCACTGTTACTCTCTCCCTGCCACAGTCCACTCCCTGCCCCTGCCTTCACTCTTTCCCCATGCCAAACATCCCCCAAAACACCCATCAGCTACTCCCTCCACCTTACCTGGGCTGGCAGAGCACCCAGGTGAATCTTACGCATGCATGGAGCAACTGGCCACTTCTGCCAGTGGCTCCATCATGCATGACATCAGCTCAGCTTTTGCTCTGCCTCAATGGGGCCTAGAGCAGTGGATCACAAGATCTGCTGCCATAGGCCCATGGCAAGACTGAACCATTAATCACCTTGTAGAAAAGTTTGTCAGAAAGTTGGCTATTCTTGTGCCGCGTTGCACTAATGAACATGGTCCGTCCACTGATATTTTATTGCTTATGCAGTTTGGAAAATACCTTCTGCAATTTGTCTCAGATTTCTTTGGCAATTGTCTTGGATGCTTTTTGTCATCTGCAAACTTTCTGATCCATTGTCCAGCCTTTTTCCATGTCGTAGATGCAAATATTAAAATAGAAAATATCCCAAAACAGGTCATTGAAAACTACCGTAGTTTACCAGTAAAATCTGAATAGACCCTGCTCCCTTTATTTAATGCCTTTCGTTTTGCTTATTATTAATCGATGAAAGAATTTCCCCCTCTTTTCTTTAAAGTGGCATGCTTAGCTTGCTTAAAAGATGCTACTGAGGGAGGCTGGAAAAGACTTTTATAAGAATATTTATTTATTCAGGTATTTATATACCGCCTTTCTTGGTCATCAGATTTCTCCTCAGACTTTAATCCAAGGCGGTTTACATAGGCAGGCTGTTCTAAACCCCCGTAGGGATTTTTACAATTGAATAGTTCTAGTCTGTCATAGAACTCCTCCTTGCAGCTGGATTCCTTCCTGGTCTGGCCTCTCTCTGGCCCTTCGCCTCCCACGCTCCACTTGATGGCAACTACTCTCTGCCACCGAGGGTCAGCTCATCAGTATATCAGCGTGTTGTCAGTTCTTGGATACTTCCGGTTGTTTCGAACTGGCAGATCTTCAGACATACAAGGTGGCAGCTCTACCAACTGAGCCAGACCTCCTGCATACAAATACAAAAGAATACAAATTTTATCTGTAGAAATAGCTTCAGGAAAAGATCATGAGAGATAACTGCCACCTGGTGCTGTACTGGTCAATTCTCCTGCCCTCTTCCTGCTCTCTACACTATTCCTGAATCATACTTTGCTAAGCCTGACATGTCAGCATTAAGTACCCTACTTAATAAGATACTAGTCCATATTAGTGGAGAACTTCCCAAACTTTGTTTTGCTATTTAGTACCATTAGTTGTGCATATATGACTTTGTTTGGAGCACCCACCTCACCTGTGACATTATGTCCATAGGAGAAGGATAATAATAATAATAATAATAATAATAATAACTTTATTTCTACCCCGCCTTTCTCCCCAAAGGGACTCAAGGCGGCTCAAGGATGTGTACACATGTACTACTCCACCACCCTATGAATTGGAATAAAAAAGTGCCCCCGCACTCGCAGTTCCTGTATCTGCGGGTTCTCTTATCCACGGATTGGGGTCCATGGGGCCCCCACACACGTGCCCCCAGCGTGTGCCTCCTCCAGAGGCGAGGTGAGCTCTGTTCCTGTCACCTCCGGAGAGTCCTCTGGGCCCAGCAAAGGCTGGGCACTCAGTCCACAGCTTCTGCTGGGCTCAGATGGAGCCTTACAATGAAAAACGTGACTTCCGATTTTTCGTAAATCCAGAAGTGACGTTTTTAATGCCTTATAATAGTCACTGCCAGTTTTACAAAAAAAAAACAAAACCCTGGAAGTTGCAATTTTTTCATTGAAAGGCTCAGTCTGAGCCTGGCAGAGGCTGCAGATGGACGTGCACTGCCTTTGCAGGGCTCAGAGGACAGGAGCAGAACTCTGGAGGATAGGGGGAGTGTTTCCTGGTATCCACAGTTTCAGTTAACCATGGGGGGTTCTGTAACAGAATGCTTGTGGATATTGGGGCGCACCTACACTTCCCTGTCCTTGTCTGAACTGGGACATAGTCTTCCTCAATCCTTTGACCTGACACTGCACAACCTGCTTCTTGTTTCTTAAACTGCTCCTATTCTTAAGTCTGAGTTCTGCTAAGATCTTTAGAATTCTTGATACCCTCATATTTTCCTCCCTTAGACAGAAATAGCTTTCTGATGTTAGGGGAAGTTTCTTTCTCTGAAGGTTTATCGAGTGGCAGAAGCAGCAAAGATAGTCATAATATACCCTTCAGAAATATCTGCAAATCCCACAAAACACAAGCACAGAAGAATGACTCCAGACAGTTTTTCACTTTATGATTTTGCCTTCAGAATTATGTTTGAGCTCTCAGTTTCTCAAGGCTAACAGTGTGTTGCAGAGGCTGAGGAACTTAATGGAATGCAAAAGACATATATAATAAATAGGGGTGAAAAACTAAACTCAGAAGCTTAGACACAACTAGTTGAAATTCTATGTATAAGCAGAAACTGAACAAGAAGTTCCTGGGGAAGTTTGAAACATGATACAAATCTGGGAGTAGAATTTGTCCTGGGAGTAGGAGTGGCTATTGATGTCGATGGGTAAGAAAGCAATGATGAAAACAAAGATGCTGCTGATGAAACTAAGAAAGCAGTAAGCTAAGCAACAGGTCTGTGAACCCATTTTCTTTCTCTGTTCTTAATCTTCTGGCTTTAGCTGCCATCATCTAAGGCAACATTTCTCTAACATTTCCCAAACCCACTTGGTTGGGTCATGATGGAAGTTCTGGTGTGTCCCTGCAGATCCTCCAATGAAACATGGGTGATGGAGAGATCAGATAACTTAATTGCCTTGAACCTTGAGGCTATTCAAAAATCAAATTGCTGCTGCTACAGAGAGCTGAGCTCCTGCAGTTAGCAAGCATGTGTAAATATAGGGTGATAAATGTTTGAGTGTCTTTTTTCTGGTGTGTTTTTTTCTCAGTCTGTCATTGTCAGGTTGTGGGGGCAGGTGAAGGCTGGTCACATAACTAAGCCCCTGAAGCTTTGAGACTATTCATTAGGGCTGCCTCATTATGAGAAATGGATTAAGCTGCTTTGCAAACAAACAAACAAATAAACAAACAAATAAAATATTACTTGTAAATTAAAAACAAAACAAAACATATTATTTCTTTCTAAATCATAAAGCTAGGTGGGTCCCCATAGAGTGTCATTTTAAAAAGTGGATCCCAGTGCTAAAAAGTTTGAGGACAACTGACCTAAGGGATTGAGCAACAGCAACCAAATAGCAGCTAATTGCCCACATTTTGAAAATTGTCAGTAAAATTAGACTTTTGGTATTAATTTGCAAATCATGCTATTTAAAAAACTGGAAAATTAACACCACCTAAATTGAAAGCTGTCTGTACTTCGGTTCATTTTCTTTTTTTTCAACACTAAGCAGTATTTCCTATTTTACATAGAACAATTTAACTTAAAGCAGAAAGTCACAAATCTAATGAGAAAAGACCTCTTTGAATAATGATGATGATTATGATGATAAATGACACATCAGCACAGCTTTGCACCTGATGGTGTCACTGAGAAAGACCAAGGACCAGATAAAGAGCTTCTACTGGCCCCTGAGCCTTATGCTTAACACTCCTGCCTTAGAGCCCAATCCTGAGCTTAGCATGCCGGCTTCCCACAGGCACACACTGTCACAAACGTGCCATAAGGAATGCCTGGAAGGCTTACTGCTGGGTCAGCACCAGGTGGCTTACTGCCCGTGCTGGCCAAGCACCGGGTAGGCACCCATCCTCCGCTGCTCGGCAGTCTCACGGACTGCCGAGCTCTGGCATGGTAAGCAGGGGTGGGGAGGAGGTGTTCTGGGGAGGGGGGAGGCAGGTGGAGGGTGGAAAGAGGGCAGGGATGAGGTGTGACGGGGAGGCAGGGAAAGAGCGGGTGACAGGCGTGCCGGGGGAGGGAGCGGGGAGGCAGAGAGGTGGGTCCTTTGGAGCTCCGCTCCACCAGATCCTGTCTGTTCATGTAGGGCTCAGCGTCCTACACGAACGCTTTTACCTTACCACCGACCTCTTGGTTGGTGGTAAAGTGAGTAGCCCCATTGTGGGGCTGCTTCTGTTACCCTTAGAAGGGGACAAAGGTCCCCTTCTCCTGAGGTGCTGCCAGTGGCAGCCTGAGGCATGCAGGATGCGGCGGCGGCCGTTTTCAGTGCTGTCGGAGTTGGGCACCCAGCTTATGAAGCCTCTACTGATCCATGATATTTGTGTACATCAAAGCTGCAGTTGGCCAGTCTTACCAAAATAATTGCAGCACTTACCAAACCAACCTATGCTGTAACTCGGTGGAAAAAGCAAATACTGTGTTCTGAACATTTGGGAAGGAGATGAAAAATGAAGCAGGGGCTACAATAATGGCATTGTACTGTATAAATCTATTCTGGTTGTCTAACTTTAAAGCAAAATGTAGAGCTAAAAGGTTCAGGAAGAGGAAACCTAAATTATCAGTGGGATCAATCATCCTCCTTAAGAAGAAACAACGAAATAGTTGGAGCTTTCATCTCAGAGAAATGGTATTTGAGAGGTAATATGACAGAAGTTTAGAAAATTATGTGTGGTATGGGAGAGCATGAATAGAAGGGGGAAAGCAATTTAAAGAGGAAGTCTTAAGCACCCTTGCCTACACATAAATATGTAGGTGCTGCTTCTGAGAAAACAGGGTTAGGATGGGGTTGTAAGTCTGAAAAATGAAAAAAAAAAACAAAACAAAACAAAACCTGGGTTCACCCAGTGGGTTTCACCCACTGAAAATGAATGATAGGCAGCAGGCATTAGGCAAACCAAGGATAGTAATTTCTGCAATGCCAAAGTAATCTGTGGAATGCATTGCTGTAGGATGTTGTGATGGCCACGGGCTTGAACACCTTTTTTTGTTTTCCTTCAAGTGATCATCAGCCATGGTAAAACAGAAGCTTACCTGTTCTTGTGAACTTGTAATGTCAATATTAGCCCCTGTCAGCATGTTAACTGCCATGTACCATAGGCTTGATATTGATGGTATCGATACTGACTATATTTTGTTATGTATTAACCGTACACAATCTGCGACTTAGCCTACCAGTCATGTACTGAGGCTTTACCAATTCTTGATCCATCCTCGCCTCCGGTTTTATAGTCCCAGGCAGGCAGGAATCACAAGATGATTATCTAAACCAGGTACTCTTAACTGGGGTATCCATACCCCTTGTGTGTATGTATTTGGGGCTATCCATTTGGTGATATGGGAACCAAATGATGAGGGTATGGGACTTGATATCTAAACAATTTTTAAAAAATATTAGATCTTTAAAAAAAGATAAGATCAGTAGTTCTGAAACATTTTAGCACTGGGACCCACTTTTTAGAATGCCAATCTGTCGGGACATTCCACAAGTGATGTCATGGCTGGAAGTGACATAATCAAGCAGAAAATTTTTTAACACACCCCATATGACAAAATCAAATCAATTAAACGTTTACAATAACTATAAGTTTAAAAATATTTAAATAAATATTTAAATAAATTTTATTTATTTTTTAAAAAGAAGAACCTTCCTAACTCTACCAAGCAGTTACTGATCTGTTTTTTTAAAAAATGCCCTAAACATCCTAAAGGCTGCAGTCTTAGCCACAACTACTTGGGATTAAACCCATTGACTCTCATTCTTAAAAGCATATACAGGTTGAGCCTCATTATTCACGTGTGTTCCAAGCACTCACACGGATGGCAAAAAACACACTATAGCAAATCAATTTAAAAAACAAAGTTTCTTTGCTCAGGTGATTGAAAAACAGCCTTGCTGACCTTTGTGATGTAAGATAAGAATCATTAAGAAGACAATCCATCAATCAGTAATCCTCCAAGAGCTTAGAAAGGCACTTCACTCAGCTCCTTTAAAATCAGTTTAAAAAACTGAACAGTCCTTTAACAACAGCCTCCTTAATGAGAGAGAGAGAGAGGACAGCTGGTTGACAATCCATCAATCCTTCTCTCTCCAAGCAACCCAACCCTTCCCTTCCCCCTGAGCACCTGAAAGGAAGGTGATCACTTTGCATTGGTGAAGGGAGGTCTGTAATTGTAAAAAGCTTAAGAACCTCTGAGATTCTATACCCTGGTGAGAGGCCTCACTGACTTGTTTGGCTTTGTAGGTCACACGTTGTCATGGCATGTTGTACACAAATATAAAACACAAGTTCACCATTATGGATGGATGGATGTGAAATCAAATTAGATTTTGAAGAAGGGAAATAAATAAATAAATAAATAAATAAATAAATAAATAAATAAATAACACCTTTGTTTAATAATATCCTGCTTTTCCTCCATTCCAAGCCTAAGCAGCTTGCAACAAGAAATTTCCAACAAAAAGCCATAAATGGAACCTACAGTAGCAGAACCAGAGGGGGACAGAGCAATAAGTGCCGCATGGCTCCAAAACATGCAGTGTACGCTGCCCCTCCCTTTTGCTCTCGGAGCCTTCCAGGGGTGAAAGCAAGGCAGAGAAGATGCCTACACATTGCTTTCGCTCCTTGGAATGGCCTGGAGGGAGAGCAAGTTTCGGAGCCCTGCAGGACTTACAGCTCTGTCGTGCCCCCCCCCCCCCGCTCCACTAATGTCACTAATAATCACAGTATCAGAAAGTTTTAGTCACCAGCCTACGCTTCTTCTTTTTTAAAATTACCATTCCTTATTTTGAAAAAGAAAAGATTTTAATATTTATACAGTTTGTGAAGCATTGAAGCGTTTTAGCATTGTTACATTGTTTCCATCAGCTAATTTTACTAATTAACAATATGTATAAAATGAACACAAATCCTTTTATTAGTGGTCTCATTACTTTTTTAAATTCAATGCAATTTACTATCTAATTATTGATACACTTTGTGGATAAATTACTTCAAATTTTAAGAGAACTGTTAGACTTGCAATTGTTGATCATAAAATGTAATGATCAAGGCTGATTAATACGTACCACCATATATGCAAAGTTAAATAAAAAGCTTTGGCTATCATTGAAAGGACAACCCTGCTTTTAATAATAATTTTAGTCAGGGCGTTTTTTCTAATAGAGTGCACCGAAACGGCATTCCAGCACATTTTAGATAGGACTACAAACTACTGCCTGAAGCAATCAAGACCAGGCAGGACTACAAGGAGAGAGAAGAGGCGTGTGATCTGCCCTGCAATGCTCTCCCCACGAGGTATTCACAATTCCATGGAGGGCGGTGCTTCTCATGGACATGCCCATTTCCCCTCTCAGCCAATCAGAGCCCTGGGGTTTGCAGGCGGCTGAGCGGTTGAGATTCGGCTCTGGGTTGAGGGAGGCAGGGCGGAGTGAGCCAATCATGGCACTTTATGAGTCAGAAACAGTTGCAGGGCCACGGGACTTCCCTCAACACAGCTGCTCCTGGGACAGTCCCGCAGTGGGCCAGCAGGACGTTGTAGATCCCGCTCACCCACCCGTGCCACTTTCACCCCCCTTTCCATTATACTCGGCGTAGGGACCAGCAGCCGCCGCCGCGCAGCCATGAGCAGCGAACAGGTGAGAGGAGGGTGGAGAGGGCAGGCTTCAGAGGGACTCATCCTGCCAGCTCAGCCCCTCCCATCAGTGTCTCTGCATCCTGCATCAGTTGCCAGCCAAGTCCTAGGCATGTCTACTCAGAAGTAAGTCCCATTAGTCCCATTAGTCAATGGGGCTTACTCCCAGGAAAGTGTGGGTAGGATTACAGCCTCAGAGCCCAACCCTAGGTATGTCTACCTAGGCCCATTAGTCAATGGGGCTTACTCCCAGGAAAGTGTGGGTAGGATTGCAGCCTGAGAGCCCAATTCTATGCATGTCTACTCAGAAGTAAGGCCCATTAGAGTCAATGGGGCTTACTCCCAGGAAAGTGTGGCTAGGATCACAGCCTGAAGCCCCAGTGCCCCACACTTACTGGTCAACCAGTTGCCACTGTGAACTAGCCAGCAAAACTGACCTGCTGCTAGTGTGCAAAGCTTTAGCAGCAGGTTGATATGCAGAAATCCAGCTGCTGAAGCTTACCCTGCTGATAAACACTACTGGAGTAAGAACTGGTGGAAAAAGTTGGCAGTCTAATCCCAAGGGAACTCAATCCTGTCCATACTTCCCTGGGAGTAAGCCCCATTTAATATAATGGGACTTCCTTCTGAGTAGGCATGCATAGGCTTGGGCTCTCAGGCTACAATCCTAGCCACACTTTCCTGCGAGTAAGAACAAGATGTGAGTTCCTGCACCTTTTTTTTTTTTTTTTTACAAAAAAAGGCACTGATTTTAGTTTTAGAAAATGCAGAAGCTGTTTCTTTAAGGGTTTCTTCCAGAAGCTTTGTTTTTGGTTGGATTCCACTTGCAGGCAATTACTATGCTTGAAGGGAAATGAGTAAGGTGTCACAGTAAAGCACACTGCATGTACATTTGCCCCCAAATAGTAGTTTTGCCAGCCAGGCTGCCAATGTACATGCATGTATGTACGTGAAGGGGGGAAAAGACAAAACATGAGGTGAAACAGGCTAGGAATTACTGATCAACTTGTGAGTCCTGCCTAGCTGTTTGTTAAGCTGCTGTGATTCCAAGAATGTACTGAGATCAGGGTTATCAGAATTCTGACTTTGGTTTACCATGCACATGTGTAAGTTCTAAACAAGCAAAGTGAGAGAGAGAGGAGGAGTGAGGAAGGGCAGGCAGAGGATGAGAGCAGAACATAAATTGAAATGGACCGGGTTGGATAGTATGTCAAAATCATATTATCATGGACCAGGTTGGATAGTATGTTCAAGCCGCTCCGCTCTCCTCGGACTTGCGCCACCTCTGGAGGTGGCACAGGTCCGAGGAGACCCATTGGGGCGAGCAGCCCTTACCCAGGGGTAAGGGGAACAGCTTCCCCTTGCCCCTGGCTGAGCCGCTGCAGCCAACAAACCTGCGTTGGATGCAGTGCAAGCCTCCTGGCTTGCCTGCTCCAGCGCAGGTTTGGATTGTGCCCTTAGACAGCCCAATCCTATGCATGTCTACTCAGAAGTAAGTTCCATTAGTGTCAATGGAGCTTACTCCCAGGAAAGTGTGGATAGGATTGGGCTAAGAGTCATTTGAGTGTGCTGAAGTTAAGGTTAGCATTGTTTGTTGTTGGGGAAGCACTACCAATATCACACTGC
Source organism: Tiliqua scincoides (assembly GCF_035046505.1). Classification (NCBI taxonomy): domain Eukaryota; kingdom Metazoa; phylum Chordata; class Lepidosauria; order Squamata; family Scincidae; genus Tiliqua; species Tiliqua scincoides. Next base: position 56,554,376 of record NC_089826.1, read on the forward strand.
CATTGCTCATGCTTTCTTTACCCCAGCAAACCTGGGTTTCCTATTAATTGCTCCCTGATACCCTTATCTAATGCAACATTCTTTACAAGCCTTCTTGACTGTCAGTGCTTATGACAAATGAGCATGCTGTGTGCAACCTTGGCATGACATAGAGCTGTCAAATAATTTTTAAATCTTTAAGTACTGTACTGGTGTATACATATTGAGAATGAGACAGCAATGAAACGGTGGGCCTGTTAGAGAGCACACATCTTGAGCTCAGCACTGCTTATTTGCCAGGGCTAGAACAGACAGTGTTTTCTAAAACTGTCTAACAAGGTTATGCTACTCTTCTTCCAAATGGCTTATCTCTCTGTTTAGTTCATCTATTAGTTACATGAGGAAATGGCAAAAATTCAGATTTAGCAACTTACCCTTTGGATTTTGATGAAAATTTCCTCCCAAATATGATCTTCTGCATTTATAATAGAATCATGATGTTCGCTAATAACTTTATCATTTTTCAAGCCTGTCATCCCCCTCAGAGGTTAATTATATCTGGGGTGAAAATGAAAAATATGATAAGAAAAAAAGTTTGCCAAAAGAGTTGAATCTAAGAACAGTGCCACGTGAGGTTTTTCTTTAAAACCACAGTGTGGTTTTAAAGCCTACTGTTCCTATAACATTTTAATATTGGCGGAATTACATCAGATAGAATTTTAATATTAATCCACTATGCATAATCTTTAGGTCATACATGGCAGAAGCTGGGTACAGTGGGGAAAGGGTGATGAGTTGGGAGGGGAAAGTACTCAATCAAAATGAGGAAAGAGGAAAGGAAATTGGTTTCAGCTTCTTTGAATTTGTTCTGTAACACTTGAAATATAATACAACTCACTTGAACCAGTGAGACGCTTCAGGTTATCTTGCACCTATTCTCTTTTAATATTTACATAGAGCAAACAAAGTACTATGGTCTACAGAGTAACTGGCTTTGCTCAAAGGACTTACTGACTGCACATGAAAAAAAGCCATTATTTTCAATAACTTGGAAACTAAACATTGCCAATCTTATGCATGCTGCTATGCACGGACTTCTTAGGATAACACAATTTCAATCAGAGGTAGGAAGATGTGATTGAGTGTTCTGTCATGTAAAAAAAATGTGCACATGGAAAGCAATCATGGAGAATCTTATTCTTTCCTGGCCTCCTCATTCGGCCGGGTGAAGCTGCCAGCTTGAGTAGCGGACAAACACAGAACAGCAGGGAGCAGCCCACATACACCCACCAACTGCCACAAGTGATCTCCAACTCACCCACTCGTCTTACCACCTCCTTGTCTGCTGCTTGTTTTTAATCACTGTATACTGTAAGAGTGTCTCCTTCCTTTTTGGGAAACATCTCCACTGTGTACAGCACAGGTTAAGTGCAGGCTGGAGGTCACCTTGGGTTAAGGGAATATTTTTCTCCTTCTCCCCTTTTAAACCCCAGCCACCACTATGGAGCTACTCAGATCTGCAAATCCCAGCAGCCAGTGTGAGGCTGCAAGCCCCCAGAGTGAGGGTTAGGATTCAGCACTCACTGCCTCCACCAATCCCATCCCCCTCCCTGACCTGATCCGCCTCCTGTTCTGCCCTACCCCAGCCAAAACTCCTCCTGCCTCTGTCCCATCCTCCCGCCACCTTCTCCCTCCCCCTGTGTAGCCAGACTTAAACTTACCCAGTGCAGGTCCAATGCGGAGTCTGGTGCAGGGTCCGGATTTGGCTTCCCTGGTCATCCTGGGCCTCTGCACCAGCCCAGCTGACACAAACGTGCTGTAAGGTATGTTTGCAACACTCAGGAGTAGGCTTAGGGAAGATACGCCAGCTCAATCTGCATCCAGGTTAGGACAGCCTTTATAAAGCCTGTGCTCTTAGATGGCCCTCACAGGCCTTTCTCTATTATGATTATCATGAGGTGCATAGAGTATTGTAACAGATGACAGAACAGATCCCTGCCCCAAGACAGAGGTTCCCAGACTGGCAGCACTCTTGACCTACTGAGTGTTTCTCTGCAGTTCCCCATTAGGACTACAATCGTATAAACTGGATAGGGCAGCAGGTTCTTTGCGAGGATTCCTCCGCTCCCCTGGCTAGTTTTTGTGGCTCCCCAGGCAGCCACTACTCACAGTTTGGGAACCACTGCCCCAAGGATTTATAATATAAAATACACTGAAGGTAGATAAGGGGGAGACAGGGGAAGCAGGGGAAGAAGAAGTGGTTATTAGCTATAGCAGATGAAGGCTGCCTATGTGGTAATGGGAGCTGGAGTGAAGATCATGGGCAAGAGTATAATGGGACATGTGAGTGGAGAGATAAAGGCTACACAGGACACTGAAGGTAAGGATAGGAAGCTTCTGCTGAATCCAGGATTGGAGAGGAAGTCAGTACAGGGACTTAAGGAGGGTCTTGGTATTCTGTGGCCTGCTTCTAATTGGAATATGCTTGTTGGGTACCAGAGACAGGCCCTTTTCAGTGGCAGTGCCATACCTGTGAAATTCTCTCCCAAGGGAGAGACACGAGAGACCCTGTCTTGCTGTTTATAAATGGCAGTTAAAGAGCCTTTTTATTTTCTTCTGCCTTTTAGATTATAATTTTAGTAGATCACTGATATTTAGCTGTTCCTAGACTGCTCCTTTTATATTGTTATTGATTTGCACCTTGCATTTAATATCATGCTTGACTGTTTTTATTGTGTTTTGTATTGAGAGTTGCCTTGTGCCTGTCTCTAGCAGGAAATGGGGGGGGGTATCAATCAACAAGTCCCTCCTTGTCCACAGGCTCACAGTCTTCCATCAGTTTTGAGAACCGATGCCAAAGGGACAAAAAAAAATAATGTGAGATGGATACAGTTGTTCAAAAGTTTTCCACCTAGGAAAATGCCTACTCCATTGAGCTCCAGCTTGTGAATAAACTTTGCCTTGGACCCATGCAACCAATACCGAGCATTAAGTTTCAGTTGTAGTTGCCTTAGGGTCCAATCCTATCCAGTTTCCCATTGCCGGTGCTGCTGTTTCTATGGGGTATGCACTGCTTCTTATGTTGGGGAGGCAGTCACAAAGCCCTCCTGAAGGTATGGGAATATTTGTTCCCTTCCATTGGGGCTGCACTGCGGCTGCACCGGTGCTGAAAAGCTGGATAGGATTGGGCACTTACACTGCAGGCTTGTGCTGGTGAGAAAAGAACTGATCCACATGCCGTAGCCTGCTTCCGCATACAAATCATGTTCTCCAAATCACTGCGAATGTCAAAATGTCCCTAACAGGAGTATAGGGATTACCCACCTGTATTAATAATGGAACAAAAGCATAATGTATAGATCATTCAACAGGTGCTCTCGTGCATGAACCTCATGGTAATGCACTCATATCTGAAATATTTTATGGTGTTCCACAATATGGCTTTTTGACATTTTACTACTAGGGATGGATGCCTGAGATTGGAAAAAAGCAAGTGAAGCTTTCAACCTGAACTCAAATAGTAATGCCGGTAAATGTGCTATAGATATGGGTAAATGCGAGCTTGTTTTCACACACTCTTTTTCTAAGTATAGCTACCGTTCAGCCTCAAAAATAGAGCATTATTTCTTGCTCTCCTGAAAGAGAAAGCAGACATAACATTTCATGCTGTACTTGTTTTGCATGATTTGTCTCTGACTATTTGTATTAACCAAGAAGCCAGACAGGCCAGAAATTGAGGAATGAAGTATCTACTTTCAGTGGCATAGCTAGAGGAGGTGCAAAGTACTAGGTTTTGCAGAGAGCCTCCCCGCAGGGTGCAAGTGGCCATTTCCCTCCCCTTTGTAGCCATTCCCGGCAAGGGGAATGCTCCCCCCACCCAGAATGGCTCCAGACGGGAGGGGCTGCTTGCACTCCATGGGGAGGCTCCCTGCAAAACCTAGTGCTTTGCAACCTAGTGCAAACCCTAGTGCAAACCTAGTGCAAACCCTCTAGCTACGCTGCCGCATACATTCTTTACTGAAATCAACTGAGAGCATACTTTTTTCTGCCAAACAAGCACAGGGCACAATCCTAACCAAGTCTACTTAGAAGTAAGTTCTATTTTGTTCAAAGGGGCTTATTCTCAGGAAAGTGAGGTTAGGGTTGCAGCCACAACACATCTTGCTAGTTATTTGTCCTCTGACTCATGCTCACTGTGACTTTATTAAAACCTACTGAATCCCTTTATCTTGTAGACGTAGACTTACCTTATGGCTTGATCCTTAAACTGAAGTATAGTCCATTGCCAAGGGAATCAGGGTGATGCTGCCAACTTAGACCCTAACCCCCTTTCCAACTAAGCTCCTGTAGTTTTCATTTAAGTTGTTTTGGCCAGTGCAGCTTCATATCAGCATTTCTGCCACCTCGGGGCCAAAGTCACATATAGGATCTTGCAGAAAGAGAATTCCTTCTCTCCCTGCCAGACTGCTCCTTGCATGGCTCTGCTGGGAGCAGGGGGGGGGGGCAGGGAGCTCTGATTGCAATACCAGAACTGGCTCCTCAGGCTAAAGAAAAAGGACAAATTGCAAGACAGGAAATATATCTGTGTCAGGAAGTATCATGGAGGATTGGGACTTAGTAGGAAGATACAGTATATACTGTATATACAATATATACTGTACAGTATACAGTAGGTGAAGCTTGTCAGCCTGGGAAGGCAGCTCATCTAAGAGAAGGAAACTCTGACCTCAAACCTCCACTGCCTTGTGGCTACATCCAGTTGTGGAAAAGGCTTCAGGAGTCAAGCTTGAGGCAAAATCAGGAGCCGGAGTCCCTGAGGCAGTTCATGGCTGAACACAGTCATGCTCTGGGAACTCCTGTGACGCAGCTGGAACCAACCATATTGGTTTCTGCTTTTCCATTGGACCATTCCAGCGATGTGGAGAGGGGGGATTTGCTGCATGGGTAACAGCCTGTCCTCCATACCTTCTTTACCCAGGCTTCGCACACTGGAGAGGACACTCCAACTTCACCATATGGCATCGGCACAACACGGGAAGCAGCAGTTTACCGGTTATAAGTCTTCGCTCAATTGGCGTAGAGCGTGAGGCCAGGGGCTGCTTCCGATGGTGGGAGAGATCATTGCATCTCATTGGGCAGCTACCGCCCACCTTAAGCTGGGCAGTCCCCAGCCAGTAAGGTGCTGCCTTGCCACGGTCCATTAACCTCATGGAGTGCATGTGGTTTAGGGTGAAAACCAACAAGCGGATCGACAACTCTGCACCAGACAACAGAAAACTCCTGCCCTAAAGCTGGGCACCTGCAACATTAGGACAATGACACCTGGCTTCTCTGACAACCTGCAGGAAATAGATGACAGACGCAAAACAGCTGTCATCGACATGTTTCTGAGCAGACTGCAGATGGACATAGTTGCCCTTCAAGAGATGAGGTTGCCAGATTCAGGATCTGTCAAGGAGAGAAATTTCTCATTTTTCTGGCAGGGAAAACCACCAAACGAGAACCAGGGAACATGGCTTTGCAGTCAGAAATACCCTAATGGAATCCATCATCCCACCTTCTGCAGGAAGAGAAAGAATTTTATCCCCGCAGCTCCAGTCATCAGCAGGACCTGTCATTCTCATCAGTGCTTATGCACCGACTCTGTCATCTTCAGAAGAAGCTAAAGACAAATTCTATGATGACCTGGCCACCACTATCAAGAAAATCCCCCCAAAAGAGCAATTGTTCATCCTCGGCGATTTCAATGCTAGAGTTGCTGCTGTTCATAGTTCGTGGCCCACTTGCTTAGGCCAGTTTGGCACTGGGAGGATGAATGAAAATGGCCAACGTCTGCTAGAGCTTTGCTGCCATCACGGTCTCTGTGTCAGCAATATGTTCTTCAACACTAAGCCCCAACATAGAGTCTATTGGAGACACCCAAGATGTCTATTGGAGACACCCAAGAGCACTGGCACCAGCTCGACCTGATTCTCACCAGACGCTCCAGCCTTCCCAGCATCAAGATAACACGCAGTTATCAGGGTGCTGCCTGTGACACTGACCACTCCCTGGTGTGCAGCAGAGTGAAACTGCAAACAAAGACTGTATCACACGAAAAAGGAAGGAAGACCTCGCATTGACACTAGCAAGACCCGGGACAGAGAAAAGTGGAGGAAATTGCACGAGCGCTTGAGGAATCTCTTCCAGGCCCGGCCAACGCAAATGCATCCAACAGATGGGAACATTTCAAGAATGCCATTTACAACACTGCCTTGTCCATATTCGGCAAGAAGACAAGACGGCAGACTGGTTTGAAGCCCACTCTGAGGAGTTGACACCAGTCATTGAGGAAAAGAGGAGAGCTCTAGCAGCATACAGAACCTGTCCCAGTGAGCACAACCTGCAGGTCCTCCGAGCTGCTTGCAGCAAAGTTCAGCAGACTGCCAGGAGATGTGCTAATGACTACTGGCTCCAGCTCTGCTCCCAGATACAGATAACAGCTGACACGGGCAACATCAAGTGGATGTATGATGGTATCAAGCTGGTCCTAGGTCCAACACAGAAGAAAACTGCCCCTCTGAAGTCTGCCACAGGCGAGGTCATCCAGGACCGGGCGCAGCAGATGGAATGTTGGGTGCAGCACTACTCTGAGCTATATTCCAGAGAAAATGTAGTCACCGAAGAAGCGCTGAACAACATTGAGTGCCTGCCTGTGTTGGAGGAGCTTGACAATGAACCAACCCTAGAAGAACTTCACGTGGCCCTGTACTCCCTCGCCTCTGGCAAGGCACCTGAGAAAGACAGCATCCCTGCTGAAGTCCTAAAGTGCTGCAAAGAGATGATCACCACTGAGCTGCATGAAATCCTCTGCCTCTGCTGGAGAGAAGGTGAAGTACCATAGGACATGAGGGATGCAAACATTGTCACGCTGTACAAGAACAAAGGCGACAGGGGTGACTGCAATAACTACCGCGGCATCTCTCTCCTTAGCATTGTAGGAAAGATGTTTGCCCAAGTTGCACTAAAGAGGCTCCAGGTACTTGCAGAGAGCGTTTATCCAGAATCGCAGTGCAGATTCCGAGCCAACAAGTCCACCACTGATATGGTATTCTCCCTTAGACAACTGCAGGAGAAATGCAGGGAACAACAACAGCCACTCTTTCTAGCCTTCATAGATCTCACGAAGGCTTTTGACCTGGTCAGCAGGGACAGCCTCTTCAAGATTCTCCCCAAGATCGGATGTCCACCCAGGCTCCTCAGCATCATCAGATCCTTCCACAAGGACATGAAGGGCACTGTTGTCTTCGATGGCTCCACATCAGACCCCTTTGACATCTGAAACAGAGTGAAGCAGGGCTGCACCGACCTTATTTGGGATTTTCTTCGCTGTCCTGCTGAAGCATGCCTTTGGAACTGCAACAGAAGTAATCTATCTCCAGACCAGATCAGATGGAAAGCTCTTCAACCTCTCCCGACTGAGAGCAAAGTCCAAAGTCCAGCTGAAATGTCTGCGTGACTTCCTCTTTGCTGACGATGCAGCTGTCACCACCCACTCTGTCAAAGATCTCCAGCAGCTCATGTACAGTTTTAGCAAGGCCTGCCAAGACTTTGGACTGACAATCAGCCTGAAGAAAACACAAGTCATGGTTCAGGATGTGAATTCACTTCCCTGCATTACAATCTCTGCGCATGAACTGGAGGTTGTCCATGACTTTGTGTACCTTGGCTCAATGATCTCCAACACTCTTTCTCTCGATACCGAGCTAAACAGACACATCGGCAAAGCAGCTACCACGTTTTCCAGACTCGCAAAGAGAGTATGGTCCAGCAAGAAACTGACAGAACATACCAAGATCCAGGTCTACAGAGTACACCTCTGAGTTTTGAGTACACCTCTGTACTGCAGCGAGTCATGGACTCTTTGCACACAACAGGAGAAGAAGCTGAACGCTTTCCACATGTGCTGCCTCCGACGGATCCTCGGTATCACCTGGCAGGACAAAGTTCCAACAACACAGTCCTGGAACGAGCTGGAATCCCCAGCGTGTATACACTGCTGAAACAGAGACACCTGCGTTGGCTCGGTCATGTTGTGAGAATGGGAGATGGTTGGATCCCAAAGGATCTCCTCTATGGAGAACTTGTGCAGGGAAAGCGCCCTATGGGTAGACCACAGCTGCGCTACAAGGATATCTGCAAGAGGGATCTGAAAGCCTTAGGAATGAACCTCAACAGATGGGAAACCTTGGCCTCTGATCGTTCTGCTTGGAGGCAGGCTGTGCAGCATGGCCTTTCCCAGTTTGAAGAGACACTTTGCCAACAGACTGAGGCAAAGAAGCAAAGAAGGAAGGCCCACAGCCAGGGAGACAAACCAGGGACAGACTGCACTTGCTCCCAGTGTAGAAGGGTTTGTCACTTCCGAATCGGCCTTTTCAGCCACACTAGACGCTGTGCCAGAATCACCATTCAGAGCATGATACCATTGTCTTTTGAGACTGAAGGTTGCCAACAACAGTATATAAGCATTGACTTTTCCAAGTCCGAATGCCTTCAGTATAACACAACACCATAGTGTACTGCAAATCCAAAGAACTATCTTTGTTTGGTGTTGCATTTAAAAAAAGGTGTTGTGTACACAGCTTAATTCCCTTGTTTCAAAGTTTACGATGTGTGAATTTCTTCCCTGACCCCAGATGTTCACAGCAATAAAAGAATCTGAACTCCCACAGAGCTTTCCTCTCTCAAGGACGCTAGCAGGTGATGTGGGATAATCGCACCAAAAAGATTTAACACAAACTGCATTTTTATTATTTAATAGAGTCTGTGCCAGCTAAGTGGCAGGAGAAGAGACTGGGTGAGACCAATCAAGCATTTATAGATTTTCAGCAAGCCTTCAGCACATCCGTTTATTTTTAGCAATGTTTTATTGGCTGACGTGCTCTCTAATAATTTATGGAAATGATTGGCAATGGCATCTTCTTGTTTGAACTCTTAATGCTTGAATAAAAGCAAATATTATTGTCTATTGCCTTGTGGGAATGGTTACCACAGGAGGGAACTTAAACATTCAGGATTCATACTATATGTTATGCTACAAAATGACAACCAAATGTACTTAATCTACCCATCACAATGTGGTAGTATGCCTCATTGACATATAGCATGGCTCATCAACCTCAGAATACTTTTCAAATCCAAGAGCCACTGGTACCTAAGAGCAACTTTGCTGAAATCTGATGAACTGATATATTAGCACATTCAGGATGATGGCAGCAGCTGTTTTGGAGTCTACAATCACTGAAGAAATGGCTAATTCAGTGGGAAATGCAAACAAAAAAAATATATAGTGGGATGATACTTACGTTCCACTGTGGGTTTAATCCTACCTACACATACCTGGGAGTAAGCCCCATTGACTTACTTCTGAGTAGACAAGCATAGGATTGAGTTCTGGGTATCCGATAATCATACAACGCACTCGTGTGTTGTATGGCGGGGTCCCATGAAGAAGAATGGATAAACTCAGATTTCAATTTTTACTTCTTATTAGCAATTTTCTTAATTTTCCACCTCCAGTTGTGGTACTGCTCACTGAGAATGAATTTGCAGCACCTCAGGGAGCTGCACATCACAATACAACTGGAGAAGCAGTGACAGGGGCTTCGTAAGGCCACAATTCTTCCACATGTGCACAGGGCTGAGATATCACTGACATTCCCCTTTCCTAGCAGCACTAGTTGCCTAACTGGGGGTGGGGGGAGACCTTTCTAACAGCATAATCCTGTCTTGCACTAGAACAGGAAGACCAGGAGGCCTGCGTTGTATCCAGTGCAATATAGGGACCCAAAGTGGCTCAGCCAGAGGCAAGGGGAAACTCTTCCCTTACCCCTAGGTAAGCCACCACAGCCAACTGGGTCTTCTCAAACTTGACCTCCGGAGGTGGCATAAGTCAGAGGAGAGCGGAGCGGCTTGCAGCTGCACTGCGCTGCTCAGGGAATGGGGTTGGGATATAGCATAACAACTGGGTCCCAGCCCTGCCTCGCACTCTCCACCCGCCCGTCCCTGGACCGCCCTCCCCCACCCCAGAACACCTACCTCCCTCCTCCTCCCCATCCTCCCCAGACCCTTGCATTGGTCAAACTCGGCTGATGCAACAGAGTCAGCGCAGAGGTTGGATTCGGCCTTCGCAGGCTGGTGTGTATCCCTGCATCAGCCCAATTTGCAACCCTCCTGGGCCAGCACAAGGAACTTGCACCAGCCCAAGGAGTACTCAGGATTGCGCCCTTATTAGCCTTCTGTATGATGTCTTACCAAGAATCTATTTGCTATCTTGGGTATATCAGTTTCAAGGGGTGTTGGAGGGGAAATACACATTTAGTGCACAGTTCTTTTCTGGTCCCTTGGATAATTTAATAGCATATGGGAGAAAGGATCTACCATGGGAGGAATTCCCAAGAGAAAGAAACGGAGAAGAGTTTTGCTGTACAGGACTTTTTTTAAAAAAAGCGGTCAAACTGCAACTCAGCTGGGTCCAAATCACCAACTTATTGCTCAGAGACGTGGGACAGGGGGAGGCCCCTTTTACTGCCATATTTTGAGGGACCAGTGAAAGCCTGAAGTAGTAACATCATTATGGCACACATTTTTGAGCTGGGATGAGAAGACAAGCTGGAAATTAGAATGTTGGAATTATCTGGACAAATTTCAGAAGGGTGTGTTAGCAGAGAGAAGTTAGTGATGGTGAAAAGGTTGATTACTTTGGACACATTTAACACTTTCTCTTTTTCCATTAGGCGGTAGTCAGAATTGAAGACAGCATTTGCTTCCCAATGTCTTTACTTAGTTCCAGCCAAGAGGCCTAATTTTTAGGTGACAACAGATGAGGCAGTGTTGATATGAACCCTCCTCTACAAAACTACAGTTTGGGATTTGAAGCCAAATTTCGGCTACAAATCATTTTCTGGTCTTGGAATTTCTGCATCCTTGGAAATCCATTTTTCAAAAGCTGTGTGAATTTGAACAACGCTTATTAAAACAAAATATTTCATTTCAGCTGGAAATATACACATTGTACATTTGATGGTTATATTTCTTTGTAACTTCAGTGAAAGAAATCTAGATCAGTACAGCATTCACCAAATGAATACTCCTAAAGCACAGATTTAAGACAGAAAATGCTATTTTGCAATTCATTGACAAGAAAAAAATAATATTGAATTAGTCAAACTCCTAAAGTCAAAATTATGCATCAATTTTTTTCTGAGGCTTTCTCTTTATTCTCAACCAACTTTTTATCTCCAATGACACTGTTCAATTCGCAGTCTCGGGGCTCAATTATCCTTTGAAATAATTATAATATCATTTGCATTTCATGAGGAATTCTCACATACATTCATGCCAGGCTACGATGAAGTGAAAGTATTTCTCACTTAGGAGTAAAAACATTTAGATATTCAGGATAGCTATTTGGGTTTATATCCCTTATAGGAAGAATATACTGCTATTTGTGAATTAATAGTATTGGTGGTTCTCAAATAAGGCAAATCAACAACATCCAATCTCCTGTCCTAGACTGTTAAACAGTCCCCCCCCCCCCTTGCATAAAATTCAGAAGAGGCTTCCCTGATATAGGCTATAGGTTTTGTACAATAGTACATTCCTAAAAGGTAATTTGATTTAATATCCACAGTGGCCCCAGTCTCCATGTGCAGTATTGGAAAGCATGCAACAACCTGCAATCCCACAGCTGCCAAACACATGGGTGCAGCTTTGATGGCAGCAGCCCTTTCTCTGAATATAGGAGGAATGGTGAGATCTGGGTTCAGACTGTTCTTGCCCAAACCAATTATCGTCTTTGTTAAAGCCAACAACAACAACAACAGTATTTATATACCGCTTTTCAACAAAAGTTCACAAAGCGGTTTACAGAGAAAATCAAATATCTAATGGCTATCAGATAGTCACCAGTCAGTTAGTATGAAATTTGTTTATATGGACCCATTCCAGAACAGATCACCTCTGGTTTGGAAGCAAGATCATGGTGTTTTACAGCCCAGTCCTAAAGTTGGCACCTCCGTTGGTTGAAACGGCACCAAAACGGCTACCACTACATCCAGTGACACTGCCGAGGCAGCTGGAGGTCTCTGTGGAAGCCCCAACTTCTTAAGTCTGCATCAGCTGTTTTTTCAGCACAGAATTGAGAGCTTCCGTGTCAGGCCTTGTGACCCACCCTGGTTCCTCCTCCCACTCCGTCCTACCTCACTCTGGAATGCCCCCCCGCCTCCAAGGCCCTCACTGCCTCCTGGAGCTCTAACCTAGTTCCGGGCAACGTCTGGCCAGCGCTGCATTCAGCGCTGACTGGGCCAGTGCCAGTTCTGACTCTGCATAGGGTGTTGCAGAAGTGCCTTATGGCATGGTTGCAGTACCCAGCACTGGAGCTCAGTGCTGGCGCTGGACATCTATAGAATTGGGCTCTAAATCCCATGTAGCACCCTTGTGAATTCATGACCTGATCCATATGTAGAATTCTACTTCCAATGCAGATTTCCTATCCTTGATCAGGATGAATGGATCACCATATTATAATGATTGCCTTTGTTTAGTAAGACTCCACTAAGCTGAATTTCATTCACACATCTGTCAGGTAAGATTTGGTCCCACCTGGGAAGTGAGTTATGAATTCTGTTTGGCAAACCAGTTGCTGTTGTACAGTATCATACATAGAGGCAAAGATAATCTGTTCTTTGACAATAGAGATGCACAACATTAGAGTCCGTGCTCTTATAAGATTATGCTATAAAGGAAGTGTATTAGGAAATAGGAAACTATAAAATCTACTGATCCAGCCTGACCCTGCCAGTTCTGGATTCTTCAGTAGTTCTGATGTGCATGTAGAACTTCCCTCATGGTGTCTCTATGGACACTTTTTCTGTACACCTGACCCAGGATGGTGTGTGCCGAATCTCAACCCAAACGCTTTCTCTGCTTGTGTGCATTCTTGTGCTCATGCATGGGGTGGGAGAGTGGACAGTTGGGTGACTGAGTGGGTTTGTCCCATTCCTCCTTCCCTTTACATATGACAAGAAGCTCCCTGCTCCACACTGCTCATCTTTGATATAAATGGGAGCAGGGGATTCTAGGAACCCAGTGCCCAGTGCTCATGCTCATTACAAACAGAAGCAGCACAGAGCAGGGAAGCTGCACGCCATTCTCATCATAAGTAATGGGAAGGGGGACAAGCTCCAAGTCGTCTTTCCCAGCCTACTTGGTACTTTGTAAGCACAACTAGGTGGAAACAGTGGTGTAGCTACAGGGAGTGGTGTAGTAAATACTGCAGGCACTTCAATGTGCTGTGCAGCACTGGATCCCAGAATAGCTCTGACAGTGAGTGGAAGGGGCAGCTCACACCTGCAGTACTTACTGCACTGCCTCCCAGTAGCTATGCCACTGGCTGGGAAGATACTATGTGGAGCTGTAGCAGTTGTCTCCCCCCCCCCAATTGCTCCAGTAGCTCTGTAGAAAGGAGTCTGCTGCTGCTGTGATCTTCTCCTGACTAGAAGAGGATCAGAGCCCTCAATGGAATAGCAGCTTGGACTAGGTGGTGGTCAGTGGACTAGGGCTCATCTTTTGGCGCTTCTCAAACCATGCTGCTCCTCATGACCTTTTCAAGTCTCCGCATGATAAGGCCAGGCCTGAACTGAGCCAACTACGAGGTGCTGTGAATCTGTTTATGGGAGCCTCCATGAATAGGATTATAGCCTTCCACACTTATTCCATGGCCCTCTTTGCCATCTCTTCAGCAGCCATAGTTCAGCTGTCAGCCTTTTCCTGCCGCTTTGTTTCTTATGCCACTCTTCTCTGCTACTGTAATATGTTTTAGCATATCACATTTCTTTAATTTTGTTAACATAATATCTCATCTTGGGCTCCAATTTAAGCACATTATTCTGTCTGCTTTTCAGGACTCTTGTTAAATCATTTATGTATCGTATAAAATGAATCAATATCTAGATTTGATAATTATCGTTAGACATCCTTTCATAATTTAAATTAGTGCACGAAGTTAAAAACTTCAAACATTAAACTAGCAAAAAGCGACATTCTTGCTTATCAGATGTGGATCTTTGATCTCAGGAACAAGGGACTGTAATAAAAGCAGCTTTCACCAGTTTTGGTCAAATGATTAAGGGAATTATTCAATTTTTTTTAATAATCTGCAGTTAATGATGCAAATTAGTTCTGCAAATGACTTCAGAGTGAGTAAAAGACTCTTTGATGGGATATGGCAAATAGAAAAAAAAATGTGGTTATGCCTTAATTTGGTGGGACTTCAATGAAAGTAATTATTAATACATTTGACCACTGAATTCCCTTTGTATAGTTTATTTATTTGTGGTTTTCAGATGTGCCAGCCATGTTGGGGGGTCAAATTTCAAGATGCAGAAGAAATAAACTTTCCTCTTGCTTCCACAGTCCAGGAAAAAAATGCAAAACATAGGAAGAATTTTTCTTGACTCAAAAGGAATGCAGTTCCATTTAAAAAGAATGCAGCCTACAAGGTGAAGAGAACCTAGCAATTAGACCAGGGTTGACTCAAAATCTTCTGGTGCAGGAGGTGGCATACCAAATGTTGCCCCTTCTTAGGTGGTGATGTGCCAGGTGATTTACCTGGTAATGAAGAGGAAGTGTGGATGAGAGGAGAGTGTTGGACTACAGCATCTGCAATGCTGCAGCCCAACACTCTGTTCTAGGCTTTTTGGACAATTCCCCTTGAGGGAGTGGAGGGAGGAGTAGTGGAAACAAGTGGGTGGGTGGGTTCTCCCTGCCAATCAATTGCCTGGGAATGGCAGTAGATGGGCTGGTACTATGCTGGACAGCTGGAAGTTGCCACTGTGCTCCAGGAATTCCATCTACAAACACAAGCACGTGCTTTGAATTTCACGCAGGGTAAAAACTGGAGACAAATTTGGATCATCCTACTTTGACAAATCATCCAAATTGTTTTGAGAGAAGCTAAAAGAGTTTTAGTAAGTTTCAGTGACATGCAGTGAGGTCAATGGCTAGGGAGCTATTTACTGTGGCATCACAAAGCATTCTGGGGCATTACCATTATTTGTCCTTGGGCAGGTAATTGGACTCAAATGTTCACAAGCTAACACTGAAGCCTTTGTAGTCACTGCCACAGGTGGTGCAATGACATTGCAGGAGAGGTTTGTACTGGTCCCAGTATCAGTTGCAAGGAAGTAGTGGCAGGAGCAGTGCTTTTTTTTGTAAAAATAAAATAAAATAAAAAAGGTGCAGGAACTCACAACTTGTTAATCTTTTATTTATTTATTTTAAAACCATTTTTATTGGAGAAATAGGTAATAAGATACAACTAGACAACACGTGATTAACATGTACAGAGAGGATAACAAAAAGGCATTCAACACTATTGAATACCGATATATTAAAAATAAAATATTGAAATGAATGGGGAACTACCTGAAATTGGCTCATGACCCACCTAGTGGGTCCCGACCCTTAGCTGGCAACCTTCAGTCTCAAAAGACTATGGTATCGTGCTCTGAATGGTGGTTCTGGCACAGTGTCTAGTGCAACGGTGCTCAGTACGTCGATCGCGATCCACCAGTCGATCACGAGGCAAAATGAGTCGATCGCAGGCTTCTCTCCCATCCACGCATCCCTGGGAGTGAGCCCCGTCCTGGGAGTGAGCTCCCTGGGAGTGAGCTCCAGTCCACGCATCCCTGGGAGTGAGCCCCGTCCTGGGAGTGAGCTCCCTCGGAATGACACATCCCTGGGAGTGAGCTCCTGTCCACGCATCCCTGGGAGTGAGCCCCGTTGACTCTACTGGGGCTAACTTACCTTTCCCCTGTTTTTGCACTGGTATGTATGGAGATCTGCCCCCCCCAACTTCCATCTGTTGGTTCTGTGTGCAAGGGGTTTTGCACTGGTCTTGCTGTGATGTCTATATAGAGATCTTCCCCACACTTTCCCCTGTTTTTGCACTGGTCTGTATAGAGATCTGCTCCCCCCCCCCCACTTGTATTGAAATAGAGGAAGATCTGGTGAGGAGGTAGATGTGGTGTCAGCAGTGGCCCCTTTAAGGGTAAGGCCTGGGCATCCAGCAGAGTGTGCTGCACAGCTGCAGCCACTTGAAGGCAATAGGGCCCTCAGGGATATAAGAGCACCTGAGGCAGGAAGGGCTCCACTTATTTATGTGAGTCAGCCTTTTCCTACATAAAGATCATTAAGTCCAAGTACCAGTCCACCATGACTGATGAACATTTGGAAGTGTGCTTGAGGCTGGCTGTCAGCAGCTACTGTCCAGACTATGCATCCTTGGCTGATTCACTTCAGTCCAAGTCAAAGTAAACTCAAGTAATTACAAAAAATGTTTATAGTTAATTATGTTGTGTTGTGCAATATTGGCTCATTCAGTTATGCAAGGTACACCAACATACATTGTACACATAAATGTTATATGTTATGATGGCGCAAACATTGTAAAAAAACTCTGGTAGATCTCCGGGCCTTGCTGGGTTTCAAAGTAGCTCTTGAGCCAAAAAAGTGTGAGCACCCCTGGTCTAGTGGGTCCCAACCCACAGTTTGAGAAACACTGTTCTAATGTAAAATGCACTAAAATACACTGTGCCTACAGTTATCAAGTTAACCACTCTTTGCCATTGGCAAAAAATAGTTCAGGACGATCTTTAATCTATATCAAAGACTTGCAAAACTGAGGGTCAGAAAAACATTTTATCAAAATTTATGGTGGGTTTTTTATGAATTTGGTTTGTTGATTCCAAAAATGGCCATAGCATAGGCTTCCTCATGAGGAAGCTCCTTGAACCATTTACTAACGAGACTATGCCATATTTCCAAAACTAGAAATGATAGGGGAAAACTGATGCCATTTTTGGAATCAGCACCCCAGTGCTGACACTAGAATCAGACACTAGGATTTGTGTCACCCAGTGCGGGAGACCTATGCATCACCCCATGCAGTGGGCAGGACAACGCCCCAGGAGGTGGGGCAGCTGGTTTATTGGCTGTACCTTTTGTTAGAACACAGATATTTCAATGTGGTTTGTTTCATTGCATTCTGCATGAAATTATGCATAGATTGATATAAAACATGATAGTATTGTTCCTCCAAATTATTTTAGTGATTTTGAAAACTTGTAGAGTCACACACACCCCTGTGTCAACTTACTAACAACTTATGGCAACAGTTCTCAAACTTTTAGCACTGTGTTTTGCCAGATTCCAAGGCCAAGCTCTGCCTGGAGAATTATGCCCACTTTAAGCAAATTAACTCCCCTTCTTTCCCCCAACAAATGAGCCTGGTTCTGCCCTGCAGTCCTGCTGGACCCCACCTCCAGGGTAGCTCACCTGTTCAACCTGCAGAGGTCCTCTCTCCTGCCAGCAGCCTCCCACCACTACAGCAGACCCTTGGTCCTCAGCAGGTCTTAGGCACAGCAGCCTAAGTGCCTAAGCCACCAAACTCCAGTGTCTCCAGCAGTCTGTTCCAGCAGTCTCCAAAGTCCATTCACCAATCAGTCCATTAGCCATCAATTCCTTAGTCCACTAATCCAGTCTCCCCTGCCTGAAGCTTTCCTCCTTCTGCTACCCACAAACCCTTCCTGCCTCAGGTGCTCCTTATATCCCTGAGGGCCCTATGGCCTTCAAGTGGCTGCAGCTGTGCAGCGCACTCCCTGGAAGCCCAGGCCTTACCCTTAAAGGGGCCACTGCTGACACCACAGCCTACCTCCTTTCCAGATCTACCAAGATTCCAGTACACACCAGGACCCACTTTTTAGAATGACAATCTGTCCAGGACCCACTGGAAGTGATGTCATGGCCAGAAGTGACATCATCAAGCAAATTAAAATAAATAATTATAAATAATTAAATTAAAGAAATAATTAAATTAGGGGGAGCCAGTCCTGTTCCACCAAGTGAATCTAATCTGAAGTAAGTCCTATTGTGGTCAATGGGGCTTACTCTCAGGAAAGTGTGGGTAGGATTGCAGCCTGTGAGCCTAATCTTATGCATGTCTACTCTGAAGTAAGTCCCATAGTGGTCAATGGAGCTTACTCTGTAGCCTGCCTGCAGTAGCCCCCTCCCCCCAAAAAAAAGAATCAGTGAGATTTCCAGTCCTCCCCAGTGCCCAGTTTAAAGTTCTTCTATTTCAGGCATATCAAGAAAAAGACCCTCCTGGCTTTGTAAGTGCAAAATAGAAAACTTTCCCCTTACCACCTGAAGCCTCTTTTTTGTCCTTTTTAGTGTGGGGGGGGGGCTACCTTCTGGAGTATCTCCATCTCCATGGGATCGGGACCATTCTGGTGTCCTCACATTCCCCTTTGCCTGGCCTGACCAACAGCCAAGGCACTGAAAGTCTACCTACTCATGAGTAAACACAACGTGAGGCTGCTTGCTTTCCATATGGCTCAATAGACTGCAGCTGGGAGGGAGGCAGGGACCTCCTTCTCCCTTTTGTGTTTTTGGGAGGCTGCATTCATTGGATTGGGGCCATTCTGGTGTCGTTGGATTCCTCTCGGCCTGCCCTTTCCGAAGGACTATGGCAAGTACACCTACTCGAAGGTAAACACGCTCTACGGCTCACTTTCACTTTCCATAGGGCTCCATTCATTTTTGCCTGCAGGGGACTGCATAAAAAAAGGTGCAGGAAGACCGTTCCCATGCATTCTATTACAAAAAAAGCCCTGGGCAGGAGAGACATCTGCCTTTCTTTCCTGTTTGTGGGCATTCCAGAGGCAGCTGGAGAGCTCCTGTGAGAAAGATGCTGGACTAAATGGATCTTGGGCTTGATCCAGCTGGGTTTTTCTTATGTTCTGGCATCTGGAAGCTACTAAACACTACCCTGTTTTCTCACGCCTTTGGTGAGGCTGCTGTTTATCAGTTGTGGCTTCTGTTGTTGGTTCTAAACTACAGCAAGTCCTCATTTAAATTTGTTTCATTCAACATTGTTTTGTTTTAAAGTCAGTCATCAGTTTTCAATCTTCTGACTTCTGCATCCTCCATAGCTGCATATTGAAGGGCTAGTGGAAACTGCTGCTAGGTCATGCTGGGCCCGTGACCCACTTCCTTGGCTTTGTTGTGCCCCAGAATGCCTTGCAACCACAAGGCATTCCGGGGTTTGACAATGCTTTGCAGTGCAATAGGAAAGCACTCAGCGAGCTCGTCATTTGAGTGTTATTGAGCCCACCTATGGTAAAATTGGTTTCATTATAAGTCATTTCTCTTAAAGTTGCAGTTTCCAAGAACCTATCGACAACTTGACTTACTTTTTCCTTGATTACTGTTGTCATCTACACAGTATTTTCTCTACAATATTGTTTTATGATTTATTGTGTAAACTGCATAAGTCCAAGGAGGAAAGGCAGTCATAAGGTTGTTTTTAAGTAAATAAATAACACTCACGGTACTAACTGGTTTTCTCTACAGTGTCGTCTCTTTCTTGGACAAAAAAGCTGAGCAATATCAAGGGAAGCAAAGGTGGTTTTCATTTTTATGTTACTGAAAATTACAAAGGGATAACAAAGAAAACATTGTCAAAATGGTTGGGTGTAGGAGAAATTTGAGGAGTGTAATTTTCAAGATAAAAGATAGTTCCCACTCTGTGGGACAGTGTCATTATGGTAGATTTTGACCACAGCAGCAGTGGTTGCTACATGTGACAGTAAGCTAATTATTTTTATATTAGCCTGGCATGTCAGACTTGGATCTTGCAAGAGATATTGAAGAAGCTGGTGACCATCTTGGATGGTGCTAAATGTCAAGTACTTTCTTTCTGTGAGCAGCAACTGTTACCTTGTACATGCCCAATCTCTGAAGCTAAGCAGGGTCAGGCCTGGTTAGTACGAGAATGGGAGACTGCCTGGGAATACCAGATGCTATAGGCTTATACCATAGCCTTTCGAGACGAAAGGTTGCCAACCATTCCTTCTGTGATTCAGTAGTCCTATAAAGTTTTGTTTATTGCCATTCTGTAAACATGAGAGCAGACTTGAAGGAGATTACAAATTGTTCTTGGAAAAGATCCATGTGTAGGATATCTTATGAGCTTTTACAGAGTAAAAATGTGGGCTCATAGCTGCTTCTAAGTCTATGCAGGGGTGTTTCCAGTGGCAGAGTTCTGTTGGTTGCTAAATTTTTTTGACAAGCCTATTGTATTTTGCATCCATCCGTGCACTCAGATAACTTTTATCATGCTTCAACAGTCTTACAATTCTGATTGGTTAGGATAGAATGATGAAATTCACCTAAACACAAGGCTAGAGGTCACGGACACCTTGTTTTCCATGCTGTTGTTGAAGAATTCACAGGTGGCCACCTTGCAGAGATGCCCTTTACTGAGTGCAGGGATACTTGACCTTGCCATGTTTCAGACTCTAGTTGACTTTTTTTTTTTTTTCCCCAGGAGCACCTCTATCTCCAGACAGACACGAAGTGTCTATTTGTAGTGGAAATGAGGAAGATTTCCCTTGAGGAGACAGGGTATGGTGTCAGCACTAGCCCCTTGTGTTGACAGTATAGGGTTAAAACTTTGACTTGCAATAGGTGTGGCCCACAGCTGCAACCTAGTAGGGATAATGAGAACCTTGAGGATAAAGGTGAAAGAAGGGGGGGGGAGGGAAACTGGCTTTGTGAGGTGGTTG
Source organism: Tiliqua scincoides (assembly GCF_035046505.1). Lineage (NCBI taxonomy): Eukaryota > Metazoa > Chordata > Lepidosauria > Squamata > Scincidae > Tiliqua > Tiliqua scincoides. The sequence continues at coordinate 56,575,021 of NC_089826.1, forward strand.
GAGATGGCTGTGATTGCCTTGCCCAGGAGCTAAGGTGTTTCAGCTATGTGGAGAAGCTGCTGATTGGAGCAGAGAGAGAGGAGGGCCTCTGCAGTTTGAACAGGCAAGCTACCCTGGTGGTGGGGTCCAGTGGTACTTTCTGCAGAATGGGGGAAGGGATGCTAATTAGTCTAAAGTGGACATAAAATCTCTAGAGAAATGTTTTGATGGGGCAGTATTCAAGATCCAAATGGTCACAGTAAAAATGCAAGTAGACTTCATATGGGCTTGTGTATGTAAGCATCCATGAAGACAGATTGCAGAGCAAAAGGTTTTTTTGGCTTTCTCTGTGTCTGAATTTAAAGCTTGGTAAGTGATGAGACTAAGAAGCTCTAAGAGAATTTTACCCCTAAATAAAAACTTAGAAATAGCTGCTTAAACTATGGTCTGGTTTACCTAACGACATGACCTGGTTGTCATTGTGCCAGAAACTCTTGTCTGTCTGTCTGTCTGTGTCTGAATATCCCTGAATACTGTAGACTAGGCTTATGCCACTGAGATGGCTGCAGATCAAATCATCCCAGTGCTACAACTTAGAAATGAGCCAAAGATGTGGGTTGTGCAGCAATGAGTGGGCTGCATTTGCATGCTTACGACAAGAGCTGGATTGAGGTTTGAGCACAGTTTTTAGAGATGCCTGAACTGGACTTGGTTTTTTGATTGGAATCAACACAATGGACCTTATTAAACTTCAAGTCAGCTACATTCACCTTTTCTTGCATCTCAAGGCAATGAACACAGTGCCATGATGCAGCTGCCCGGGAGGTATGCCTTTGTAAATATAAACAGAATGGAAACATGTGCCCTATATTAATTTGGCTACTAGGGAATGTGTGAATTGGAGTCAGATTTGGCAGTCTTCACGCAAAATGAACAATGAGGCTAAAAGCTTTCAGGAATGGTAGCAGACCCTGTGCCAGTTGGATAGAATTATGTTGGATCTGCACATAGCCTTGCAGACTTCCAAGCAGCTTTTTAAATCAAGTGGGAAGCTATCCACATTTGTCTTACATGTATAATCACTTTGTCTCCAGCGCTGTTGCAGTGCAGATAACCAATAATGCCGAACTTTCATATTTAAAGTGAAAGTGGAAGGGGGAAAAAGTATTTATAGCTACTTTTGCATTAGGATATTTTCATAGATACACTCAAATTAACCGTGTGAATTTGCCAGCAAATATGAAAATACAGATTCAATAGGCAGATTTTAATAGCAAATAATTCTTACTTAGACGTATGCTTAGAACATTAAAATAGGAGGTAAGTGGTTGAATCCAATTAACTTCTTCAGTTCTGTGACTGAACACGAAGAAACGGGAGTCTCCTCTACTAATTTAAAGACCTCCCCAGAAATCACTACTAAATGTGTTCTTTTAGAACAGAGTCTGGAACTAGTTCGGCATAGTTCTGGAGATGTGTCAACTACACAGTAAACAGGATAAAGCACTATTGTTACCACTTGCTTATCCAGGAGGATAAGCAATTTGTTAAATGCAAATATGCTCAAACACATGCAACATGTCACACAAACACATTCAATAAAACACTTAACACATAAACATATGCTCAGCAGCTTATCATAAGCCCATACAACACATCATATGCAAACACAAATGCATTCAGCATGTCACATGTAAATACACACTACACACAGCAACCACCCATCACTTGCAAACAGAAACACTTGCAGAAGTATGTCACACATATTCCTAGCATGACACTTGCAGCATTTTACACACATAGCACACATGTTATACGGTAGCACATCGCTTGTAAACCTGTGCAGACATACTCAAGAGCTCTTCCTAAACACAAACCCATACAGATGTAGTAGTTGCCTTTCCTGTATCTGTTATGTTCCATTACTGCAGCTTACTCACTCTGATGCCAGCTATATTATTTTTGTGAAGCAAACTCCACCAGGAGTTTCAAGGGAGGCATGAGCTGCAATACAATTGTGGGGAAAAGGTGGGATATAAATTTATATAAATATAAATGTATTAAATACCTGCCTTTAATGGAATGACTTATCAAAGTGGGAACTTTAAACCTCATAACTTCAGAGTTACATGTTAGTTTTTCACCAAACAAGCAAGGCACACCAATGCAGTGTCCTTGAATTTTTGATATACAGGTTGAGTCTTGTTATTTATGAGGGTTCTGTTCCCAGAACTCACATGGATGGCAAAAATTGCATTAAAGCAAACCATTTAAAAAACAATGTCTCTTTGCTAAGTGATTTAAAAACAGCCTTGCTGACCTTTGTAATGCACCAAGCAGACAATCAGTCTCTCAACAGGTGCTTAGAAAGGCTTCTGAGGCAGCAATCCTTCCCTTCACCAAGAGCTGCAGCTTGGGGAAAGAATGGAAGAGGTGATAATTGCTTCCACTTAGCAGCATTCTTTTACTTGCTCAGGGAGGGGTTGCTTGCCTTGGAGTAGAGCTGTTCTAATTGTCTGGAGAGAGAATAATTTATGGATTGTCAGCTGGCTCTTGCACTAACCAGGCTATTGTTAAAGGACTTTTTTCCTTTAATTTAACAGGCCCTTCTCATCACGTTGAGATAAAACCGCAGGTAAAATATCCTTGGATAATCTTTGGATAATTATACCTGTAATCTAATGTAATTACATTACACTAAGGGGGGATTGTAATGTGATTACATTGTAATGTGATTGATAATGTGATTACATTACATTAAGGGGGAGGGGCAAGAGGGGCTTGTGGGTATCAGGAAATTGGAGAAGGAGCAGTGGTGAGACAAACGGGATGCAGGGGGAGGGGCAAGAGAGGGGTTTGTGGGTATCAGGAAATTGAAGAGGGAGCAGTGGTGAGACAAACGGGGAGATGAGCCTCGTCAGCCTGGAAAGGCAGCTCATCTAAGAGAAGGAAAACTCTGATCTCAAACCTCCACTGCCTTGTGGCTACATCCAGTTGTGGAAAAGGCTTCAGGAGTCAATCTCGAGGCAAAATCAGGAGCCGGAGTCCCTGAGGCAGTTTGTGGCTGTACACAGTCATGCTCTGGCAACTCCTGCGACGCCGCTGGAACCAACCATATTGGCTTCTGCCTTTCCATTGGATCATTCCAGCGATGTGGAGAGAGGGGATTTGCTGCATGGATAACAGCCTATCCTCCATACCTTCTTTACCCAGGCTTCGCGCACTGGAGAGGACACTCCAACTTCGACATACGGCATCGGCACAACACGGGAAGCAGCAGTTACCGGTTATAAGTCTTCACTCGATTGGCGTAGAGCGTGACACCAGGGGCTTCTTCCGACGGTGGGAGAGATCATTGCATCTCATTGGGCAGCTACCGCTCGCCTTAAGCTGGGCAGTCCCCAGCCAGTAAGGTGTTGCCTCGTCACGGTCCGTTAACCTCACGGGGTGCGTGGGGTTTAGGGTGAAAACCGACAAGCGGATCGACAACTCTGCACCATGCAATAGAAAACAGAAAACTCCTGCCCTAAAGCTGGGCACCTGGAACGTAAGGAGAATGACACCTGGCTTCTCTGATGACCTGCAAGAAATAGACAACGCACGCAAAACAGCTGTCATCGACATGGAGCTGAGCAGACTGCAGATGGACATCGTCGCCCTTCAAGAGACTAGGCTGCCAGATTCCGGATCTGTCAAGGAGAGAAATTTCTCATTTTTCTGGCAGGGAAAACCACCGAATGAAACCAGGGAACATGGTGTTGGCTTTGTGGTCAGAAATACCCTGCTGAAATCCATCATCCCACCTACTGTGGGAAGTGAAAGAATTTTGTCCCTGCAGCTCCAGTCATCAGCAGGACCTGTCACTCTCATCAGTGCTTATGCACCGACTCTGTCGTCTCCAGCAGAAGCCAAAGACAAATTCTATGATGACCTGGCCACCACTATCAAGAAGATCCCCGTAAAAGAGCCATTGTTCATCCTCGGCGATTTCAATGCTAGAGTTGGTGCTGATAACAGTTCGTGGCCCACTTGCTTAGGTCAGTTCGGCACTGGGAAGATGAACGAAAATGGCCAACGCCTACTAGAGTTTTGCTGTCTTCACGGTCTCTGTGTCAGCAACAAGTTCTTCAACACGAAGCCCCAACATAGAGTCTCTTGGAGACACCCAAGATCAAAGCACTGGCACCAGCTCGACCTGATTCTCACCAGACGCTCCAGCCTTCCCAGCATCAAGATCACGCGCAGCTGTCAGGGTGCTGCTTGCGACACTGACCATTCCCTGGTATGCAGCAGAGTGAAACTGCAAACAAAGCGACTGTACCACACGAAAAAGGAAGGAAGACCTTGCACATCAATATCTTGATACCAGCAAGACCCGGGATCAGAGAAAAGTGGAGGAATTTGCACGAGCGCTTGAGGAATCTCTTCCAGGCCTGGTCGATGCAAATGCATCCAACAGATGGGAACATTTCAAGAATGCCGTTTACAACAACGCCTTGTCCATATTTGGCAAGAAAACCAACAAGACGGCAAACTGGTCTGAAGCCCACTCTGAGGAGCTGACACCAGTCATTGAGGAAAAGAGGAGAGCTCAAGCAGCATACAAGGCCTGTCCCAGTGAGCGCAACCTGCAGGTCCTCCGAGCTGCTTGCAGCAAAGTCCAGCAGACTGTCAGGAGATGTGCTAACGACTACTGGCTCCAGCTCTGTTCCGAGATACAGATAGCAGCTGACACGGGCAACATCAAGGGGATGTATGATGGTATCAAGCAGGCCCTAGGTCCAACACAGAAGAAAATTGCCCCTCTGAAGTCTGCCACAGGTGAGGTCATCCAGGATCGGACGCAGCAGATGGAACGCTGGGTGCAGCACTACTCTGAGCTATATTCCAGAGAAAATGTAGTCACTGAAGAAGCGCTGAACAACATTGAGTGCCTGCCTGTGCTGGAGGAGCTTGACAGTGAACCAACCCTAGAAGAACTTCACGTGGCCCTGGACTCCCTTGCCTTTGGCAAGGCACCTGGGAAAGATAGCATCCCTGCTGAAGTCCTAAAGTGCTGCAAAGAGATCATCGTCACTGAGCTGCATGAAATCCTCTGTCTCTGCTGGAGAGAAGGTGAAGTACCTCAAGACATGAGGGATGCAAACATCATCACGCTGTACAAGAACAAAGGCAACAGGGGTGACTGCAATAACTACCGTGGCATCTCTCTCCTTAGCATTGTAGGAAAGTTGTTTGCCCAAGTTGCACTAAAGAGGCTCCAGGTACTTGCAGAGAGCATTTATCCAGAATCACAGTGCGGATTCCGAGCCAACAGGTCCACCACTGATATGGTATTCTCCCTTAGACAACTGTAGGAGAAATGCAGGGAACAGCGACAGCCACTCTTTATAGCCTTCATAGATCTCACAAAGGCCTTCGACCTGGTCAGCAGGGATGGCCTCTTCAAGATTCTCCCCAAGATCGGATGTCCACCCAGGCTCCTCAGCATCATCAGATCCTTCCACAAGGACATGAAGGGCACTGTTGTCTTCGATGGCTCCACATCAGACCCCTTTGACATCCGAAGCGGCGTGAAGCAGGGCTGTGTTCTTGCACCAACCTTGTTTGGGATTTTCTTCGCTGTCCTGCTGAAGCATGCCTTTGGAACCGCAACAGAAGGCATCTATCTCCGGACCAGTTCAGACGGAAAGCTCTTCAAACTCTCCAGACTGAGAGCAAAGTCCAAAGTCCAGCTGAAATGTCTTCGTGACTTCCTCTTTGCTAACGATGCAGCTGTCACTACCCACTCTGCCAAAGATCTCCAGCAGCTCATGGATCGTTTTAGCAAGGCCTGCCAAGATTTTGGACTGACGATCAGCCTGAAGAAAACACAGGTCATGGTTCAGGATGTGGACTCACCTCCCTGCATTACAATCTCTGAGCATGAACTGGAGGTTGTCCATGACTTTGTGTACCTTGGCTCAACGATCTCTGACACTCTTTCTCTCGATACCAAACTAAACAAGCACATAAGTAAAGCAGCTACCACGTTTTCCAGACTCACAAAGAGAGTCTGGTCCAACAAGAAGCTGACGGAACATACCAAGATCCAGGTCTACAGAGCTTGCGTACTGAGTACACTTCTGTACTGCAGCGAGTCACGGACTCTTCGCTCACAACAGGAGAGCAAACTGAATGCTTTCCACATGCACTGCCTCCGGCGCATTCTCAGCATCACCTGGCAGGACAAAGTTCCAAACAACACAGTCCTGGAACGTGCTGGAATCCCTAGCATGTGTTCACTGCTGAAACAGACGCCTGCGTTGGCTCGGTCATGTTGTGAGAATGGATGATGGCCGGATCCCAAAGGATCTCCTCTATGGAGAACTTGTGCAAGGAAAGCGCCCTACAGGTAGACCACAGCTGCGATACAAGGACATCTGCAAGAGGGATCTGAAGGCCTTAGGAGTGGACCTCAACAAGTGGGAAACCCTGGCCTCTGAGTGGCTCACTTGGAGGCAGGCTGTGCAACATGGCCTTTCCCAGTTTGAAGAGACACTTGGCCAACAGTCTGAGGCTAAGAGGCAAAGAAGGAAGGCCCATAGCCGGGGAGACAGACCAGGGACAGACTGCACTTGCTCCCGGTGTGGAAGGGACTGTCACTCCCGAATTGGCCTTTTCAGCCACACTAGATGCTGTTCCAGAACCACCTTTCAGAGCACGATACCATAGTCTTTCGAGACTGAAGGTTGCCAACAACAATCCAGGAGGATGGTATAATCTTCCTGGACCTTCCTGCAGGCTCCGTATCTCTTCAGATGGGAAACACCTTTTACATCTATCACAGGCAACATAACCCCCTGATGCCCTAGAGGGAGATACACTTATATTTTTTGTAGCTTGGGGAAGGTGATTTTGAACTTGGAAATGACTGGAAGCAGCTCTCCAGGATTTCAGGCAGAACTATTTTCTTTATTCTAGCCGGAGATACCAGGTCATACTCAGACCCTTCTGCATGCAAAGCATGTACTCTTCCACTGAACTATAGCCCCTCCCTATAGTTAATGAAATATAGAACTGAGTGTCATTCACCATATTGCTGACACTAATGGCCCAATCCTAACCGCTCGTTACATCACTGGATCACGGCATGTGACTTGCTGGAGAGCACAGCCTGGCTGCTGCTGGAAGTAGTGAGGAGGTGGGTTCACATGGCAAAAGACTGGGGACACTCACTGCTGCAGATAAGACCATGCAGGGGGTTTGAGGGAGGCAGGGGAATGGGGTGGGTCTGGGAAAGGGCAGGTTCAACTGCAGTGGCATCTGCCAAATTCTTACCCCTTTCATGGGCTCAATTAGCCTTCCTGGGTCCGTGCAGTCTTGCACAAGTGATATCAATGGTGCAGGTCCAAGTAGACCCAGTGGGCACTAAGTCTAGGGAAAGGGAACAAATGTTGCCTTATCCCAAGGAGGCTGAAACTCCCCTGCGGGATTTAATCAACACTGCATTGGCACTGCTGCAGTACTGTCCAGGGAGTTAGGGAGGATTCAGCTGCCCAAGCTGAACAGATGATATCTCCAAGCAACTTCATATAGTTTTTAAATGGCATCTATGGCAGTGATTTTCAATCACTGGCACAGTAGTCTGCCGTGAAGGGGCCTCAGGTGTGCCGTGGGGCCAGAGGAGACGGTTAGCAGCTGCGAGCAGGAGAAGTGGCTACCTTCAGTCTTGCACAGCAGAGCAAGCAAAAGCAGGGGCCAGAAGCAGCTGCTTTGTGCCTCAAGCTGCAGCGTGCTCAGAATAATCCTTTAAAGCTCATGCTGTTGAGCGAGAGTAGCAGTTGCTTACCTGCTGAACTGATTGGGCAGCAGGAGAAGCCCACAGGAACTCCAGGTGGAAACTGTTGTGGCTGAGAGCAAGCGAGCCAGAAGGAAGGCAGGAAGGAAACAAATAAAGCAGGAATCCGCCTGGGGCCAGAGACTGAAGGACTGGCTGATTGAAAAGGGCCCTTACAGTAAGGGCACTATTTGTGCTCCTTCTTGCATACATGAGCAAGCAAGCAATCGGCACATCTCCCCCACCTCATTCCCTGCTGTACGAACAACTCAGGGCCCAATCCTATCCACATTTCCAGCACCGAGGTAAGGGAACAAATGTAAGGAGGAGGCACCCATGACTGCTCCCCCCCACCACAGGATGCAGTGCATACCCCATTGAAATGGCTGCCTTGGTGCTGGAAAGTTGGATAGGATTGGGCCCTCATTCCTTCTCACCATCCTAACATCCCTGTAGGGGCCCACCCTTGGAGGGGCCTGGAGCAGGCTTGTTGCACCCCCAGGGAGGCCTCAGATTGGTTGGAGAGAGGAGGGGTCCTCCTCCTTAGCAGAGCTACCACACCTGGCTTGGGAGCAGGAGCCGTTCACCTCACAGCAACCTGCTTCACACTGCCTGCCTCTCATCCCTGGCTTCCCTGCTTTATGAAGCAAGCCTGCCCCCTTTTTGGCCCCTCCCCTTCCTCCAGGTGGGGCAGCAAAGGCCTTTCCTGTTCCTGGATTGTTTCCTTTTGTGTTCCTTGTTTGCCCTGCCAGCCCCCTCTGTCTGGTTGGGGTGAGCCAACCTTCTTTGCTGCCCTCAAGGGCAGGGAAGCCTCCCCACCCTGGGCATGGGGTGCCTGCTCCAGGGTAAGTCGGGGGTCAGGGCATCTGTGAGGGGCCCTGACAATCCCCACAATCGTAGTTAAGACCTTCCTTCCTATCCCTTGCTTGTCCACCCTCATCAAAGGTCTGGAATTGCCGTGCATTCTCTCTGTCCCCCACACCCACCCCTGGTTGAATCCCACACCTTGTTCATCTGGCACTTCTGATAAAAATTTGACCCCCCCCCATTTCTAAACATTTTTTCCTTCTTTCCAGAAACCACATACACTTCCTTGTCCCCTCTCCAAATATCAAGTTCCTCAAGGTGATTTTATGAGGAAGATCCATTAAAGTTCAGAGATGTTTGATCTCGGCTTGTTGTGAATTTCTTTAATTGTCATGGAATGATTTAATTGTATTAATCAAATAATTTATTTGCACTTATTTTGCCATAATTCAATGTAATTGAAAAACTGGTGGCATGCCTCAACAATTTTAGCAACTTGTCACTGTGTGCCGTGAGCTGAAAAAGGCTGGAAATCCCTGATCTATGGTCATATGGCATCTATGAAGTACACCAGGGGTGCCCAAACCCTGGCCCTGGTGCTACTTGTGGCCCTCAAGGACTCCCAATGTGGTCCTCAGGGAGCCCCCGGTCTCCAATGAGCCTCTGGAGATTTGCTGGAGCCCACACTGGCCCAATGCAATTGCTCTCAGCATGAGGGCGACTGTTTGACCTCTTGCATGAGCTGTGGGATGAGGGCCCCCTCCACTGCTTGCTGTTTCATGTCTGTGTTGCAGCAGCAGCAAAGGAAAGGCCAGGCTTGCTTTGTGCAAGGCCTTTTATAGGCCTTGAGCTATTGCAAGACCTTCATTCATTCATATAAGTTCACCTTTAATATATACATTTATGTAAATGTATGTAAATTTATTCAAATTTTGAATGTAAATTAATTCTTTTTCCCCCTGTCCCAGTGTCACAGTGTCAGAGAGATGATGTGACCTTCCTGCCAAAAACTTTGGACACCCCTGAAGTACACTAAACAACCATTCCCATGGGTTCAAGCACTTGCACTGTTGCTACATTCCAGACAAAAAAATGGAACCACTGACACACGAATCAAGGCACATCCCCTCCCAAATGGTCACAGTTAGCTGATGCAGGACCCTGTCCTATCCAATTTGCCAGCACTGGTGCAGCCACAATGCAGCCCCAAGGTTGCAGCCCCAATTAAGAACAAATGTTCCCATACCTTAAGGGGGCCTCTGTGACTGCTGCCCCACCACACGATGCTGTGCATGTACCATTGGCTCAGCTGCATTGGCACTAGAAAATCGGGTAGGATTGGTTGGGTAAGCAACCATGCCACCATATTCTGGGCATGCTGCACACAAATGAAGACACTGCTGGAAGCCCAGGTTGTGGAAGAAAGTTTGTAGAAATCACCACTGAAATTACTGAAATGTTTATCCCTCCATGTAATTTGTTGCTAGAACACTCTAACTGTATGTTAACAGGATTTGTGATGATGTGGTGTCTTTAAATGAAGAATGAGTGTGGCAGTACAGAGCACATCATTTTAATGGTCCCTTCTGTCCTCTGAATCTATGAATTATACAACTGCATTATAATGACTGTAGGCTGCAATCTGTCACAAAATCTAAGTGCTCTGCCCCCTCAGGTGCAAAAAAGGATCAAACCTAGCTCCAATACAATGTGATAGACAACAAAAGATGATCACCATTGAGTTGCAATGATATGCCCTTTCTGGACAGGACAGCTTTAACAAGTAAGAGTAACACAATGGCACAATGTTCTTTTAAGTTTCACGTAGGTGGGGGAAGAAGAATCTTTTATCAGGTTAATAATTTCCACCAATAAAACAGGTGGCCTGTTCTCACTCAGTTCTGTCATCTTGGTTCCTGCTCATAGTTCTACAGACAGCTATCAGCATTTATGCTATTGTCAGTGCACTTCTCTCGCTAATTAGGGTCTCCAGTACAGTAGCATGGCTTTACTGTGTGCAAGTGATTAGATGAGAGAAATGCTTCTGAAAAAAGAACACCTTTTATTCTGCTGCTCACTTCCTAAAATTCTTTTCTACAGTAACTCAAAGTCCTTTGCTTTTCCCCTTCTTCGCTAACTGTATTTATTGCAGTTTCATTCTGAATCCAATTGCTTGAGAATACACGTTGAAGAGATAGTCAGCATCCAAGGCAAATAAAGGCCATTAGCCCACTGTACTGTAAAGAACAGCACATGAAATACAAGGCATTTTCATGTGTCCACACTGCACAATAAAGGTGTTTATCCATTACTTCCTTGTGTGTATGGCTTTCAGACTCTGTCAAGAATGAATCTGCCACCATCTCCACCCAGTGCAAGTGTCAGTGGTGGTCCTGGGCTTTTTTTCCCCACCCAGGGCCACCACTCTGTTTGCTGCCCCTCCCCACACACCTGACCTGGAAGTAATTATGGTGATGTCATCATGTCACCGCAATCACTTCTGGAATTGCGCCAGCAGTTTAAGGCTCTTCCAGCACAATTCTGTGCCGCTCTGAGACATGTCTTTCATCTCCTCCTTTATAGGCCAACCCTTTCCTCTCCTCCTATAAAGGAGGAGAGGAGAGGAGATGGTGGCTCAGAATGGTGCAGAATCACAGCCGGACTGGCCACAACTCACATCCACTCTGTGGGCAATTCTGTGCTGCCCTCCCTTCATTAGGAGCAGGGGGATCAACAAGTGGCAAGAGGGTGAGGCTGGTGGGTGGTACACCTATAGGCATGGTGCCCGGGGCATTTGCCCCGATCTGCCCTTGTATGCCACTGGCAAGGATGACCAGATTTAAGTGTAATTTCTATTGAATTTCAGAGTGATTTTCTTGATTTTTATCCTGTTTGAAAGCACTTTTCATTGTATGAAGTGTTTTGTGATTTGTATTGGCAACCTTCAGTCTCGGAAGACTATGGTATCGCGCTTTGAAAGGTGGTTCTGGCACAGCGTCCAGTATGGCTGAAAAGGCCAATCCGGGAGTGACAATCCCTTCCACACCGGGAGCAAGTGCAGTCTGTCCCTGGTCTGTCTCCCTGGCCATGGGCCTTCCCCCTTTGCCTCTTAGCCTCAGACTGTTGGCAAAGTGTCTCTTCAAACTGGGAAAGGCCATGCTGCACAGCCTGCCTCCAAGCAGGCCGCTCAGAGGCCAGGGTTTCCCACTTGTTGAGGTCCATCCCGAAGGCCTTCAGATCCCTCTTGCAGATGTCCTTGTATCGCAGCTGTGGTCTACCTGTAGGGCGCTTTCCTTGCACGAGTTCTCCATAGAGGAGATCCTTTGGGATCCGGCCATCATCCATTCTCACGACATGACCGAGCCAACGCAGGCGTCTCTGTTTCAGCAGTGAATACATGCTAGGGATTCCAGCACGTTTCAGGACTGTGTTGTTTGAAACTTTGTCCTGCCAGGTGATGCCAAGGATGCGTCGGAGGCAGCGCATGTGGAAAGCGTTCAGTTTCCTCTCCTGTTGTGAGTGAAGAGTCCATGACTCGCTGTAGTACAGAAGCGTACTCAGTACGCAAGCTCTGTAGACCTGGATCTTGGTATGTTCCGTCAGCTTCTTGTTGGACCAGACTCTCTTTTTGAGTCTGGAAAACGTGGTAGCTGCTTTACCGATACGCTTGTTTAGCTCGGTATCGAGAGAAAGAGTGTCGGAGATCGTTGAGCCAAGGTACACAAAGTCATGGACAACCTCCAGTTCATTCTCAGAGATTGTAATGCAGGGAGGTGAGTCCACATCCTGAACCATGACTTGTGTTTTCTTCAGGCTGATTGTCAGTCCAAAACCTTGGCAGGCCTTGCTAAAACGATCCATGAGCTGCTGGAGATCTTTGGCAGAGTGGGTAGTGACAATTGCATCGTCGGCAAAGAGGAAGTCACGCAGACATTTCAGCTGGACTTTGGACTTTGCTCTCAGTCTGGAGAGGTTGAAGAGCTTTCTGTCTGATCTGGTCCGGAGATAGATGCCTTCTGTTGCAGTTCCAAAGGCCTGCTTCAGCAGGACAGCAAAGAAAATCCCAAACAAGGTTGGCGCAAGAACACAGCCCTGCTTCACTCTGCTTCAGATGTCAAAAGCGTCTGATGTGGAGCCATCAAAGACAACAGTGCCCTTCATGTCCTTGTGGAAAGATCTGATGATGCTGAGGAGCCTGGGTGGACATCTGATCTTGAGAGAATCTTGAAGAGGCCGTCTCTGCTGACCAGGTCGAAAGCCTTTGTGAGATCTATGAAGGCTATAAAGAGTGGCTGTCGTTGTTCCCTGCATTTCTCCTGCAGTTGTCTAAGGGAGAATACCATATCAGTGGTGGACCTGTTGGCTCGGAATCCACACTGCGATTCTGGATAGACGCTCTCTGCAAGTACCTGGAGCCTCTTTAGTGCAACTCGGGCAAACAGCTTTCCTACAACGCTAAGGAGAGAGATGCCGCGGTAGTTGTTGCAGTCACCCCTGTCACCTTTGTTCTTGTACAGCGTGATGATGTTTGCATCCCTCATGTCTTGAGGTACTCCACCTTCTCTCCAGCAGAGACAGAGATTAAGTTTTGTGATTAAGAATACAACATGTAAACATATAGAAGAGCTCTTACTGGATCAGGCCAAAGGCCAACCAGTCCATATTCTTGTTTCCCACAGTGGTGAGTCAGATGCTTCTGGGAAGCCCATCAGCAAGAAACAAAAGCAGAGGGGTCATTCTTATCACATTTGTTCTCACAACCACTCTGTGAGGTAAACTGAGCTGAGATGGTGACTTGTTATAGGCTGTTGTTACAGGCTCCTGGCAATTGAGATATGGGGCTAAGCCCTTGTCTATAGCCCAGTGGTTCTCAAACCACTGTAGTGTAGTGTAACACTTCCCCTGTCCCTTTCTGGGGTGGGGGAAGGGGGAAGGCATCAATGCTATCCCCAGGATCTCATCGCTAAGGGGAGGAGCGAGGGAGGTGCTTTTACTTACTGTGTGTTAAGGCAAGCAGTAGGAGGTGCGGGGAGCCCCATGCAGGGCTCCCTGAGGCTTGAAATCCTCAGAAATAGCAAGCGCAAGCCACTTCTGGTTTGCGAACGCCAACCAGGAGGTGGCTTGCGCTTGCTATTTCTGATGATTCCAAACCTCGGGGAGCCTTGTGGAGGGCCGCACAGGGCTCCCTGCACCTCCTTTGGCTTGCCCTAACACACAGTAAGTAAAAGCACCTCCCTTACTCCTCCCCTTAGGGAAGTGATCTTGGGGATCGCATTGCTGCCCTTCTTCCTCCCCTGCAAAGACTTACTTTGGGAGTAAACCTTGCCAAAAGTTTGAGAACCACTACTATAGCCCTCACATCAGGGTACAGAGAACTGTTCCCAGCCACAGCCATTCACTGTGCCGTGAACCTCAGGAAACTTTCTCTCCAGTTTTCCTCCCTCTCTGCAACCCGAAACTCCCATTTTCTTAGCCTCAGATCTCTCTAAGAACCCACATTAGGATTTGGGCAGCGCTGCCGCAGGGACTATGAGTACAAATACATGATCTCATGTACTTGAATACATAAAGCCCAGAGACCTTCCCACATACTCACTTCATACATAGGATGCAGTGTGCTGTTGCCTATGGAACAGTATCATGTCATCATAAACAAGTTAATGCACAGCTACCTTCTTATTTACTTTTTTTAAAACTTATAATGGAGTTTCCTTCCATTATTTCAGGTGTGTTTGTTGCAGAATAAGTTATTGTAACTTTCCTTTGTAAAGGTTAAATAAGGCACTTTTAAACTGGGGGCTGAATGTGAAATAAACACACATGAGCTATTTGTGCTGTGACTTTAAGAAAAGGCTTTCTGTAATTACACAGTGATTAACAACTGTATTTGTATTTTCTTATCTAGGTGTCATAAACATTCTTTTTTTGAAGCTGAATTAATACAAGCTGCGAAAAAGGAATACTGATGGCTCTTTTCAATACAGAACAATATTTTGCTTGAGGATTATGCAAATCAGTTCTTAAAGTCTCATTAAATGATAATATTTAAGCCTACCACACACACACACACACACACACACACAAATTCCCAGTTAAAATTCCAATCAGCCAAGCATGGTTAGAAGGTAACACCTTGCCAGGTATATTATGCACAAGCTCCAGTATAAATATTTTATTTGCATCTATGTTTGCAATATTCCAAGCACCCAGTTTCTCCATCCATTTTTGTTCCGCATTTATATTTCAAAAGTATCATTGAATGTAGTCAATACTGAATGGAATGTGAGTTTTCTCATGAGAAACAAAGTTTTGTCAATTCTGATGAATTAGACAAATTCACGGAGTCTCCATTCGTATCATTGTTATTGCTTATCGACATCTAGTATTCAGACTAGCTATATCAGCTCTCGGGTTTAGAACAGAATGCCATTGAATGCCAGTTGTTGGCAAGCTACACTGCAAGAGGGTTGTTACCTTAATGGCCTGCTTGTCCTCTTCATGGAAACATCTGGTCTAACACTGTAGAAAGCAAGATGTTCAATGAGATGGACCACTGTTCTGACCAGCAGTACTCTTCTTACATTGTTATCTGGAGAGTTTCATGACATACTAGAGATTCTGGAACACCTGTATGATGGTTCCTCCATTATTTCCTTCAAATCTTAAAACCCCTCAATTCCCTAAAGCCTTTGAAACAGTGCCCTAGTCCTCTTTCCCTATTTGTAACTGAGATTAAGTACATGCAACAGAGACAACAGTTTTTACTGGATAACCTAGGGTGCAATCCTATCTTGCGCTGGAACAGGCAAGCCAGGAGGCTTGCGCTATATCCAGCATGAGATAGAATTGCAAAGTGGCTCAGTAAAAAGTAAGAGGAAACTATTCCCCTTACCTCTGGGTAAACCACTGCAGCCCCTATGGGTCTCCTCAGACTTGTGCCACCGCGGTGGCACAAGTCAGAGGAGAGTGGAGCGGCTCCAAGCCACTCCACGCTGCTCAGGAACGGAGGTTCAGATCCGGCATAACAGCTGGATCCCCGCCTCCTCCGCCCCCCATGAGCTTGGCCGACACAAGACTCACCCTGCAAGCTGCCTTGGAGGCTGGATTCAACCTCCATGTGCCAGCGTACCTCTGTAGGCTGCTGCGGCTTGCTCCTGAGGAGGCACAAACATGCTTTCCATTTAAGTCCCTTGCCCCAGCCTAAGGGCCCAATCCTATCCAATTTTCCAATGCTAGTACAGTTGTGCCAGTGGGGTATGCATTGCATCCTATAGTGGATGACAGTCACTGGGGCCTTCTCAAGGTATGAGAACATGAGTTCCATTACCACGGGGCTGCAGTGTGGCTACACCAGAGCTGGAAAGTTGGATAGGATTGGACCCAAAATCATTGACAGGATTGTGCTGCTAGCTTTTTTTTTTTTTAACAGTAAATAAAGAATGGATGGTTTATCACCTGAATTTCCCAGACTGAATCCCAGTGTTCTAGTAACTATACCATGCTAGCTTTTTTGTTGGGGTTTTTATTTATTCCCAACATTTTTATCACATCTCTCTGTGTGCTTGAAGTAATTTGCAAATGATTTAAAAGCATCCCTTATTAAACCATACCATATTGAATCAGAAACAAACTGAATTGTGCTCTGCTGTAATATACACACAATGGAGATGTATGTATGAAGCAGTCAATGGGAATGGCAACCCCCCTGAACATAGAAGAGCTAAACAAGTGTTTTTACACAGAAGTGCTGTTTTTAGGATCAGGGATTTGTTTACTCCACTTGTTTCTAAATAAGGGTGAAACATGAGGTTTATATTGGCAGTTAAACAGACATAATTATTATTATTAACAGTATTTATATACCGCTTTTCAACTAAAAGTTCACAAAGCGGTTTACAGAGAAAAATCAAATAACTAAATGGCTCCCTGTCCCAAAAGGGCTCACAATCTAAAAAGATGCAAATGAATACCAGCAGACAGCCACTAGAACAGACAGTGTTGGGGTGAGGTGGGCCAGTTACTCTCCCCCTGCTAAAAAAGGAGCACCCACTTGAAAAAGTGCCTCTTACCCAATTAGCAGGGATAATTTCTTATCAAAAGATATGTTGCACAATTTCAGTGATTGACTTTAGTAAAAGGCATGCCAATTTAGACACCCACAATAATCAGATTTGTGTAAAGTCATTTAGCATGTCTCAGAAAGGACTGTGGTGGAGACTGTGAAAGTCATTGATACATCATAGTAATCAGGAAAAATGTTAGAAACAAGCTTGTCAGGATTTGCCCTTTGGGTGCCTGCTCAATATAGATAGAAAGCCCAGCATGGTTCAGTTACTAGAACATTGGAATTCAGAGCCCAATCCTGTTGTTTCCCTCTTCCTGTTGATGTAGTGGCATCAAAAATGGCTACTGCTGCTGAATGGCAGAGCAGCTGTGGAGGTCTTGGTAGCAGAACAATTGTTCTCTTACCCAAGGGTAAGCCTCTGTAGCGCAGGGATCTACTCAGACCCGCACTAGCTAAATAGCTAGTGCAGGTCCATGTGAACCAATGCCATAGGATTTGGTCTGAGAAGGCGGTTAGGATTTGGCTATCACTGCTGCTGCCCAACCCATCCCCTTCCTGGACCTGATCCACCCATCTCCTGCCCCATCACCATCTGTCCTGCCCTCCCCACCACCACCTTACCTCCATCATTCCTCTGGAGTGCACAGGAAAACTCCAGCCTCTCCACTAGTGCTCCAGCAATGCATGGTTTTGTGTGCTGCTGGAGCACCTTTTATAACCGGAGGTGTCCACTTACGGCATTCAGAGCCAGCAGAAGAGACACACAGAAGATGGTCACAGATTTTAGGATTGGGCACTCAGTCTAGGAAATTCAGGATGCAAATCATTCATTCTGTATTTACAGCAAAAACCAGGTTGTCCAATAAAAATTATTTTGTCAGTTGCATGTACTTAATCTGTGAGAAGAGAAATCAAACTAGTTGATACATGCCTTAAAAGGAAAACAAAGCAACAGCCCTAAAAGACAAATATAGCCAGGAAAGACAATGGGAGATGAAGATAGAATGCTATTTCCACTTGCATCTTGACGTATTTGCTTTCCATTCCCTTTATTTACTGAGAATAGACTTGCTTCATAAATATAAAAACAAAAATACAAATAAATGACACTTTAAAAAAATAAGCTAAATAACCTTGGATACTCAGTGGATTGCTTAAGACTGCTCATCAGCTCCAACTGAGATTCAGACCAAGAGCCTACTCTGTTTACATCAACAGATTTTGGGTTCTAAACCTATAATGCGACCCAGAATACATTAAAGGTATATGCAGGCTGCTAATTATAAATGCATTATTAACTGTTTCTGACAAAGTTTCTTGTGTTCACCTCTCATTCTTCTTTGAAGGTTCTTGTGTATTACAATTGCCAGGAGTTCCGTTCCTCCTCTGCAGCTCTCCGGCAATAACGAACAAACAAACAAACAAACAAACAAACACCACAGCCTTGTATTCTTTCAGTCTGTTTTGAAGGACTTCTCATTAAGCACAGTTTGGCTGAAATACATGACTACTCTGAAAGTGCTGACACAAATATTTATTTATTTTTTCAAATTTATCTTTATTTCCTGTGAATGTTAAATCAAGGACAAGAGCCTACACTCCTTAATTGGGCTGGGAGAGAGATGAACATGCTGCATCTATTTTGTTTTTCCTGCACTAACACATTTATGTATGTAGATTTGGAGCAAGAAACAAGTACAACAAAGAGGTGCTTTATACAACTTTTCCATTTTCTACTCTCCAAATATCGTGATTTTAAAAAATTCAATTATAAGATCAAGTGTAAAATGAATAACTCAAGCAACACATTTTTTTCCCAAATATTTCAAGACAATTGTAGAAACTTTTATAAGGTTTTCTTCCAGATTTGTTGGAGCAAAGTCATACTTATATTTGAAGAGCCACTTTCTATGCATGAACTATCCCTTCATTATTGCAGGCAGATGGCTTGCCTAATCACAAGGCACTCAGTCTTTCCGACATATGTAGCACAGAGCACAGGGTTCCAAAATGAAACACAGAGAGATTGTTGCCCCAGCTTAACTGCTTCTTGTGTGAGGCCCCAATGCATACATATATCTCCTCCAATTGTAGAACCTTCTCCATTAATTTTGATGGAAGGAGCTGCCTTGCGCATACATCTGAGAGCACAAAAATGATTAGCTGCAGTGTCCAATCCCCACCCCCTGTATTGTATTGGCAACCTTCAGTCTCGAAAGACTATGGTATGGTATGCTCTGAAAGGTGGTTCTGGCACAGCGTCTAGTGTGGCTGAAAAGGCCAATCCGGGAGTGACAATCCCTTCCACACCGGGAGCAAGTGCAGTCTGTCCCTGGTCTGTCTCCCTGGTTATGGGCCTTCCTTCTTTGCCTCAGTCTGTTGGCCAAGTGTCTCTTCAAACTGGGAAAGGCCATGCTGCACAGCCTGCCTCCAAGTGGGCCGCTCAGAGGCCAGGTCCATCCCTAAGGCCTTCAGATCCCTCTTGCAGATGTCCTTGTATCTTATATCTTGTATTTTGCAGATGTCCTTGTATCGTGTACCATCCCCCACATTCACAGGATTCCTTTTGCCAGCAGATGCATGCCTGGCCTTACCAGGCAACCAGAAAGCTCTACAGCACAATCCTATACTTACCTTCCTATGCTGCAGCGACTAGCCGAGAGTGTCGCAAATGTGCCGTAAAGCATATTTTTTACTACTCTAGTGCAAGCAGAATGCACCAGCCCTCTGGTGCTGTATCTGAATCTTCGGCCATCAGCAGAGACGAGTATTCCACTGAGCAACGCAGGGGAGGGAGGCGGGAGGGCGGAACATAGGTGAGGAAGAGCGTAATGGGATGAGGGGAGGGCAGAATGGGAGTGGAACAGGCCTGGAAGAGGGAGGGATCGGTGGAAGAGGGCTCCATTTTATCCTAACCCCCTTCCCAGACCTGGCAGCATTACACCAAGCTGCTCAGATTTGCACCAGGAATTTAGCTGGCACAGAGCTGAATAGCCCCATTGGGCAGGCTGCAGCATAGCATGTGTTCCCTTGCTTTGAGAAGACCTCCATCCTGCTCCTAACCCACACTGGATACAGTGTAGACTACTTGGACTAGTTAAGCCAGTACAGGTTAGGATTGGCTTGACTATTATCTTCTTGTTTATTATGACAGTCTCTTATCACCCACTGTGCTAAAAATCTTGTTATCTGTCTCATAATATACACATTTACTTAAGACCAAGCAGTAATTACAGTTTTGCAGAACACATTATAAATGCTTTATGTATCTCATCTTGCTATTCAGTAACTTTTTTTTGTATATGACCTAGGAAGCTTCAGCACAATGTGCTTACATATCTTTGGGGCATCATTTAATATCACTATATCGATGGCTTACAGGAGCATACAATATTAAAGAACATTCCTAGATATCTTTCAAACTCAGTGCATAAGTCTACCATGAAAGAATTAGTTTGCCCAACAGAAAAATGGCTCTGGTACATTAATTTATCTTTTTTTTCCTTTCTTTTTCCAGAGCCATCTTAGCCTTGGGAAGCTCCAGGGCCATGCAACTCAAATAACCATCTGAGACGATGACTTTGCTTCCTTAGGTTTCACTAGACAAGGTGCCCTTGGCCCAATTTGCTTTGGGCATGGGAACTAACATGCAGTTTTAGAAAACTCTGTCTCAGTAAAGTTGAGATCACCGATCCCAAACATCTAGTCTCAAATGACTGGTGCTCCAAGTTTTTTGCACAGCTTTTATAGGGCACTATCAAGAGATGGTATGGATGATACTTCCATCCATTGGCTCAATTGTGTGATGGGATATATCTCTGCGTGTCCCATCCTTACTTCCCACCTGCCATGTGACAGAACATTTGAACCATCTCTCATTTCACAACTAAAATACAAAATTAAAATAGATTCTCTCTCTCTCTCTCTGGAAATACATTAATATGAGCCTCATGGCACCACTGGACAGGCCAGTTAGATAGTTTCATCCAAACAAATCTTGCAAGATTTAGTGCAGTGCAGTGTTCTTCAACATGTAGGTTGGGACAGGACCCCAATGGGGTTGCAAAGCCTCATTTGTGGGGCCACAGCAACTTATAGGAACAAAAATAGCCAGCTTCCATGGCTTCACCATGGATGAGGAGGAGGAAGAGAGGCCTTTGCCTGGCCTCCCCATCTCATGAGACTTTGAACACAATTTTGTTGGTGGTTGTGCATGGTAGAGGTGGGGGCCAGGCCTTACAAAGGTGGTCTAGTCTCACTTAGTGGACATTGTGTGTACCGTTTTAGATCAGCAAGGTTCTACAGGACATTTCTTTGAATTGCAGAGGGGTAGGGTGAGTGGTGCCAGGGTTGAGGGTGGGCAGATTGGGTCATGGAAGGGGAACAGGTGCTCCCCTGTTCATGGCACAAAAAGGTTGGGATCAGGGGATTCATGGGATCAAGGCACAAAAAAGGTTGAAGTGGACAGGTATCAACTGGTCTAGTGGACAGGTATCAATTCCTCCTCTTTCCCACCTTACTCATAGAGACGTCTCAGCATCTACTCTTACTACCACAGGAGGCAGCTGTGGTAGTCTTGTGGCATTTGTGCATGCTCACACAACACACAAATGCACACTTATGTTAATCCAATGAAGGGTACCCTTCACACAAGGGTACATTGTGTACCCTTCGTACACAGGGGTGTCCAGACTTTGGGGGGGAGACCAGAAATAAAATTTGAATAAATTTACATATATGAATATATTAGAGATGGAACTTATATGAATGAATGAAGGTCTTGCAATAGATCAGGGCCTATAAAAGGCCTTGTGCAAAGCAAGCCCGGTGTTTCCTTTGCTGCCGCTGCTGCATCACAGATGTCAAACAGCAAGCAGTCCTCATTCCACAGCTCATGCGAGAGGTCGAACAGTCACCCTCATGCTGAGAACAGTTGCGTCAGTCCAGTGCAGGCTCCAGCAAGTCTCCAGAGGGCTAGAGGCTCATTGGAAACTGGGAGCTCCCCACGGGCGAGATTGGAAGTCCCTGAGGGCCACAAGTGGCCCCTGGGACAGGTTTGGGCACCCCTCTTATAAAATATTCAAATATTTCTGGTGAGTTTAAACACAATTGAAAATATAATTGTTAATCCACAATAGATACATTCTTTATCACAACTTCAGAACTTTGCAATTTTTTTTTCATGTTCCCATGTTCAGAGCTTTATATATTAAAAAGATAATGGTTCTAGTTTTGCCTCATCCATTTTTCCTAATTAATTTTGTGTAATCCTCAGTGCAATCCTAGCCATGTTTACTCAAAAGTAAACCCAATTAAATTTAGTTGGACTAACTAGCAGATAAGCACGTTTAGGATTGCAGCATCAGTGTATATAATCAACTCATTTAGTGTGTAGCACATGAAGTAGTATATTACATTAACTTAGTGGTTCCCAAACTGTGTGCTGTGGTACACTTTGGCACCATGGCAAACTCATGGGGGTGCCTCTTCCTCCTGGCTCTTCTGGTCGCAGCCATCCTGGATAGCGTGAGATCTCATTTGATTTTTGCGAGAGTTGCACAAGATCTCACATGATCTAGGATGGCGGAGCCTGGGAGAACCAGGAAGAAGAGGCCACTGTAAATCAAGGGTGCCATTATCAAATAAAATTTGGGAACTGCTACATTAACATATTCTTCCTCTAGGATATCTTCCTCAATGTTCCTAAACCAAGTGGCTTAAGCTAGACGCTAGGATAGCAGGAAGATGGTGAATGGGCATCTGGAAGTGTAGCAAAATTATTGCTTTGTTGACCAGCCCAAACTCAGGCTACAAATATTTATGTGTGATCTGGCCGTGCTAGAGACTCCATTATGTCTGCCAGTTGCAGGGATGGATGCTGTATACCCTAACCCATTCTGCACCTCTGAAACTTGAAAATACAGAGTTCATGGTGAGTCACTACATTAGACCATTGCTGATGTTTCCCACTCAAGCAAGTTGGTGCATGGTGTATGTGGGCAGGAGAATTGCAAGAGCTAAATTCTGCTTCAGTTAACCAGAGGGCCATAGCCAGTCCGGTCCCAGTAAGATTAGCTCTTTGGTTTCCACATAGATAAGCAACTTTTTAGTCATGGAGATCACATTCTAATATGCAACATGCAAGACTGAAAAAGCTGGGAAGATGCTATGGGGGGCTTCCTGGGAATTAAGCCATTAAAGGATAACATGGGAAAAGAGGGAGCAAAAATTAATACCAATCAAGCTCCAAATTGCGCATTTCTTTTCTCACCAAAGAGCTTCCAGGTGCCGCATCGGTACTCAGAGAAGCTCAGCCTAGGGGCATGGGGACTGCTGGTGACACAAATCAAAGACATGAGCAGGTGCAGCTATAGAATCTCCCTCAGGCTCTGAGGCTCCTTTGAGGACAATGATAAAAAAACACACAGCAGCAGTGCGCACAGTGTCCATGGGAAGTCATGAAAATGAATGTTTTCAATAAGAAATGGATGCTAATTTTGTTTTTTTGTTTTTTTCATTTCCATTTTGGCCTCCTTTTAATGATATAAACGAACGTTTATGGTATGCCTGACAAGGACAATGGAGAATGAGACTGAGGTAATTGAACAAATTTTTGTTAAGTGTACACATCTTAACTCTATTCAGGATGTTTTTTTTTAAAGGGGAGACATTTTGTATAGTGGTTCAAAAAACTTTTGTTACATTTAATGTTTTGAATTATCCACAACTCTTACTGCCAGAATAAACAGGGACAAAAGACAAAGCCAGCAAACTTTCAAAATGGAGTTAATGGCTCCAAAGTTAATGAAAATATCAGTAAATGTAGAGGCTCACCATGAACTCAAGTTCTTATAGCCAAGTGAAAGGCTGTGAATGTCACTCAAGATAAAAACAGTTAAAATGTTTAAAAGCCAGTGCCAAAGTAGGAAAATTACAAACCAACTCTGCTTCCAAACATTGATAATAAGAACTCAATGGCAGCATACTGTAACATAAAACCGAAGGTCAAGTCCAATTGTACTTACTGAGCTTAGATACAAATTGAACACACAATGAATTTTTTTTTTTTACTTCAGAAACAGCCCTTAAGGAGGGAATAAAATTGCACTGAATTCAATCTATTATTCATTCCATCATTCAATCTATTATCAAAAAATTAAAATAGTCTGCCTAAATTTAGGGGCATATATTCATGCTCGTATATTGGTTTTATCAGTTCCAGAAAACACTCCATGGCACCGAATGAATGATACAAATCGGGTTCATTTCCTTTCCTTTGGGAGGGGGCATATCAGCTGTGTCAGGAGCTGCAGAGCCCAATCCTGAGCTTGGCTGCACTGTCACAAATGTGCCATCAGGTACGTCTGCGAGGCTTACTACCAGGCCAGCGCCCATGCTAGCCCAGTGGTGGCCGGTGCTGGGCTAACGCTGGGTGGGCGCCTGTCCTCCATAAGGCACGCCTGCTAGGCTTACCGCCAGGCCAGCACCCAGCGCTGGCTGGCACTGGGCTAGCGCCGGGTGGGCGCCCATCCTCTGCTGCTCAGTGGTCTCACAGAGCTGCAGCATAGTAAGCAGGGGCAGGGAGTGGGATGGGGTGGGGGTGTTCCGGGGACGACTAAACAGCCACCGGGTAGATGGGACTCGTCAGCCTGGGAAGGCAGCTCATCTGAGAGAAGGAAAACTGTGATCCCAAACCTCCACTGCCTTGTGGCTACATCCAGTTATGGAAAAGGCTTCAGGAGTCAACTTCGAGGCAAAATCCGGAGCCGGAGCCCCTGAGGCAGTTCATGGCTGAACATAGTCACGTTCTGGCAACTCCTGTGACGCCGCTGGAACCAACCGTATTGGCCTCTGCCTTTCCATTGGACCATTTCAGCGACATGGAGAGGGGGGATTTGCTGCATGGGTAACAGCCTATCCTCCATACCTACTTTACCCAAGCTTTGCGCACTGGAGAGGACACTGTTCCAGAACACTATTCAGAGCGCGATACCATAGTCTTCCGAGACTGAAGGATGCCAACAAGTTTCCGGGGACAGGGGAGGCAGGCGGAGGGTGGAGAGAGGGTGGGGAGGAGGTATGGCGGGGAGCCAGGGAGGTGGGAAACGAGGAAAGGGTGGGAGACGTGCCAGAGGGAGGGAGCGGGGAGGCAGAGAGGTGGGTCCTTTGGAGTTCCACTCCACCGGATCCTGTCCATTTGTGTAGGGCTTGGCACCCTACACGAACACTTTTACCTTACCACCGACCTTTTGGTCAGCGGTAAAGTAAGTAGGGTTTGCAGGGCTACTTCCCTTACCCAGGAGAAGGGGACGAAAGTCCCCTTGTCCTGAGGTGCCGCCTGCAGTAGCCAGAGGATCCAGCGGCAGCTGTTTTTGGTGCCGCCGAAGCTGCGTGTCCCGGGCAGCTCAGGATTGGCCTGGTAATGTGCAGTCACATTCCTTGAATACTCGTACACCCTGGGTGCAGCTAAGAGTGGGTAAGAATTGTCCACCAGCATAAACCGGTGGCCACTACATTGTTGGCTGTTATATTTATTTATATACAGATTTATATCTGCCTTGCTTGAAACAATTGAGCCCAGGTGACTGACAAACCAAACAACAAATACAGGAAAATACAATTCAGTTGTGTGTGTGTGTGTGTGTGTGTGTGTGTGTGTGTGTGTGTGTGTGTGTGTGTGTGTGTGTGTGTGTGCAGCTATTCTACCAACACTGAAGCAGGACAAGATTGTCTCTAGGCAATATGGCCATCCAAGGAGACACCTGCTAGGAGACAACTCTGAAAAGAACAATAAAATATAATTTTTAATATTAGAAAAAAGAGTGGGGGCTCCATAAATAAGCAGAACAGGGAAGTCAAATTATTAACATTCTTGTTCTGATTCATGTTCATCAGTATTTTTAACCCCTCTGGTTAGTATGTTCAGACACTTTCAATCATTTTTAAATGTGTTTCATGCAGAATAATATGAAACCCATAATTAGCATAAATCTGTAAGAAAATAACTGAAATTAATGGTGCTTTCTTTACCCCTTTCTGCTGGACCCATTTGTTCGATCCGATGTCCATGATATGAATCCAGGCATCAGCACTAGACACCCTTCAGCAAATGCTGGGGACCCATGTCCTCATTCTTCTTCCTATGCCACCTGCTTTATGAACAGCATACACAATACACTATTATCATTTGGTATATAAATAATAATAATAATAATAATAATAATAATAATAATAGTATGCAATGAATCTGTTATATGAGGAAAGCTTCCTTGGCTAGTGGCCACAAGGGAAAGTCTTTATGCTTAGTGACCCAGGGAATGTAGAAGTGGCTATTTATTAATCTGATTAACAGCCCAATCCTGAGCTTTCTGGTTCCCGCTGGAGCAGCAGTACCAAAGTGGCTGCTGCTGTATCCAGAAGGCGCCAGGAAGCAGCTGGAAGTCTCCTCAGGGGAAGAGGACTTTCATCCCCTTCCCCTAGGGAAAGCCCCAAGTCCCACAATGGGGCTTCTCAAGTCTGTGCAGGCTATTTTGCTGGCACAGACTTGAGAGACTCCGTGTCGGGCCTTCCGGCCCAACACAGGGTTCAGGATCCTGCAGAGCAGAGCTAGGATTCAGCGCTGGCATGGGCCAGTTTAGGAATGCACCCTAAGTTTGCAATCCTGTACACATTTACCTGAATTTCATGGGTTTCATTTCTGAGTAGACATGCGTAGGATTGTACTATAAAACTCCTTAAAGACACAACCTCGACCACTCCCAGACATACACAAACACACTTTCAAACTGAACTTTCCTCTCCGCTTGACTCTACTCCCCAGCTCCTCAGGGTTTTCTTATAAAAAGCTCTACTAGTTTAGCAAAACAGGAAGAATCTAACCTGTTTAGGATAGATAGGTGGAGTGGTAGCAGGGAGGAACTGAAGCATAAGGACACATAAAATGCTTCCTTCCTTGGGTTAAGAATCCTCAACCCAGAGGCTTGATTTATTGATTTTTAGTATCTTGGGGCTTAGTTCTAGTCCAGATTTTATGCAATCGAGACATTTCGCCATCAGGTTCAGTTCTGATTCACAGTAAGGAATCTCAACTCCAAATAGTTCCCAAAATGAATGGTGTGGGGTCTGGGTTCTGAACGGGCCTCCCCTCAAGTGACAATGGTACACTAAAATGAAAGGGATTTCAAAACTATTTTTTTAATGTGTGTAGCCCTACCTAAACTTTGTGTTCGATGTCATGCCATTGATAAAAGATATGTTCTTGATTACTCCTACTGTACAACGGGGATCAAATGTGTACACCTGTGGGCTGGGCAGAAAACGGGTTCATTCCATATATGGTAATTAAAACACTCGCTGTTTCCTCTACCAGCTTTGGATAATAAGACTTTAAGAAGGAGAGCTAAATCCTTTTGTCAAAATACTTCTTGCTAAAGTGCTTTCCCCAGTCAGCCACCCGGCCCTCTGACAGCTCCAGAGCAGTTAACAGAGGACTCTTGGCAGTATTTCAGCCAGTTACTTTAACAACCACGGCTGACCTAGATTTGCTGCAGATCATTAGGTGGTGACATGGTTCTTCTGACTGTTGTCTCCTGCCTGACACAGTAGGAACCTGGGCCAGTCACCGTTTTTGAAGCAAATGCTGGAAATAGTGGAAGAGGTTTCAATGAGCTTCTAGTGAGCAGTCTTCATAAAAAGTTAGGCTGCCATCCAGGCCAGCTTGACCTCTTTGGCTGTGTTGTGGCTTGAGTGAAAAACAGCTCTCAGTTTCATCTATTTCCCTGGGAAAAGGCAAACAGTTACTAAAACGGATGATGGCAATATGTCTGCTTTCTTGCCCTCTGAGGTGTGAGGCATTAATCAATGCTGCATGTACAGTTTCCTCAGAGACTCCGTTGCTATAGACTCAGTAGACACAAACATGTATCTAAATCCCTTTCAACTAAGTAATGGCCCCGGAACAGCAGTTCCCCAAACTGGTGGGTCATGACCCACCAGCCTGGGATGTACTGGCCAAAGTCCCTTTAAGGGGTGGGAAAGGAGGAGAAGGCAGTGACATGATCTCCAGGATCGTGCCACTGCTGGGGCAGAAGGGTTTCTGAAGTGGAGGTTATTTTTGATCTCTATTTTTAGTTGATTGGAGGCTTGGGAGCCCTGAGGAGGCTTCTGAGGGGCTCCCTGCAACCCCCCTCCCCCCCGCCAACCAGCAGTACCTAAGGTGAGTAAAAAAAAGCCTTCTGTTCAGTAGCAACACAATCCTGGGGATCACATCACTGCTGTAGCCCCACCACTGTAAAGAGCCCA
Source organism: Tiliqua scincoides (assembly GCF_035046505.1). Taxonomy (NCBI): domain Eukaryota; kingdom Metazoa; phylum Chordata; class Lepidosauria; order Squamata; family Scincidae; genus Tiliqua; species Tiliqua scincoides. The sequence continues at coordinate 56,602,992 of NC_089826.1, forward strand.
ATCCTGAGCTTTGCATGCTGGCTTACTGCCAGGCACTGTTGCAAATGTGCCGTAAGGCATGTCTGTGGGGTTTAGCACTGGCCCAGTGCCGAAGTTAGCCAGCACTGGTGGGAGGCTGGCAGTCCGCTGCTTGGCGGTCACCTGGACGACCTGGCGGCAAACAGGTGAGTGGGGGTGTGGGGGGAGGCGAGGAGGAGGACTTCCAGGTTGGGTGGAGGGCAAGCGGAGGGCAGGGAGGAGGTGTTCTGGGGGAAGGGAGCAGGCTCTTCTCCACCAGATCTTGAGTACCATGTCAAGCTACGTGGCCCAACACGGAGCTCTCTGATTCTGTGGCAACTCTAGAGCTCTACTTCCTTTACTCGGGAGAAGGGGACCACTGCTTTAAAACAATTCAGAATGATGTCTGGCACCATTTCAAGAAGACCAGCAAAGTTGTTCACTTCATGTGACTCTGAAAGTTAAATTGTTTTTTTCTCTCTCAAATATTTATATTCATCTAGCCATAAGGTATAGCACGTCTCCTTTGTCATTCAGACTTGTGAGAAGAAATCAATAATAATAGAACTGGCTTGTTATAAACTCTAACATTCTGATCGTACATTAATTTTTTTTTTTACTTTGGAATACCGCAAGAGCATTGCTGCTAGCTTCTGAACAAACATAGTAGAAGTGGAAAATATACAGAGTGACCCAAAAGTAGGCGGACAGTAAATGATAACATTTATTCCACCTACTGTCCACCTACTTTTGGGTCACCCTGTATATCAATGAGCATCACTGATAGTCAATTTCCAGCTGAGAAAGTACAAAAGCTGTTTAGGTAACAAGACTGAAACAGACTATGTTGGTTTTTCTCTATGGACATACCTGCCAACTGAGGATAACACGTTTGAAGTGGAGAGTAGTCATAGAAAACTTATGCTGAAACATGGGATAGTCCAAAGAACTCTGTTGTTATTGTTGCAACAGAACATAAAAATACATAGAAGCTTGGAGTGAAGGGACCTCTGAGAAGACCTCTGGGAAATAACACTTGGGAATATCACCAGTTGCTCAGAAGTATGTGTTATTAACTAACGGCTCAATTCTATGGGCCAGCTGCACCACGGAACTTGCATCCAGTGGCACAGTGTGCTTTATGGTAGATTCAGAATACAACCCATCATTCAGCTCAACTGGACCAGTAAGTGAGTGCAGGGGGTGGGTAGCGGGTGGTGGGCTGGGGAGGTGGGAGGAACGGGGAGGGAGGGGGGAGGAATGAGACAGAGACTGGGTCAGGGATGTTGAAACCAAGAACAGGGCAGTACCAGAAGTGGTATCTGCCAATATCCTATTCCTCTTCCCAATCTCAATCCACCTACCTAAGTCCACTTAGATTTGCACTAGCAAAATAGCTGGTGCAGGAATGAGTAGACTCATCAGAACAGCAGAATCTTAATCCTGGGCAAGGAATTACAATATCAGTTCTATGGATATTCACAAGACCCCCTTCCATTCAATTCCCGCCAAGCTTCTATGTATTTTTATGCTCAGGTTCAAATAAAAATGCATTGTATAATCCAGTGTTCTTCAACCTTGGGGTTGGGACCCCAATGGAGTTGCAAAGCCTTAGTTGTGGGGTCACGGCAACTTAGGGGAATGAAAAAGGTTGTAGTTCACTGAACTACAGCACCACCAGGTATAGGGGAGGCACCTGCTGTACCCCTTCAGGTACTAGGAGATGCTATTCCTGTTTTAGCAATTGTGCTAAAACACTAGTGCCAGGCTTCATGGTAACTTTTCTGTTCTCTCTAATAAGAATATTTCATTACACAGAGAACGGTGCTGGGAGGGCATTATGGGGTCAAGGCAGCAATGGGGGTGGGGTGGGCAGATAGGGTCCAGGAACGGGGTGTGGGATTGACGGTGGGATCTCCACTCTCACACTTTACTGACTTACTTACTTACTTATACGTTGGGCTCATGACATGAAAAAGTTTGAAGACCACTGGTATCCATGGTAAGGAACAGCCACCATTTATCAAATAACAGGCATTGCTTCCATATCTTCTGGCAACACTTCTATAGTAATGCTTTTCAGTGGGGGACCAGTTCACCTATGACTCATCCTGTGTTGAATATAATAGATGAAATGTGGATTGCATATAGAAAATAGACTGTGGGGGGGGGGGCTTGTCAGAGGAGTACATTAATGAGGGTGCACCTAGAAATATGCTAAGGAGTCAGGAGTACATAGATGTGCCAGTGCCCTGTTGTGTGTCCAACAGAACCCAAATTAAAAGTGTTGTGATGATCAACCACTCACATTGCACTGCAGTAATGCCTGAAGAACAACATGCACGCACAGACCCTGCATCAATGCCGTACATAACCGGACACAGATAGCATATTCATGGGGTAGCATATCCCTTGTTAAATAGTGGGTCCATGTGAATAAAGGAAGGCATAGCGATAACAGCTCAACACATCTATTTCATCTTCAGAAAAGAACCTGGCAATGAAAACACAAGGCAAACACCCCTGGCTTTATACCCCTTAGCTCTGCCCAGATTCCCTACGATTGGTGCTGTTGGAACACTAAACTGGAGGGCCAATCGGATGGTAGGATTTCGATCCACCACCCGATCGGCCAGCCATAAGTCTGGGCCAATCGGTTATGCAGGATTTCGATCCTGCATACAGTGCACACTTTTCCTATGACGGGGATAGAAATAAGAACCCATCTATCTGGAGAACAATTGATTCTGACTGGAGAAGGGGAAAGAAAACCCCTCTCTGCCTTTAGTTCTCTGTCAGCTGACTGATAAATCATAGATCAAAATCCTGTCCATAAAATATTGAACCTTTGCATCCCCTCAGGCATAAACTGGCCCTTAATGATTTGTGCATACTAAAGACCATTTGAATTCAAAATACATCCAGAAAGCTACTTTCTGGCTTGATTTCCCCTCAGTCTCACACATCTCTCTGTTCTTCACTGGATAAATCCAAACCTGACGTTTCTAACATTAATTTCCTTGAAACAGTCTGCTTTTCATTTAGGGAAAAGCGCGCATATGCACACATGGAATTGTTAAGTTAAATGATTGCTTTGATTATTATTTTTTTTGCTCCTACCCCATGAATAGTGTAAGCGGCTGACATGCAAGGTGACTATGACATATTGCTAACCTCTTCAGCATACAAATTGCCTTTTAACCTTCGATTGTACCTGCAGCCACCTTGTTTTCTGAAAGAGACATTTGGATACTTGCAAAATTATGTCACCTCTAAAGACAACTGGAGGCCAATTCGCTCCTGACGTGCCTCATCTTTCCTAATAAAAAATGTGCAAGCATACGCAGGTGGGACATAATAGATTGCTACCAAATTGGCTTGCCGGTGATGAGAATGGTAACTAATGTTGTGACAAATTTGCTCGGGGGTCACAAGAGGTCTTAATATCCCTTTTAAGGGGAAGCAACGTGCATTTGTTTCAAAGAGGTGGCATTGAAGAATTTCACTGCCCTTTAGTCTTAGAAAGACTTTCCAGCCAGGCATTGCTAAGGAGCAGAAGTTCATTGTTTTTCTTTTCAATTTACAAAACAGAGAATATAGCACGGATTATAATAGGGACACCACAAGTGGAAAACTTTTTTTTTTTTTTTAATACATATTCCATTGATGATGCTTTCTGCTGTATGAATTGCTGTGTGAATTCTGACCATAATTCTGCCAAAGTTAAGCACTTGGATTTCAATGGGGCATTGAAATAATCCACTAAGGGCACAGTCCACACAAAGCAAAATTTTTCCCTATTCCATAAAAGACAAGAGGCACCAACATTTGGGACAAAGGGACACACCTTTTATTAAACATAAATCTAATCAGCCATAAGTTCATGGCTCTTTATAGCTCTGTTTCTGGGTCTGCTTTTCAGATTACACATAACATGCTCAGATGGGGAATATATTCTGGGTAGTGGGGCCTTGTGTAGTGAACAACATCACAATTTTTCCAGGATTGTGTAGTGGTTTGGGAGTTGGATTTAGACCTTGAAGATCAAGGTGTTCAAAAACCCTCTGTGCCATGAAGCTTCCTGGGTGACCTTGGACCAGTCACTTTCTCTCAGCCTCACCTAACTCACACAGTTGTTATGAAGACAAAGGAGAGGAGGAACGATGTGCACTGCCTGAGCTCCATGGAAGAAGGGCAGTATAAAAATGTGAAAAATAAATAAACTCCATAGCTTGGTGGGGAAGGAACAGAGAGGCGAGGGGGAAGGTGCAACAAAAATAGTTTTATTTTGGGGTCCTAACACACACACTCAAACACACACTAATAGGAGGAAAAGACAGAGGCAGTATGTAGGTCATCAATCTGACTGCAGTTGAGACAGGAACAAAGAAGAGGGCTTTGCGAAAGACCACCCATTTCCACTGACTCATGTGTGAAGCATTGTAGGAATCGTAGGGCTAGGTTGCCAAGACAGAGAGAGAGAGACTGGGTTGAAAGCAGGGTACAGATGGCAGAATGAACTGAAAAGCAAGCTTAGAGGCTAGACAGACCCCACTTGGCTGTGGGTTGGCTGCAGATGCTTCTTGAGGATGAAAAGACACTCTGGAGTTGCAAGGAAGGAAAATGGGGAGAAAGGAAGAAGGCTGGAAAGAGGTCAGTTACCAGTCTTGTGTGCTAACTTGGAGCAACTGTTCTTGAGGGTGGCTGGAATTTACACAGTGCTTGCAGGTCAGCAAGCAACAAAGGAAAAAAGAAGACAATGAAGATCAACGTTGCACGGGGTCCTGTGACCCAGTTTTCTATACCTTTTTCTCCCCTGGAAACCTGTGGGATCTTCTGTGGGGTGAATGAATGAATGAATCTTTTATTACGGTCACAGACCAGTACATAAAATATAAAACTGTGCACTTAAAAATATCAGTGCACAAAGAATAAAATATTACAGTTAAAACATTGAGCTAGAACATTGAGCTATCTGTTCATCTGTGGGGTGAACTCATCAAGGAACCTTCTTCTGTGACTTGATGACCCTTGATTGCTGTTGCTTGACCCTCAATGGGTGCTCTATTGTTTTGCACCCTATTAAGAGTGCAGCAGCGAGCTCTGGAGGCCCATAGCTCAAGCAGTGTGGACTTCTTGATTTAATTTGCCCTTTGGATATATAGTGCATTCCTGAGTTAAACTCCTGAGTTACAAATGTCCAAGTTATAGGAGGCCGTGTGTTGGCATTTTCACAGAGGTGGGGTCCATCTATTGTTGTTCTTTTGTGCAGGTGAAGTAGCACTGGGCTGGCAAGAGTCAGCAGTTTCAACCTATGCACTTTCCAATCTCCAGACAAACCTATGGAACAGAAGTACAGATCTTGGGGACTAACAGCCCAATCCTATCCACACTGTCCTGGGAGTAAGCCCCACTGACTCAAATGGGACTTAATTCTGAGCAGACATGCATAGGATTGGGCTGTTAGTGTACATCTAAGTCCACGTTCTCCCCCCCCCATACCCTCCTAAGCTCCCTCCCACAAGCTGTTTTTCACAAGCTTTTGCAAAATGGTGTCAAACCCTTGAAAAGAGGAGTGTTTCATAGAAGGGGGCAAGGAAGTTTGCAAAATGAACTCTTCATTGGGCAAAGCATTACATCTTTTACACTCTAGCATGCTTCTAGTGCCATGACTCTTCAATGCATCCAGTCACTTTTATGCAAATAGGAGACCTTTCATATCATTTCCCTTGCAGTACTAATGAACCATAGAATTGTTTTGTTTTCCCAACAAGCAAATTGATGGAATCGCCTTGCTAAGGCCAGCCTGATTAGCTTTGTGGAGTTCTCAGTGGCCCTTAGGTTGTCACAGAGCCCCATTAATACATAGTTTGCAGTGTGCAAGTGATAAATGAGAAAGGACAGCATGGATTCTTTCTTTCTTTCTTTCTTTCTTTCTTTCTTTCTTTCTTTCTTTCTTTCTTTCTTTCTTTCTTTCAACATACCAATTTTTACAGTTATGTCTGTTCATTTATTTTTCTTTTGGGGAAAGTTCAGAGCAATCCCACCATCCATCTCATGGGTACGTCTCCGTTCTTCAACAGATGGGACATGGATACACATCTGGGATGGCTGTACTGCCTCTTGTAGTCCAATCAGTGTATTGTGATTTAAGGGATCCATGCCTCTAAGCAACAGCTTCTATCATAATGCCAATTCAGCTATAATGGGACAGTGCATGAATGGTGAAGACCTAGGAAAAAGGTGGGGGGAGGGAGAAGGGAAACTTTTTCTTGTCATTTTTTGGAGAACATTTCGAGAATGGTAACTGGAACACTTTTTAAAGCACAGTAATACCTTTCATAATGCTGCTTCCCTTAGCACTCATTCCTTATAGTGATTCTTGTCCTAGCGTGGTTGACAGCTATTCTAGCAAGTAGGAGCAGTGCAGTCTGAGAAGTGTGGGACCAATCAGCACCAGCTTCCTGCCTTAACTCTAACAATGTCTTCTATAGCGCTGTTTCACTTGGCCCTCAGCTTTCAGAAATGGATCCCTCACATTCTGAGAGGTTTGACTCATTGTTTTAAAGCAATGTTTTTACAGCTAAACTCCTTGTTACAGCAAGGGGTTACAGCAAAACCCCTTGTTCCAAGACTCAAGGGTCGTAATGTTAGCCTTTGTATGGATCACTAACTTTCCCAACATTTCACAGATGAAGTTAAATAGAAGCATGTAACAACCCAGTTTTAATGCCAAGGACTACTGCTTGAGATCTTCCCCTGTACACACACAAATCTCTCTCTCTCTCTCTCTCTCTCTCTCTCTCTCTCTCTCTCTCTCTCTCTCTCTCTCTCTCTCATGCACACATGCACACAATACATGACTGAATGCTCTGTTTCACCTACCGTACAGGTTTGGCCTACCAGAGCTTGTCCCATGCCCATTTAAGATCCATGAGTGTTTCTTCTGTGGCAAAAATTAGTCTCTCAAATAAATAAATAAATTCACTATACAATCTAAATTTAATTGATGGGTGAAAGACAGAGGGAGAGAGAGGCAAACTTAGCAAGAGTTGAATGTCAGAAAATACAGTAAACCACATTTACCCTTATACACATATATACATCATCTCAGTTGGGTATAAGGTTTATGGCATCAGGTAGTGGGATAGAGAGAGCGAGAGCGAGAGAGAGGCTTGAGCAGCTGTAGCAACAACATATGGGGATGAAGATGAAATTGAAGGATATTTTCGTGCTTATCTTTGCACACTGCCACTGTTCAACTGGCTCCACACACATGCAGCACTCATGTTCATGAGGGTGCTTTTTGTTCCAGGCAGTAGTAATGGGACCTGTAGTCCCACTGGAACCCCAGCAGGGAAAAGATGCTCTCTTGGGGCCTGGTGTGCCTGGAGCTGCTGCCACGAATGCAACTCACCCCAAAGTGTTGCAGGGTATCATGGGGCTGGGAAAAGAGAGGCAGAGGAGCTGAAGATGGTGTAGAGCAGGGATGCCCAAAACCCGGCCCTGGGGCCACTTGTGGCCCTTGAGGACTCCCAATCCGGCACGCAAGGAGCCCCCAGTCTCCAATGAGCCTCTGGCCCCCCTGAGACTTGCTGGAGCCCACACTGGCCCAACGCAACTGATCTCAGCATGACGGCCAACTGTTTGACCACTTGTGTGAGCTGTGGGATGAGGGCTTCCTCCACTGCTTGCTGTTTCATGTCTGTGATGCAGCAGTGGCAGCAAAGGAAAGGCTGGCCTTGCTTTGTGCAAGGCCTTTTATAGACCTTGAGTTACTGCAAGACCTTCATGAATTCATATAAGTTCAACTCTAATATATTCATTTATGTAAATTTATTCAAATTTGAAATGTAAATTAATTCTCTTCTCCCCCCCCCCCGGCCCCTGACACAGTGTCAAGAGATGATGTGGCCCTCCTGTCAAAAAGTTTGGACACCCCTGGTTTAGAGCCCTAGAACCACCTCTGCTGCCTTTGTTACCAGGCAAGGCTTGAAAGGAAAGGGAGGTGGCAGCAGAGGAAACATAGGTCATGTGCTTTCAGGCAGTTTGCAAGACCGCAATGAGTCTATTGCCAATAGATAATTTGCAAAGGATTCATACACATCCCAAAGGAACATGTGCAATCCTTGAACTGGGCCTGGTCAAATTGTGTGTGTGTTCAGACATTTCTATGTATTACTGACTTCAGCAATAGCCAGATTTCCCCCCTCAATTAAGAACGCATAGTACAATTCAGGCAACTTTGCATTCCATGATTCTCTTGTTTGCAGGAACTACTTCAGATCTATACTCATGAAAGAAAAATTAATATTACAGGTTATAAAAATTACTTACCTTCATAACCTATTTTATTCCTTTCCCTTTTTTTCCTCTTGTTGCACAAATAAACCCTGTATGCAGTGGAAGCAAAAGCATAAATTGTGTGCATGCTATAATATTCATTATAGGTTTTGATTTTTCCTACCAAAAATATGGTGCATGTTTTAAAAATAACATGGCATCTGTTCTCTTGTTATAGTGAACCCTCCATTTAATGGACTAATGGAGAGGAAGGGGTGTCCATTATTGCCAAAAGTCCGTTAAATCGGAATGCATTTCAGTCAATGGGGGCATGCACGTGCAAAATGTATATGACTAGTTCTTAATGAAGCAGAAAACATCCATTGTTTCTGAAGTCTGTTAAATCGAAGTCCATTAAATGGAGGGTTTGCTGTAATATGAATGAGCAGCAGAACAAGCCTGTTTAAGCTCTTAAAAAGAATAGAAATGAAGCATTTCTTATTAGGAAGGGAAATACATAAACACTGCGAAGCTTCAAGAATTCTCAGATAATTTTGGTTGTCCTTTTGCTCTCTATTCCTCAAGTGGTCTTATGTTATCAAATGAGATTATTCAATAAAGGATCTTAGCCTCTCATTCTACACAAAACACATATTCCACTGTATACTTGAAAAGACATGCATATGTTCGTATAAGAGGAGTCCACAAGAGAGAACGAACAGGAGAGGAAGTTTGTCCCCTTTTTATCCTCCCTCCTTATCATGTTCACATTTCTTGTTTCTATGAAGGTGGCACTAAGGATGGTTGCAGTGCAATTTCAACCCCTTCTGTGTAAGTTGGGAAGAATCTGTCTCAAGCAGAGAGGTTGGGCAAGTGTCCAGGCTCCACAATGGTTTCAGAGCATCGATTTGTGTGTGTGACAGACAGACAGATGGTGAGTGAGTGAGTGAGCGCATGTCACCAACTTTTGACCCTGAAGCCACATCATGATGCATTTATGCCTTGAGCTGAAAGCACATCTTCCTCCCTAGATCTGAAAAAGTTTACATGTGTGCTAGAGAGGACTCGTTCATTCTCTCATTTGGTTTCCAAAGCCATCACTAGAAGGCAGAATTTTTCTTAGAAGTGCATTCTCTGAGACCACTTTTTCTTCTGCAGTTCTTTACATTTCAGTGATGCAGTCCTTTGAAGTTCAAAGGATCATTAATAGGCGGTAAGACTGGGCTCCTTCCTTCCCTCACCCAACCCTCACTCACTTTCTCCTGTCCCTTTCCTCCTCTTTGCATTCCTCCTTTCTCCTCTCACCTCATCCCTCTCTTCTAGGTAGCAGGGAGCTGGCCCAGGTGCCCATCCCAGGCCACAAAGCTTGCATTCTACCACTGAGCTATGATTCCTCCACAGAATGAAGAAGATGTAGGAAAGGATGTATGTGAAATGTAACGTGCAGCACATCAACAAGATAGTTCTGAAAAGCCACGGTTCTGATCCGGCAGTATTTTGCAATAGCTTTGCCACGCTGTCAAGGATAATATAATGAAAAGTTGACTCTTTTACTAAATCAACTTAACATGTGCTGAAAGGAAAAGCATCCTTTTATTTCCTTGCACCATTACAGATCCGTATTTTTTTTTTCAAGTCACGTCCTAGGCAAGGCAAAGCCTCGCAAACACACCAAGAGAGATGAATGCACACCCACCATACACTGGCATCCGCATACTGCTCTGTAAAATTACACTTGTATTTTCTAAGCAGGTTCCTTTCTGAATCAGAGGCCAACTCACTTTCCTTCTTTTGAGTTGATTCGTACGTTGGCTGCCTTCACGTTTGGCTATTCAGCGTTTTATCTGTAGTTGTCCCCGCTGGTAATACTATAGCTGCTGGATTCAGTGAAATTGTAAGCTACACCAATTCAAAGCTGTGCTAATGCTGACATTTGATTTAGCATTGTAAGCTGCCTCAACAGTGCTAGCCTTGTTTTTATTTTTGTTGGCTTGTTTTTTTTTGTTTTTTTTTTGCTGTTGTTCTGAGACATCAATAGGGAGTTATTCCAGGAGATATATTACTTTTGTTGGTGTAAAAAGTACAGTTTGTCTTAATTACCCTTGACGTTTCAAACCTCATCCTAGGCACTTTCTCTAGGGACAGAAACAACCACAGTCTACTACAGAAACCAAGTGTGAAACGAATAAATAAAGTTCTGGTTACTCAGAAGATACAGTGAGGCTTCTTTTTTTACATTAGGAGGGTAAAAAACATCAGCCTCGATTGTGCAAATGGGGTCTTAGGCTCCCTGGACCCTCTGGAGAGCCACAGTGTTTTAGCCATCTATGTTTTAAAACATAGATAAGTTTAAAAAAAAATCTTTATCACCCTCAGCAGCAGCTCAATCATAGCAATCACTTGGCTTCCTCACTCTGCCCAGCCCCTCCCCTGCAAACACGAGTTCCGGAACTCTGTCTGAGAGTTCAGTTGGACTCATTTCTGAGTAAACATCGGGATTGCACTGCAGTTGGTGAGGTGAGAAAAAAAAAATTCACTATACTTATGATAACATTTTTCCCCTCATGGATCCAATTATATTCAAAGTGAAAGTGCTATCTAAATCATCCATCATCAGCGGAAGCCACAAGTGTTCACACCACCACAAACATCTCAAATGAGCCATAGCATACACAGTATTTGTGGAAACCAATACAGATAACCCTGACCTGAGTGCACCCAGATTTCTACCAGTTATGGAACTGGCACAGGTTTGAGTAGAACTGGTGGCCCAACAGTGGCTTACACCAAGGACGCCCACGGAGGCCAAAACTCCCCCACATTGGAATGACCACATCACCATGGGGGAATTAATTAGGGATAGGCTGTGTGAGTGTATGAAAGATAGTTTTGTATTGGTTTCGGCTTGGTAGAATTAATGTCATTTAGTGTAAATAAACCAGGAAGTATAAATATAATGCTAACATCTGAGATGTTAAACAATCTACTGCATAAACATCATGTATCTGAAGCTGAAAAGGGTTTGTGTGTTTTTACCCTTTAGCTGTACAGAATGGTCATATCTTATTTTACCCCTAAATATCTGTAAGTCTCTTTCTAAGAAATGGAATCACTAGAGGTAAATGTTAATCTACTAGGAGACAGGTTCATTACTTCTAGCATATCATGTGAGTAGTACTTTCCATCCTGAAATAGAATGAATTTGCTCCTAGGGCACATGATGCAAAAATTCAACCACATACTTAGATGTATATCCATATAGTTGGCTGCCTCTTGTAATCAATGGGTGTTATTTTTGACATCTTCTGCCATCCTTCATAAAAGACAGAAAGACCTTAAGGACATATTAGCCAAGAACACAACATTTGTATTCATTCAGCTGCCTGGGCATTGACCAGCATGAGATGATATGATCACGCCTTATTTTTATTTCAGCAGTGTTGGCTACCAGTTTGTTTCCGGGTGCAAATCAAGGTGCTAATGATTGTCTTTAACGCCCTAAATAGCTTGGGTCCAGGATACCTGAAGGACTGCATTTCTCCATAGGAATCTTTCTGTCCATTCAGATCCTGGAGGGAGGCTCTTCTGCATGTCCTGCTATCTTTTGAAGTTTGGTGGCAATAGATGAATGTCCTTCTCATTGTGGAATTCTCTGCATCTCCCTTCTTTTCTTGCTAGTGTCTCACTGGAGGCTAAAAATCAACCTCTTCCCAAGGGCATTTTCTGAGTTAACATCTGTTATGCTCTCCGTTTTTACTTATGCCTTTGGATTTGTTATCACTGCTATTGCTGTCTTCTTTTTTAAAAAAAAAATCAAGTTGTTGTAATCTCTAATCTCTAAAGGGAGATAGGGAGACAGAATTTTTAAAATAAAATTAGCAGTGAAGGATAAATTCATTCTTTGCAACCAGCAATGAAACTCAGAAGGTCTTTCTCATTTCAACTCATGCTCTACCCCCCCCCCCCCAACAATTAGTACAGGAAATCTTATAAATAACATTTAAAATGTATGTAAACATCTGCTCAGGAAAGTATCAAAAGTTATGTAGAAAATCCATATACAGTACCTGTATGCCTAGCAGACATAACTGCAGACAGCACACTCCCAGCAGGTATAGGATGCAAGCTTTATGTCCAAAGGCATACGTGCACATCTGAATTCTAACCTCATGAGAATGTTCAAGCACTTCTAACCCCAAATAATGGAAGAGATTATCAGATGCACTTGGTGTGAAATGAATAAAATGCAAAACAGGATGCTGAGCTTTGAAAGGTCCTTGCCTGGAGAGAGAATTTCAAGAGCAGGCAAACCTTCGCCCCCTCAGGAGAGATCAACACTTCTGTTCTCAAATACCAGGATATTTTGGGAGGGACATTCAAAATCATATTAATTTTAATATCAAAAACACTGCAAGACTAATAAAAGGAAAGAAATGGATTTTAAAAGCCTCAGTGCCACCTCAGCTTAGTGCTTTTGATACAGAATCATGAACTGCAATTTGCAAAAGCTCCCAATATAGTACGTTCAAGGCATTTTGTCACAACAGTTATAGATGTCCTGCAAATAAGAAAAGAAGGGCTTTAGCACTTTTGGGACATTTATGTACTTGCTATGATTATGTGTAATGTCATACTAGGATTGAATGCAGTAATTTCCCATTTCAGGGTCTCACCTACAATGACTTTCATTCCAGTGCAAGTTACTTATGAGACAGTCACAGTTGAAAATAGATCAAGTACTCAGTATTGAGAGATCCTCACATAGAGGTTAGGGGTTCAGATAGACAGAATTGTTGTGTAAGAGGTTGCCATCATATGATATGATGATATGATATGCAATCATATGAAATGTGCCTCTGAGGGAGCATTGGACAATGTGACCTGACTGTAATCTGTGCATTTGGAATTTTTCAGGCCAATCAAGCTTTTCACCCCCACATTTTGTTGAGAGTTAAGGTTGCTGTGTACGCTATAAATCGAAATCCAAGGCTCTAACGACTGTACCACAGCTCCAGGGTACAGCCAAAAAAGATGGGGACTGAGGAGAAATTGGAGAAGGCATAGCAAGAAAATTGGGTATATTTACTCAGGAGCAAGTCCCGTTAAAATAAATTGGGCTCACTTCTGTGTAAACATGCACAGGATCAGACAGTAAACTTACAGCCCAATTGGAACCAGTGCTGGTACAGCAGACCTACTAGGGCCATGCTGTATCCCAGCACAGAAAAGGAACAGGCTGGAGATCTCCTTGGAGTAAGGAGACATTTGTCCTCTTACCCCATGTAAACCCCAGCCTGCTCAATGGACAGCACAAGTCCAAGAAGCTCCATGTTGGGCTTTCAGGCCAGGAGAGGAAATAGGATTTGGCATGCTATGAGGGAAACAGGGCCTTTTCGGTGGTGGCACCTGCACTATGGAATTCCCTCCCCTTTGAATTGAGAGCAGCTTCCTCATTATTAACTTTCCGGCGGGGCCTGAAGACTTCTTTATTCAGGAAAGCCTTCGAGGCACTATAAGGGCTGTTTTTATAAATTTATAAATTATGTCTTTTACTGCGTGCTTTCAATCTGCTGCTATGTATTTTATCTTGTTTTAATTGTTTTTAAGTGTTTTGTATTTTTAATGTTTATCTGTTGCCTTGCACTTTAACTTGATTGTTAGCCGCCTTGGGTGCCCTTCGGGGAGAAAGGCGGAATACAAATCTAATAAAATAAATAAATTATGCTCCTGTACTGCTGATCCCGGTCTCCTTTCTGGGCTTGATCCACCCCATATCCGCCCTGCTTGCCCCTTTGCACCACTCCTTGCCCTCCCCTAGCCTCTACAGTGCCTGGCAGGTGCTTACCTATTACGTCACGTGTGCAGTCTGAATCAAGCACCAATGAGACAGTGCTGCTTATTCACTGGGTGCTGCAATGTGCTTTATGTCATGTTTGTGACACCCTAGGTGTACACTGAAGATAGGATTGTGCCATTAGTCATTGAAAATTGTACATAATAATTGGTCTTGACTGAAATCCAGTAATATTTTCTAATGTTATGCCATATCAAAATATTTTCAACGACAACTTGTTGTCTTTTTAATATATAACACTTTTTTTTTTCTTTTATCATGCTGCAAAAAGAAGGTAGAATGATTCAAGAGGCATAGACTGTTGAGATGTTTGATGTCAGGGAGCACATTTTACTTTGCTTGTTGATACCTTGTTCTCAATTATTAGCTGAGTTATAATATAAATGTTGCAGATTAATAATTCATGGATCCATTATAAAAAATCCACAAATTGTATTCCATGAAATGAGCTGCATTTGTTGTCTAAAAATAAGAAGGCAGAGCATAGGAACTTGTTTTGAATAGGATTCCCAACACTGCAGGAAAGTTCTCACAGACATGACCTTGGCCAAGATATAAAGTCCTAGCTGTCTGACAATACTGTCTAAAGAGTTTCATTTCTTAAAGTAAACACCACTGTATGTGTTTGAATATTATCAATCTTCAAGAATGTCAATAACTCATTGAGACACAAGCTAGCCAAAAAGAGAGGGGAGCTCAAAGATGCGCATGCAATACCTTACGTGGATTAAACAAGATTTCCCGAAGAAGCAGATCTTACTGTATATAATAAATGTATATCTGGAGAGCAGAACGGGAAACATAAATAAAGTTCAGTTGGGAATGCAGTATATAAGCAGAGATGTTCAAAAAAATATTGGAAGTTAGGAACATAAGCTGTCAGGTTTAGTGGTTATCTTGTAAAAACCACTAGACATGCATACTGAAATTGAAAACTTCTTGTAGTGGGACTGAACAGAAATGACTAGAGGCCAAATTCTTACATTCCAGACATTCTGTTTTCATATTTAGTTCTGACATGGTTGACAGGTTCCGTTACGTATCATCAGGGCCAAGGTCCACTTAAGTTCTTTGGAGACACCCAATACTTCAGTTTATATACTGTGGGATTTTTGACTTGCTCCCCTCTGCAGTTCTCTCACCATTTTTCAAGTCGTTTTTGGAAGTGCCCGCTTTTACTATTGTGGCAATGCCATGTGGCATTGGTGGGTGACCACTGCTTAAAATTTAAGCTTGAAAATTGTTTCACAATTCAGTTTTGTGGCTCCAGATTCTAGGGACCACCAGCCTATGTTTATACCACAACCTATCCCATGCAATCCTGACTGCATCTGTGCAGGTACAGTTGCCTTAAGAAGATATATGGTCAAAGGAACCACCAGCTATATACTATATTAAGGAAGGGATTTGACCAAGACAAGAGAAGGGTAGGAGGCAAAGCTGGAAACTGTCAGCCCAATCCTATGAATGCCTACTCCAAAGTAAATTCCATTGACTTCAATGAGGCTTAGCCCCAGGAAAGTGTGGGCATAGGATAGCAGTCTGACAGCCCAATCCTAACCAGTTCTGATGCAGCACCATATCCTGTGATGGTTAGGAACAGACTGGAGTCTGTTTGGATAAGGGGACATTTGTTCCTTGTGTAAAGCCCCAGTGGAGGCTGGTAAATAGCTGATGCATGGGGGAAAATGCTCCAGCAGTGATAGGTTTGGATCTGGCACTGGTGGGACATCTCAGGCCTCCCTTCCAGCACAACTTACTCCTAAGTCATCACAAACATGCTTTATGGCACTTTTGTGACACTCTACAGCACTCTAGGGCAGTGCAGCAGCCTCTTTACTGACAGAGCGCAAGGTTAGAATTACGCTCTGAGTTTCTTTTTGTAGCCTAAGATAAAGTGGGTTTTTTTGTTTTGTTTTTTAAATCTTAGCTGTCTGCATCCTCCTGGATTCTTAACATTAACAGCAATATAACCCTTACAGCAATTTCATCAGTATCTCTCTCTATGCCAGAGATCACAGTATATGCATCTTTTTTCATTTGCATCTTTTAGATTGTGAGCCCTTTTGGGACAGGGAGCCATTTAGTTATTTGATTTTTCTCTGTAAACCGCTTGTGAACTTTTCGTTGAAAAGCGGTATATAAATACTGTTAATAATAATAATAATAATAATAATAATAATAATAATAATAATAATAATAATAATATGCATCAGATTTGAGCAGCTTGAGGAAACAAAGAAGAGCAGGCTAAAAATAATACTTCATCTCCGTTCAATAACTCTTTTTCTTTCCCTTTTCATGCTGTTCTCAAAAAATACAGCTTTCTTATAACATACCCTTTGGCCTAGTTTCATTGACATTCCCTATCCCAATTCTCAGATGACAAAAAAAAAGACGACTCTAAAACGGAGGTATTCAATCTGTGCGTCCCGCCTTCCTAGTGAGGTGTGGCTAGCCTCCAGGGGCATCACCAGGCATCTCGGGAGAGAGGCGAGGCTACTCTGCTCTGCTCAGCTGCCTGCTGACTTGCTGCTTTTCTGCAGCTGTGAATGACATGGGTGGGGCAGCGTGAGGCTGGGAGGGCTGTGAAACATGGTGGGGGGAGGTGGGAGAGAAGGCTGGCTGGGCAGGCAGGCAGAGGTGCCGCATCTCATCATGAAGCTCTCTCCATGGGCAACCTCACCCCAAGGACTACATTTCCCAGTGTGCCCCTCGCCCTGGGCATCCTGGGATTGGTCAAGGCTGGAGGAGAGAAGGGTGCAGAGGTGCTGCATCTCATCAGCACATGGTGCGCTCCTGGCAGGCTTTAAAGTAAGTACAGGCAGTGCAGCGCTTTCCTCTGCTTGAGAAGGGAGGAACCAGCCTGCTCCAAGTGCGGGGGGGGGTGTCCAAATGCCCCAGCCTGCATCCCTTCGTCTTGCCTGGGGGGAACAGGTCTAACTGCCTTTTCCGCAGAAGCTTTTAAGATTCTCCCACAGCTTTATTATGAAAATATTCACATCTTTGCAGATTCATCCTATTAAACTCAGCATTTTTAGGAAATAGATGTCTCATGCATTATAACTGTAAATGTAAAATTATTTAAATACTATAATTGATGTTTTGCTTTTCATTTACTTTGAAATTTTTCAATATTTAAAAAAAAAATACCCAACAGGCTCAACCAGGTTTTTATCCCCATGTTGTCCAATGTGTATGAATATATATATTTTTAATTAAAACAGATGAATGTCCAATGTTTCCGTTCTGTAATCTCTCTTTACAACATGGCATGAATACACAAATAGCTTGTTTGACTACTGGCTTACTGGACTGAATGGGAAAAAATGAATGTCTGCACATCTTTATATGTAACTAGTAAAGCCCTTCTGGTTCTGATGAGTGTAATGCATGTGTCTGAAGGAACTTCCTGCTCACAGAGGCACCTTGCATCATCCATGGGCTCTTTAGATCAGAATTCTTCAACCTTTGAGTCGTGACCCCAGTGGAGTCATGAAGCCTCATTGGTGGGATGGCAGCATGGGGAGAAATTGTTCGGGAGTTGAGTTAGTAGACATCTGGGCTGTGTGATGTTGGGGCAACAGGTTCCTGACACAGAAAAGTGGTTGGCATGAGTATGCACTCGTGGTGATTTTTGGAGTGCCTGCTGCAGCAACTGCCTGTTGTAAGGTAGAAGCTCCCCAGCCCATGCTCACTCCCCTCCCACCATGCTGATGCCCTGTATTCTCTGTCCTCCATGCTAAGTACACCTGGCAAAGACGATCCTGCTGTTACAGGTAATAAAAATGTACTGTCTGGTTGATGTTACCATGATATGGAGATTTGTGGTATGCCCACTTGAGAGGCTAAATCACAAGCATTCCTGAATTTTTCCCCTCTGAATATTTTAACCCAAAGTTGAGGCAAACTGTGGAAGCAGTTGGGGCAGGCTGTGGAAACAGCCTGGACAGAAAGAGGCTGTTAGATTGTGTGTCTCTCCCATCCTTTTGCTGCTCAAAAAGGCCCTCCCCCACTTTTTCACCTGTGAAAAGAAGGGAGTTTTGGAGAGCAAAGAGAACTCGTTTCTGAAAAATGACTGTAGGAGAATGTAATTTTGCATGTGCTATATGGGCAGCAACCTGGGTGGGGGTGGGCAGGTCAGGTCCTGAGAGAGGGTGAGATCAACAGCGGACCCCCAGTCTTTATTTATTTATTTATTTATTTATTGGGGTCTTGGCATGAAAAAAGTTGAAAACCACTGCTTTAGATGATAATAACTTGTAAGTCTCTTTGCTCATTTTTGTAAAAGAGAAAAGCTACTGTGCTTAAGAGTACTGGGCAACACGCAAACATATAGTGGTTATTATTCTCCAGGCAGGCCTTTTGACATGGAGCAGGTTATTGCAAGAAAAACAGGCTTAAAGTCCCAGAGAAAAAGGGGGGTAGCTCTAGTTAGGAAGCCCAAAAGATGATTACGCACAGGACACAGGTGCTGGAAGCGGATTGGAGTCAAAGTGGAAACACACAGTAAGATCTGGTTCAGGTGTCATTTGCCATTGGTTCATTGTCATATGTAGGAGCAGCCAGTAAACTAGAAATTCATGTGCTCCTCCTCCTTTTTGTCCACAAGGGCAGAAAACACAATACTTTTGTTCATAGTTTGTAATGGATCACTAATAGGTCCATTCAAGTCTATGCCAGGCGCATGTATGTCATAATAGATCCTATTCAGGAGTATGTTTGTAAGTTTGTGTAAATGAATTCTTGAGGCACTTCCCAGGAGCAGGCCCACTTAGCCCCACTTAGTGCATCCCTGTGTTTACTGTTTTGCATAGACAAACATCATATCTGGAAAAGATTGTCCCCTTAATCAAGGATGCTAATGGGGGGGCAATCTCTCCCCAGGTACAGCATTTGTCTGTGCAAAGAAATATTGCTAACAGTGCAGGGTTGAGGCGTGTTGAAGCCTGGGAAGGGGATTGCTAGTATGCTCATGTTGCCCCTGACTACATGTTCCCTCTACACAGAAATGGGATGTCTGTATGGGGCTTCTGCAAGAAAGGCATGTTGGAAAGAGATAGAAATCTATCACCTGACAGTATATCAGTTAGTCATTTTGATTTGTAGTGCTGTACTGCACCAGAAGGACACTCAGACCATAACCACTTCTCTGTATTTATATAGACTACAATGTCAATGAGGTCCCAAGACCTCTGAAAATGTCACTTAATCCGACTCTGATTAGACCTTGCTTGGTGTGTGGCTCTTTGTGACCCTCTAAAAGGTGTTTCTGTGAACTTTTACTACACTGGTTTAAGCCCTTGAATTTCCACATGGGAACCAAGGCAGTTCTTCGTTTCAAATTCTACTGCTGTAGCTTGTATATTAAATAATCCACATGTGTATTATTAATATGATGCCTCTTTATAAAGGGAACACCACTGCCTGAGAAAGATCAAAGATTTTTCTGATGAGGCTGTGTGAAGTAATCCTCTAAAATGGAGAAAGTCAGAAATGGTCACGGTAGCAGAAATTACACTACACTGATAAAAGAAACACAGCATTTATTGAGATCAAGCATTATTATCAGCAGGCCATTGTTAGCCTTGAAAGAAGGAACTGAAAAGGTGCAGAATAGCTTCTTCAGCAATTGTCGACTTTCAACCAGCATACTTGAAAAAGCTGTCAACTCAAATACATCATTGAGTTTATTCATACTTATTAGGGTAAAGGTAATTTGTCAGAGGGGCACAGAACAGGTCAAGGAGTATTTGTTAGGGAGAGAGAGAAAAGTCTAGCATGTAAGTTGTAAAGATGACACTTCTTAAAAAAACAGTAAATCTTGGATGCAATATTTTTGGCCATTTCCTGAGAAAGTGAGTTTGTATCAAATGAGTGATAAGGGACAACACAATTCTGTGCTGTTTCCAACTAGATCGGGGTCTCTAAATTTTTAGGCCAGAGGGTCACATCAATATCTGGCATGGTGTTGAGGGCCGGAATAATAAATAAATTTTCAATATAAAATTTAAATAAATGCATTAGAAAGCCTCAAGTCTAAGGCCTTCAGACGACCCAAAAAGTCACTTCTGGTTTTTCAGGAAAACCAGGAAGTGATGTTTTTAGGCTTTTAGAAGGCATTCTGAGGGGAGGTGCATGGCCTCCCTGGACCTCAGAACACCTTCCAGATGCAATTGGAGCACGGCTTTGGTCACATTCGGTTGAGTGGGCCAGAGGCTTGCAGGGGATCAGAGGCTTCCCACAGGCAGGACAGAGGCTTGTCGCGGGTTGCATCTGGCCCTCCGGCTGGGGTTTGGAGACCCCTGAACTAGATAGTAGGCACATCTGCAGGTTTTTAACCTGTAGGCAGTAGCATTCCCAGAAGGGGGACATAGCAGTAAGTTTTGCAGGCACCTTGACGCATTATGGAAGTGGCCCCTTCCCTTCACCTTTGGAGCCATTCCGGATGGCAAGAGCAAAGTGGAGGAGGTTAGGCAGAGGGGTACTTACACAGCACATTGAGGCGCTTGCAAAAACACAGTGCTGTGCAATGCTACTGGAAATGCTACTGCCTGGAGGTTAGGCTGAGTTCTTGTTGCTATTGTTACTTTTTATCATTCTGAGACACGTACGCATTTGCTTGTTTAAGGACAAGAGTCCAGCAGTGAGATGATGATGATGATGATGATGATGATGGTAGTAGTAGTAGTAGTAGTAGTAGTAGTAGTAGTAGTAGTAGTACAGGTATTTATATGCCGCCTTTCTTGGTCGTCAGATTTCTCCTCAGACTTTATTTAAGGCGGTTTACAAAGGCAGGCTGTTCTAAATCCCCGTAGGGATTTTTACAATTGAAAGGTTCTATCTTTCAAGAACCACAACATGTCAGATGGATCTTTCTGATCTGGTATCACATTCTGGCCTCTAGTTTCCTCCCACGCAAGCTGACAAGCAGCTCCTTCATCTCTCACATGGAGCCAAGACGCTTCTTCGCTCACACTGAAGAGCAGGTGGAATAACTCGGCTCGGCTTGTCAGCTGCTTCAAGGTCTCACCATTCATCGTGCCGGTGGCCTCGAACTGGCGACCTGTGGAAGTTATCATCAGGCAAACGGAGGCTCTACGCTCTAGACCAGACCTCCTGCCCAGACAGCTCAGAGATCTTCCAGATAGCTCGCCGGGCTTAAACCATGCACAGTGAAGACATTTTCTAAAGACATTTTCTAAAGAGTTACTTAAACAGGTTCGCATCCAGGAACCTACGTATGATTAAAATGACTTCTTTCTAGTTCTCTTCCTAGTTCTCTACCACATCGATAACATTCTGAAGAGTCACTAGAGTTGTAAAATGGACTCATAACGTAGCAGAACAACAATGCATCTTTATCAAGTAGTGTAATGAACCTGCTCAGTTCTGGATCTTAAATGAAAGTAAGTTAAAGAACAGATGACCATTGATGTCTTTTGGATGCAATTCAAACACGTTAGTTTAGACCAAAGAAGGTCTCAGTAGTTTGGATTTTAAATGCACTAGTGACTCAGTGGTCCTGTAACTGCAATAGTTTTTTTTTTTTTTTTTTTTTTTTTTTGAGACACTATTAGTTATGATGATTATATGGAACTCTACACTCACAAGCCATATACTATTGTATCTCAGTTGCTGGGCTGATAGCTTTATAACCATGGGATTCCCAAATGCATCTTGTTGGTCACTGGGAGAAGATGGATCCTGAGCTGGATAGAATTTGATCTGATACAGCAAGGCACTTAGAAGGCACTCATAAAAGTGCTCTTCACAAAGAGATATTTTGCCCAACTTTCACTTCTTTCCAAATTTCTCCCAAAGAACTAGAAGTATCTTCCAAAAGCGATGTATTAAAAAACAAAGCAGTCTTTTATAAAGCTGAAATGGGTTTGGGAGCATTGTAATTGTAGTAATATTTTTAATCTGGACATTTTAATACATTTCATATTATTGGCTTTGAAATTGTTGGCATGTGCACTGATTCTAGATGGATGAAGTGGGTTATACATTTTAAAAATAAATGCAAATGCTGTCTTGATTTTTTCTTCTATCACTTTTTTTTTAGTTATTTCTAGAAAAGCCAAAGTACTTGAATTTATGTTCATTCATTCTTTCACTTGAGAAGATAAGTGAAGAGAAGAGAAGCATTTGGTAAGATAAAGTCCCTCACAATCTGAAAATATATGAGAGCATGGCAAAATCCCTTGATCCATCTGCTCAGTTTGCATGATACAATGGCATTATCATCCTGTTTTCACTGATAAGGGCAACATCTCCACTGACACTGCTACAGAACTTGGGCACAATCTGCTAGGGACAACTTCTGGGCAGACTCTGTTTAAATTCCTCAAATTGCACTAGGGCTCTTTTGAAGGTGTTTTGGGAGGGTCATAAATCACTGACGGAACTAGGGCTGGCCCAAAATGCCCCCCCCCCCATCTTAGACAAAATGCCCTAGACAAACTGCAAAAAGTGGGGGATTTGGGGTGAATTGGTGAGTTGATATCTAGACGCAAAATTTACTATAGTTACAGCAGTGGTAGATGGAGTGTCCCAGGAGCCAACAGTTGGTGGCTCCCATTACAGATGGAGCACATGCTGTACATGCAGATTCAGAGACTTGACAATTAAAAACAAATATCAGGTTGTAGAACTGGAAAGGACACCTGCATGAATCCCCATAAAGCTTTCCAGCCCAGTCCTCTGGGTGCCTAACAACTCCAGAATGAACATTCCATCAGAGTTAGGCAATTTTCAGCTGTTCCAAGCAGTGAGTTGCCAGCATACAGCAGACACCAGTAAGTGCGCACAGGGTGTAGGAGGGGAGGGATGGACAGAACAGGGCAGTGACAGGGGTTGGGAAATGGGTGGATTGGGACTGGGAAGAGGTGGATTTGGTGGCAGCAGTGTCTGCTGAATCCTAGCCACATTCCTGACCACAGTCCCCCAACCCAGGTCCACATGGACTAGGGCTGCTATAGTGCTGGGGCAGGTCCAATTAGCCCTGGCACCCCAGCATGGGCTTACCATCCAGATGCCAAAACTTCCCCGCAGGTTACAGCTACTGCCATGTTGGTACCGCTGCATCATCGCACAAGGAGTTGCATTGGATTGGGTTGTTTTCAGACAAAGTAGATAATTTTGAACCAGGTAGGCCAATGGCCTGACATAATGTCAGTTGTATAAGGCAACTTCATTTGGACACATGAGAATCCTATTAATTTTATGCCTGTATGGGACACAATTCCAGAAGACTGCGCATTTGAGCTCTGATTCCAAGCTATGGTGCACATGCTGAACTCTGTGACAGTAGGATAGCCATACACATTCTCCCATCAACTGAGAGAACAGAACAGCTTCCAATGATACTGATTGCACATGCATACTAGAGAAACTGGATTTGTTTCTCCAGAAACACCTCTCCAGAAAAAGACAGTTTGTGACCCATATGAACTTTCTAATGAAAAAAAAAATTGCCTCTGTGCATATAATTGCATCACTGGTACGTGAAATAAGTATTTGACCAGTAACATTAGGCAAGTGCATTTTTTGGTTTGGTTTTCAACAATGTAAAGTGAGCATGTTCATATGTTCATTGCCTAGAAAAGTGAAATTAACAAACAAGGAAAATTCCTTTGTTCTTGTATGCAGTCAAGGAGGGGCTACTGTACACTACTGTGTTGAATCATTATTAAAAACTGCTAGACTGTAAAATCCCTCATTTTGAAATTGGAATTAAGTAGTTTTCTAATGCCATTAAGCAGAACTGGATTAATGCTATTCAGGAAGTTTAAACATTATAAGATGCAAAATTTAATTTAACAAATATTTTCCAATGGTTGCGATTTAAAGTGACCATTGTATTTTTCACCCAAGCGGTTCTCCTAGGATTTCCCTCCCAGGGCACATTTTCCACACATTTGTCTCCTAGTCACAGCTGCTTTGGTCTCACGAGTGTTGAATTTCTCACTGCATGAAAGTGTTTTTCAGAACAGAAGCTCAAAGCTCAGTGATTGTTCTGGATTATTGGTCCAGTAAAATTGTCCATTGGTCCTGAGATCTAAGATGACAATACTAAAAAAAAAATTGTGCTGTAAGAGACATTAATCTGTCTGCAATGCAAACTTTTGGGACCCTTTGACCCATTGTTAAAGTTCAATAAATGTGAAGGTTTAAAATCAAATTAAAGTAGCAAAATTACTGAAAGAATCATGATACAAAATCGAAATCTTTCAGAGAATAAAATATATAAATGCCTTTCAAGGGTGCAATCAAAATATTTTGCACTGGCAGATGCATTGGCCTTGGTTCGTGTCTGCTCATGCAAGTCATTTAAGAAACATAGTACATATTGCTTAAACAATAGATTACTAAAAGCCCAATCCTGTGGTGGACTGGGCTGCCATGTGAATGCCATTACAACAGCAGAAGTGGCTGCCCATGTATCGTGCAGCACTCCATTGGTGGCCATTCTGTGAGTGCTGCTGCAAAAGGTAACAGCACCCCAGCCTTGCTACTGGACCCTGTGCACATGCTGAACTAGGTAAGACAATGGCAGGGGAAGAGATGGGGCACACCTAGGATGAAATGAGGCAGGGAGGCAGCGGGAAGGGTGGATATAGCAGCAATGGTGGGTACCAGATCCTATCCCCTCCATTAAGGAGCTCCTCATCTCCTCAAAAAGTAGTAGTATATGTCCAAGGACACTCATAGGTGGCTCCAGGTCTTACCAGGAGGTAAGAGTAAATGTTTCATACTTATCCCTGTATTGCTCTCAGTTTGCCTCCCCCACTAGACGCAGCACATGCTGGCAGGTGGGAGGATAGAAGCTAGTATTCAATTCTGATGGCCCAATCCTATTCTGTGTTGGTACACAGGGCCACCAGTGCAGCAGCTTCTGTGCATCATCTGCAAGTCTCCAAATTAGCTTGTTGCCAGTACATTCATCCAAGCAGAATTTTAATCCATCCGATTTGGTGCCAGATAATACAGTAGTTGGTTGGCAACCTTCAGTCTCGAAAGACTATGGTATAAGCCTACAGCACCAGGTATTCCCAGGCTGTCTCCCATCCAAGTACTAACCAGGCTTGGCCCTGCTTAGCTTCCGAGATCAGATGAGATCGGGTATGTGCAGGGTAACAGTTGCTGCTCATTAGCCTGGAAAGGCAGTTCATCTGAGAGAAGGAAACTCTGATCCCAAACCTCCACTGCCTTGTGGCTACATCCAGTTATGGAAAAGGCTTCAGGAGTCAACCTTGAGGCAAAATCCGGAGCTGGAGTCCCTGAGGCAGTTCATGGCTGAACACAAGTCACGTTCTGGCAACTCCTGCAACGCTGCTGGAACCAACCATATTGGCTTCTGCCTTTCCATTGGACCATTTCAGTGACGTGGAGAGGGGGGATTTTCTGCATGGGAAACAGTCTATCCTCCATATCTACTTTACCCAGGCTTCACACACTGGAGAGGACACTCTGTTCCAGAACCACTGTTCAGAGTGCAATACCATAGTTTTCCGAGACTGAAGGATGCCAACAAGAACAAGAATACAGTAGTTGTAGTGAATACAAACCACATAATGGTCAACTGAGACAGTGTTCTGTAGATAATGGTTGCCTCCTCGGATG
Source organism: Tiliqua scincoides (assembly GCF_035046505.1). NCBI lineage: Eukaryota > Metazoa > Chordata > Lepidosauria > Squamata > Scincidae > Tiliqua > Tiliqua scincoides. The sequence continues at coordinate 56,628,754 of NC_089826.1, forward strand.
TCCCTCATGGGGTTCAATAGTGATTGTGGTTAACAAATAGTAAGTTATATAAGGTTTCAATACTATATTATGCATTTTTCTTCTGTTTCATTTATTTCCTGTCCCAACCAGCCTGTGCCCAGGCTCAGCTGAAGGAAATCATATGTTGCCCATAGAACATAGCTTAGGGCCCAAGCCTATGCTTTCCTAGCGCCCAGGGCTACTGTGGCACCAAAATGGCTACCTCTGTATCCTGTGCGGCCAGGGAAGCAGCTGGAGTTCTACTCATTGCACTTGCATTCCATTAGCACAAGGCCTACCTTTTCGCCAGTAGAATGCACGTTTCACTGGTGTAAAATCATTTACAGATGTTACAAATGTGAGTAGGCCGCTGTGGGGGGCCTGGCTGCTGCTATAAGAGGGAAGTGGTCAGATCCATGTGAAGATGGATACCATACAACCACTGCCTTTACACAGCATGTGGTTGGTCTGTGGAACTCCTTGCCACAGGATGTGGTGATGGCATCTGGCCTGGACGCCTTTAAAAAGGGATTGGACAAGTTTCTGGAAGAAAAATCCATTACGGGGTACAAGCCATGATGTGTATGCGCAACCTCCTGATTTTAGGAATGGGCTATGTCAGAATGCCAGATGCAAGGGAGGGCACCAGAATGAGGTCTCTTGTTATCTGGTGTGCTCCCTGGGGCATTTGGTGGGCTGCTGTGAGATACAGGAAGCTGGACTAGATGGGCCTATGGCCTGATCCAGTGGGGCTGTTCTTATGTTCTTATGCTGCAGGTATGCTGGTGCAGGGGGTTGGAGGGAGGCAGGAAGGGGGTTGAATGGGATGGGGGGTGGATGGAACAGGATGGCGAGGAGGCGGGGAAAGGTGGATTGGGCCCAGGAGGGGGCAGGTTCAGCCACAGTGGCACTCGCCAAATCCTGAACCCCCCCCCCGCCTGATCTGCGTTCCTGGGTCAATGCGGACTTGCACCAGCAATTGAGCTGGTTGACCCCGTAGCAGTAAATGTCCTCTTACCTCGTGGAGACCTGAAGCAGCCAATCTCCACCCCACCCCCCCGAAGCTGCACTGGCACCGCCGCATTGCCACACAGGGATTTAGTTAGGATTGAGCTGCCTGGGTGGCACAGAATGTCCTCTGTGCATGGCAATCAAGAACAAAGTTTTAAGGGCTATGTGTGAGTGTTATCTATATGAAAAACGCATCTGTTAATCCCCTCTAGGCAGGATCATGGCATTCCTCAAACAACGGCCACAGGAAAAGGAGAAAAAAGGCAGAATCTGAGCTCAAAAAATAACACAGAGAAAATGGTTCAGAACGGTAACGCAAAAAACTAGAACAGATTTTCATCAAACCGAGCATTTCTTGAGCACTAAGGTTAAAAGGCACGCTACTGACATTTGGAGATGATACTAAAATGAGGACAAGTCACATGGGCGGAAAATAACATTAGAAGACATCTTGAGAAACACATGATAAATACTTGGGGAGGAAAAAAGCCCTTCATAAGCATATTAGCCAGGAAGATGACTACAGAGGGAATTGATAGCAGTCTTCAAGTACTTAAAAGGTTTAAATGCCAGAGTGGTAGAGGAATTATGCTGGACGGAACAAAGACATAAAACTTAGGATAATAGGATGAAAGTCAAAAAGGAAAGCTCAAGCTGACTAGCAGAAGCAACCTCCTGACTAGATGATTTATGAGGCTTTGCAATAAAGTCCCCAGAGCAGTGGGGAAAGTCTCATCGGCACACATGTTCCAAATTTCACTTAACGAAAACGCAAATAAGTAGGGAACTACCCTATATTATCAGGGAGCTGTGACACCGGGCTGAACAATTCTGCCAAAGTGGCTTGTGAGTCTCACCGGTAAAATGAGAGTAATTCTTCTTTTCCCACCTTTAGATATTTGTCATCCCATCATGAAAGGAGTGACATACCAATGTCCTGTTGCAACTTTTGGGGGACTTGTTAAAATCCAGTGTGACTGACAGGAGCCCTTTATGATCTTATTTGTTTTATCCCCCCCCCCCCCAGTATGTATATTTTCCATGGCTGCTTACAAAACTTGCCATAAAACAATATTTAAGTATCCCTGTCAAGTGGTGGGGAGGCTTTCTGGGGCAGAAGGAAGGTGGGGGAAGGTGGGAAGGAGGTGTAAATGGGTGGAAGGAAGGTGGGTAAATTGGTCTGGGATTGGGGGCGGGGATACTGGCAGAAGTTGCCACTGAATTCTATCCCCTCTCCAGAGCTGTGGAGCCTGACGTGGTATCCTTGGTTCTGCACCAACTAAAGAGCTGGCACAGCTCTGAGGAGACCTACTGGAGCTGCCAGGGCTCTGCACAGGGTAAGGGAACCGATGTTTCCTTATCCCAAGGAGACCTCCAGCAGCTTCTCTGGCCCAATAGAATACAGCAGCAGCCATTTCGGTGCTGCTGCACTGTGAGGCAGCCCTAGCCCATAGAATTTGACTCTAAGAAAATGTCTTCACCTGGCACTCTAAAAACATAAGATTGGGCACCAGCTGAACCTCCTTAGGAACACACAAGTCTATAATGGAGCACCAGAAGCAAGAAAACCTTCCCAATTGCCACCTGCATAAGCTGAGATGGTGAGAACAGCTGGAAGAGGACTGTTGTGGGTAACCTCATTGCTCTCCACCACTACTGTGTAGTTCTCATGTTACTGGTGAGGCTAGAGAACTGCCTGGCAGGTCAGGGAGTAAGGTGTACCCCAAAGCTGGGGAACCAACCAACAAAGGAGAACCTAGCAGAGCTGACCCAGCTGAGGGTAAAATGTTAAGAGCCAGCTGAATGGCTGTATAGCTAGCTTTTCAGCAGCTATAGGTAGACTGCTACATGTCACAGGGCAGGTAGTTCCATAGGGAAAGAACCCTTTCATAGGACACCACCTTACATGCAAGATGGACAGAAGGTTTGCAAGATGGGCAGTCTTACGTGGGAGGCAGCAAATCCTGATATATTTTGATCCAACCCCAATCCATTGCCCAGTGCAATATGCAAAGCTGTAACCATGCTGTATTTCTACCTCTGATGCTAGGTATTTTTGTAGCACAAGAGCAACTGGGGACAATGATGCTGTTGTGATCTTACAGGCCATGTAAAAGGTGAAAGTCACATTTTTGCACCTCTTTTTTCAATGAAATGGGGGCAAGCCAAGACACAGGGCTCTGTAAGTTTAACCTACTGCCTAGCAGTTTCATTAGATTAGTTCTTGCCATACAGAGCATTGTTGTGACAGGTAATGTGACATGAGTTGATTGGACTACCTAGTGTATCATTTCTTGCAAGCAGAGGCTGTCTTTTTCTGGTCAGAGATTTTTCCTGTCCTGTGCAGAGTGCAGTAGGATGGAATTCTCATCTCCATTGACACCTGCATATAGAACTGAATTTGCAAAATCATTTTTAAAGCAGAATTTTGGTCCTGGGCATTTTCTCACTGCTTTAATTTGAAAAAAGAAAGAAAGAAAGAAAAACTTTCCATAATGTACTTGCTTTCTTGAATAACATTTCCCATTCCCAGTTTAATTTATGCTGATGAAATTTAGCAGCATTCACTAGACAAATGACCACCCCCCAATTTTTTTTCTTTGTATTCTGCCATTTAAATTGCTCCCTGATGCAGCCTGTTGGGAATGGTACTGATAGCCTCCTTTCATACTGAACAATAAGTACCTTGTGACTCTAAAAACCATATTTTACCTAGCTAAATCATGGCAGTAGAAATAAATTTGTAGGTGGCTGCTGAAGTATGATGTATTTTGCGAGACAGATGCATTTTGAAGCCTAATTTTCTCCTTTCTATAGAAAAGAAAAATCTTTTTGTTCTTTATTGATGGGCCAACCCAACCATAAAAGATGCATTTCCTCTTATTTATCATTTCATTCTGCTGATTATTACCAACACAGTGAAGTGGCAAACACAAATGCTAATTTGAGTACACTTTCAAAGCATGTTGGATTGGCTGTTGCAGGGCATACCATGCAGATGATTTTAAGAAGAAAACAGGCCAACAAAAACCATTACAAATACAGCAGATAAATGGCTACTGAAACTGAAGGCTTATCTTTTTTTCCCTCCCCCCCAAAAAAAACAAACAAACAACAACAACACTGAAACAAAGTAAAAAGCTTGAAGAAAAGAAATATGACTACAAAATGAATAGCTGAAAGACACCAATTTAGAAGTTTGGAGGGAGTGAAAGATGGCATCCTGGCCTCCACAGAGACATTTGAAAAGGGCTTTTTGAAATGGTCAGTAATACTGTCAACTTTCAACTTCTTAGATGACATTCAAAGAGGAGAGGAGAGGAGAGGAGAAGAAGGGAACGTACGTGAGATACAAATAAAACTTCGATAATTAGAGAAATTCCACAGGATTTCAGTTGAACTTCTTTGCACCAAACCTACAACTGGGTGCAGCTGAGTTTTATTTATTTTGAAATTCATAACTCACCATGTTCGAGACTCTGGGGTGGTGAAAAGCAAAATTTTATGCTGGTGTGTAACATAATCTCACATGGGTGCCCTTCTCCAAAATAAGACCCACTTACTCATAGCATCGGAAGACCAGTATCGAAAGAGAGGAAAGGACTAGAATGATGGGAATTTCATCCCATCAATTCTGGCTGTTTTAAAATATAGGGATTTAGAGCCCAATCCTATGCATGTCTACTCAGAAGTAAATCCTATTATAATCAATGAAGCTTACTCCAAGGTAAGTGTGGATAGGATTGCAGCCTTAGGGCCCAATCCTATCCAATTTTCCAGTGCCAGTGAAGCTGTGCCAATGGGGCATGCACTGCATCCTGTAGTGGGGAAGCAGTCACAGAGGCCTCCTTAAGGTATGGGAACATTTGTTACCTTACCTTGGGGCTGCATTGTGGCAACGTCAGTGCTGGATAGGATTGGGCCCTTAGAAGGTTGAGCAACATTGCACTGCTGAGATCTTCAACTCACAATTAAAGCTCTGCTCAGGCATTCATCACCTCATGAAGACAAATGTGTGAAGAACATGTGCCCACGGCTCCTAAGAGCAGGTTCAAGCCCCAGTGAAAAAGTTTTTCGGGGCTCCCTAGCAAGGGCGGACTGGCTAAAAATCTTTATTCAAAACATAAGACAAAAACATATTCATTTATTACTTATTGCAGTATTTGTATATCACCTTTTTCATAGACATGTAGACTTGAGTCTAATAGACTCAATGAGGTTTACATAGGCAGGCTGACCCTAAAGCCCTTTTTCTTCAAATGGGGTTTTAACAAATGTTATTCTACGAGAGAAGCTCATAGAACCCTCCATTTCTCCAGATGTTCCCCTACAAAGTACAGTCATCAAAATGACTGCACAGCTCCTGCGCTTTTCAAGCTTCCAGGGACAGCTGAAAAACACACTACATGCTGTCTCTCAGTATGTCATCCATTTCTTGGCAGTTGACTTCTTCACACTCCTCCATCTCTAGCCAGCAGCCTCTGGTCATCCGTCTAAGGGCCCAATCCTATCCAATTTTCTAGTGCTGGTGCAGCCATGCCAATGGGGTGTGCCAGCGCCTAGGAGAGGGGGAGTAAAGGGGGTAATTTGTACTCGGGCCCAGGATCAAAAAGGGGGCCCAGGAGCCAATGGAGGGACCCCAGAAATTTCCTGGAATATTATACATATTTTCCTATCTACTCAGACATGTTGCCTGCATGGGATGCTGGGGATACTACCACGAGCTTGTGACTGCAGCTACTGGCAAGCCATATATGCTGGGCCAAGAAATGCAGACATGACACTCATTAACACGGTGTCAAATCTGGGAGGACACTGGCCTGCTACAATAACTCCTTGGCTTGTGGATCCGCTGACCAGAAGGAGTGCATAGGAGTTCAGGGACCACGGCTGCTGCAGAAGCAAGTTTTGTTACGGCACATGATGCTTTCCATTCTAGTGTGAGCCAAAACACAATGATGCTAATTTTTTTTTGCAATGATTTTATATACTTCAAAGATTTTAGAGAGATGTAGAAGAGTGTTTGGTTTTCCATATTACTGTATCAAGCTGCTGATGCCCCATGGGCAGATAGACCTGGCCTCTGCATCGGGAAGTCCAGTAGACCTGAACTCCAAAGACTATTCCAGCTGTCGCTACCATCCTCCCAGTTTTGCCCTCCCCACCTTTGGGAAAGGGCCCAAAAGAAAACTTTGTACCCTCTGATAAAATTCCTCTCAGAGGCCCTGGTGTGCGCACTGCATCCTGTGGTGGCGAGGCAGCCACAGAGGTCTCCTCAAGGTATGGGAGAATTTGTTCCCTTACCTTGGGGCTGCAGTGCAGCTGTACCAGTGCTGGAAAGTTGGATAGGATTGGGCCCTAAGACAAGACCCAAGCTGATCCTGCTTAGCTTTTTCAGGCAAGGCAACAGCTCTACCACCAGATCACACCTCCTGCCTATGTGACTATGGGCGCAATCTTAACCCCTTACGTCAGTGCTTTCCAGCACTGACATAAGGGCAATGCAGCTCTGAGGTAACAAACATTCCCTTACTTTGAGGAGGCCTCCGTGAGTGACAGCCAACTGCAGGATGCAGCACATGTCCCATTGCCACAGCTATGCCAGTGCTGGAAAGCACTGACACAAGGGGTTAGGCTTGTGCCCTATGAGACATAATCAGGCCCTGGACCCCCTTTGGGACCACCAGGCCCTGGTAATTTGTACAGGCTTCCCTCCCTCCAAAAGTTCTCCACGTGCAACAGCCCTGCCTACAGAACTGAAACTTTTTAGAGAGGAAAACAGAGGGAGAATCTCTCCCTGTGTTCTGTGTTTGCTGCTGAAGACAAATGTTGATTATGGGGAAGGTAGAACGGAGGCAAATGTGTAGGTGTCACAGGAAGCAGACTTGTGGTACACTTTGAGAGAAGTCTCCCATTAGTCTGTCTCAATGGGGAAAGGAATGGCGGAATAGGGCTTTCAAAGTAACATTCAAAATGTGGAGATCATACATGATTCTAACAAAGACCTTTGAAATAACTACTGAAATTGCCCTCCAATCTTTGAAGTTAGAACATGATGTAAAGAATTCTTGGCAAGGACAGTAGTGGACACCTTAAGGGAGAATTGGGCTGCAATACTGTACGCACTTACCTGGGAGTACTGAACTCCATAGGACTTACTTCTGAGTAGACAAGCAGACGTTTGTTGGAGTCCTATTCTTAAACTGCTGTTACTTACAATTATGCAAAAGATATATTCCTGTGAAGTTGCAGCTAATGAACTTAAGAAAGTTGCACATTAATTCTATGATACTCCTCCTCTGAAATCTGAAAGAAGGCTTAGCTATTCAAAACTCCCTTTGCGGATGAGGAGGAAAGGTTGAGAATACATATTCAAGAATTTAGAAAATGCTTGGATCACATAAACGAATTCAAGCCTGCAAGCAAGCCCAATGATGACACTCACCAAGGAGCAAGCTGGGAAAATCCAGAACCACTAGCATATTATCCCAGCACAGAGAACCTGTGATATTGATGTCATTTAGCGAAGTACAGTGGAACTTCTGCTCATCTTCCAATCCTTTATAAGCTGCTGTGCACCCAATCCCTACAAAGTCAGGCTGAAGCTCAGAAGGGAACATGCCTACCACCTCCACATTATCAGTGGAAGAAAATTCCCTTTTGGGTTCTGTAATGGAAGATCAGAAGATCATCAGGTGGTTGATGTGGTGTTGACAGCGATTCCCATGTTTTGATAGCTGGTTGACAGTGCTGGGAAGGGCAGGTCTGGCTACACAGCTGTAATCAATCAAGGTCAATGGAGACTTTGATGGACACTTGAGCTTCATTTGACCTTGATGGGACTTTGAATGGTCATGGGCTGCATTTGGACAATGGGACATACAGGAATAAATGGCAGCTTCAGACGGAGCAAAGACCTACACTCGTGACCCAGACCTACAGGAACCCAGAGCTACGGGACATGGATGGACCAAGACCTACAGGAGAAGGGGACTGCCAGGACTCTGCTGGAGAACACAGAAGAGAAGACTGCCAGGACCCTGCTGAAGGAGACACTCTGCTGGACAGGACACAGAGGAGGGACTCTGCTGCAGAAGATTGAAATTGGATTGGACTTGGCCTGGAGGCTTTGGAGTTTTACCCACTAAGTTAAGTGGAGTTTTGGGGAGGGGAAAGCCTCTGGACAAGAGGAATTGCAGGGAGTGTGTTTGGAGCAATAAATTACTGTTAATTGCTCAAACTGATAGGGGGTTCTAGTCATTCTTTTGCACACCACAGCTGTTGTTTCTAGAGATAAGGACATATTAATTAGCCAAAAAAGCAGGCATTAGAAGGGGGTTGGAATATTTGGACCGGACAGGTTCCTCCTTTTCATCTTCCCTTTCTGATAGCTTCCTGCTCCATCCTCAGACATAAATACCCCTCTGTAGTGTGTCTCCTTGGGTGCAGACACAGAGCCTTAACTCGTAAACTCTCATTCACTAATGGTGTATGTATTTTCTTTTTCTTTTTTCCATACCTGCTATTATACCTGACACGCCATCTCTTACATAATTTGCAACACAAAATCAATACAAGTCATATGTCATGCAGTGAAAGCAGAGAGACGTCTTGGCGCAGACCGTCTTCCACATGCCGTTTCTTCTGTGTGTCAAAACACAAGTAACATTAGAGGTAGTTTGCAGAGGTGACTTGCGTTACAACGTTGTGTTGTACCCAGATAAACGGGATTTTAATTTTGGGAAGGATTACTCTGGCAGCTGTCACTACCATTAAAGTTGCAAATAAAATTCCTCAGATAAAAAGGCTAAGAAAAGTAGACTTCCTCCTACCCTTCTGGCTTGATATTTATTCCACCTGACGTGAGCCTCAGCTCCCAGACTTTGGCCTTGTCAGTTTTCATCTTTCTGAAAAACTCTACAAGAGCTGTGGATTTGCTTCTACTTCTCAAAAAAAGAAGACAAAAAATTAGAGTGAAAACATGGTTGGAGGTGGCTCTCCACAAGAAGGAGGCAACCTTTTGCGGCTAAAAGCTACAATATCACCATGGGGAAACATTTTAATTCAGTGTTACAAATTAGTGCTGAATTCCTGAAGCTCTCCCATTAGTGCTAAATGAGTTCATCATAATTGCTATTATTACCATAAATACTAAATGAATTAATAATGATCAGGCCAATGGATTACTCGGCTCTGCATTATCATCAGAATTGTTTATAAAATCTCACAATTAAATTGATAATTACTGCAGAGTCTCATTTAGGGGAGGGCAGAATTAAGTTTTCTGCAGGGAAAGGACACAAATCATTCACTGAGACATGCCCAACCACCAAGAACCTGAAACCTGGGTACAAACGGAGAGGGATATCACATAGGAAGCCACCTTATCTTGGGTCAGACCACATAACTACAAGGAGAGCAAGTGTCTTTGGTTTCAGAAAAAAGGCTGTGGCATGGTTACCACACCGCAGTCAATTGCCCTGCCCCCTCAGTAAGGTATAGGGCACAGGCAGGAAATCTGGGCTGTTACTGGGTGGGGGGTAAGAGGAGCAGACTGAGGGGACCATTACTTACCCCTCAGTCATTCCTCATGGCTTCGTCCCTCCCAGTCTTCATCCTGAGACTAGATAGTTGCCTTTGGGGGACTGAGTAGGAATTTTTTGCTACCAGCCAAGATTGGCTGTGAGGCTGGTGGTATTTTTTTTTTCCCTACCCCTGGATGTGGCAGGCAGGGTGGTTAACTAGGGCTGATTAGGTAAGGTCCCTTTAGGCAGGTGTCGTGCGGTGCTCACCCTGAAACTTGAGCATTTGTGCACACTCCCAGTGAATATTTGCAGTCAAATGGCTGTGCTCCCAGTAAGCCAGAAAGTCTCTCTATACATCCCATCCCCTGTCCTCTGCACCTCTCCCTTCTTTGCTTCCTGATCCCGTTTCCTCCACCTTTCCCTTGAAGTTCCAATGCCTAGCATCCCAGCTACAGAGCTATTCTAAACCTCATCCTCTTTTTCTACCTCTCTTCCCCTCTTCGGAACCATGCTGATCCACTCATGAAGTACTGCACCTCCTCCAGTAAGCCACCACAACTGAAATTGGAATAAAGCCGAAATCACTAAATCACATCAAGTAACAGCATGAGTTTGCCTGGCTGGTCCTCTTTCTCTTTCACCCCTCCTGATCCTCTCTCTTTCCTCGGATAGTCATTAACTCCCCCTCCCTCTTCCTCAGTAATTTGAGCACTGGATGGTGTAAATGGTTGGGTGACCTAATGGGGTCAGCAAAGTGAGGCAATCACCATCCAACCATTCCCTCTGTGTAGACATAAAAGGGAGAGGAGGACCCAAATCCTCAATTACACTCCAAATCATTACAGCAGAATGTGGAATGAGGAATGTGGATGGGGAAGTTGAGAAGACAGCTCTAGTGCACCAGTATTACAGCAATCATTGAATATACTATGGAATTTCCCAGCTGAACTGATTTCCAAGTAATGTTCAGGATCAGGTCTACAACTGCTAGTTCTTTTTAAATTTTTATTTTTTAAGGAACTAGATTAGAACAGCATTTTTAAAAAAAAACCAGTATTCAAAAGTTTTTTTTTTTTTTTCAAAAGTTTATAACAATGTGAATTCATTCATTTGGTCTGAAAGATTATGTGACCTCAGGATCCATAAAATACCAGTTCTTGTCAGGATGGTGGATTTTGTTTTTTTGACATATTGATTCATTTAAAAGGAAAGGTCATTCTCTCGGAAAAGACAGGAAAGTAGTTTATTTCTTTAATGTCACAAGTCATCGGAATGTACAAAAAATCCCAGCCCACTGGGTTAATAATGATATATGCATGATGATAATTCATCTGTAAATGAAACCGCCTGGGCTGAAGTCCAGTGCAAAATTGGCATTGTAATATGCTTTGCTCGTGTTCCAAGTCCATCTGGTCTTAGGGTAGTTGACTTCTGGCAGAGCTCAAGTGCCTTTAACAGCAGCATAATAGACAGAAAACAACAGGCAAAATTGTTTCCAGCAAGGGAAGGTCTGGTGATTGGGGGGGGGGAGATTTCATCCTTGATTTTCGCCTTGTAAGCAGCAATTAAAAGTATTGCATCCCTCTCCACAGAAAAGGAATTAGCCCTATCTGATCTTCATGTTGGGATGGGAAGGAATTTTTTCCAGGTCTAGTAGTCCTGCATGAGCTTTGACTGGATGCTCTGAATGACAGACAAGAGAGCAGAAATCAGTGGAAGAGATTTGGATAGTGTTCTGGTGCTGGAGGAGAATGTGTTAAAAAAATTGATAGGGGACATGATATGCCACCCAATATGATATGCCTCCCAAAATGTAAGAAGGGGAACATAATCAGGACAGAATATATTATGAAAAGTGGTTTACTCTGTTCTAATATTGAGAGCTTTGAAGTTTTAGGGAGGAGGGAAGAGTGTATTTGGGGTATATTATTCTTCCCATATAAATGGGACTCTTCGCCCACAACAGGAGAGGAAACTGAGCGCTTTCCACATGCGCTGCCTCCGACGCATCCTCGGCATCACCTGGCAGGACAAAGTTCCAAACAACACAGTCCTGGAACGTGCTGGAATCCCTAGCATGTATTCACTGCTGAAACAGAGACGCCTGCGTTGGCTTGGTCATGTCGTGAGAATGGATGATGGCCGGATCCCAAAGGATCTCCTCTATGGAGAACTCGTGCAAGGAAAGCGCCCTACAGGTAGACCACAGCTGCGATACAAGGACATCTGCAAGAGGGATCTGAAGGCCGTAGGGATGGACCTCAACAAGTGGGAAACCCTGGCCTCTGAGCGGCCCGCTTGGAGGCAGGCTGTGCAGCATGGCCTTTCCCAGTTTGAAGAGACACTTTGCCAACAGTCTGAGGCTAAGAGGCAAAGAAGGAAGGCCCATAGCCAGGGAGACAGACCAGGGACAGACTGCACTTGCTCCCGGTGTGGAAGGGATTGTCACTCCCGGATTGGCCTTTTCAGCCACACTAGACGCTGTGCCAGAACCACCTTTCAGAGCGCGATACCATAGTCTTTCGAGACTGAAGGTTGCCAATACAATATAAATGGGAACAGGGAAGAACTCTCTGAAGTGTAATTCAAAGGAGAGAATTGGGCTGGGAGTCACATGATGAAGGGATGTGACTGTCTGCCAAAGAATGATAAAAAACTGTGCACTGTACGTCTCTGTTTCTAGAGAGGAACACCCTACTGCATGTTCCACTATACTATAGTACCATCATAGATTCTGGTTGTGGCTGAAGAAACGGATGCCCAAGAATCACGCACATTTCTGTCATAATTACTTCCATCCTCAAAGTGTTCATAACTCTGAAATGTGACTGCATTTGTCACTAGCAAAACCTTTATTAAACAACTGGAGAAAAGTATTAAAGAAATGGTATCAATTTGGGGAGCTCCTTGGCCAGTTCATCCTTATAGTGTTGGTAAAGAGATAAAGTATAAGGGCTAAGTCTATCACATCCACTGTTCCATCTTCTTGTTAACTATGGTAGTTACAAGGTACATGCAATATAGCATGTTTATAGACATAAATATTTCATTCATTAGATCAACCAAGAACAGTGAAATGAGAGATCATTAACTAATGTCCTAATTAGGGTAATCATGACTAATTACGGTTATTAGACTAATGGGCTTAATTCTCAGGCACAGTGTATGTGTGGCAGAAGGTTAAGAAGCCCATGACAAATTGATATTTAAAATATGATCCTATGCATTTACACTAATTTATGACAAAGGACCTATATGCACCGCATAACAAAATGGGAGTGGAGATTGTCAGGGCAAGGAGCAGGGTAGAATGGTGGCTGGAAAGTGAGTGCTTCCATGCTCTTGTACAATAACACCTTCAGAGAAGAAATATAATTTGGAGGTGAGTTTAGTGGGACAGACATTCATCAATTTGATGGTTGTTCTTGATCATTAATTGTTTGGTCTCTTATTTGCTAACACATGAGCCAGGTTGACTATGAACATCATGGAAACAATAACCTATAGGCAGAGGTATTGGTTTCCATTGAGTAAAACAGGATTACAACCTGAGAGCCCAATTCTGTGGTCTGCGGCATGGCTCCGTGCCACGGACCACAGTCGCAAATGTGCCGTAAGGCACATTTGTGGGGCTCACTGCTGGGCTTCCACTGGTGCTAGCCCAGCGCCAGCTGGTGCTGGGCTAGCGCCAGGCAGTGGCCCAGGTTCCGCAGCTCAGCAGTCTCCTGGACCGCTGGGCTGTGGAATGGGAGGCAGGGGCGTAAATGGGGGCTTGGGGGATGTGTTCCGGGGGGGAGAGGTTGGCAGGGGTGGCTGAGAGGCGTGCCAGGGGACGGGCGGGAGGCGCGTCGGGGGAGGGAGAGAGGCAGATCTGCGGAGCTCTGCTCCGCAGGATCCAGGGCACTCATGCAGGGCTGTGTGCCCTACACAAGTGCCTTTACTTTAGTGCCGACCTTTTGGTTGGCGCTAAAGAGAGTAACCCCATTGAGGGGCTTCTTACCTTACTCGGAGGAAGAGTACGAACGTCCCCTTCTCCCGAGGAGCCTCCCACGGTAGCGTGGGAGGCGCAGGTTTTGACAGCAGCCCTCCTCGGAGCCGCTGAGCCTGGGCGCTGCGGGCAGCTCAGGTTTGGGCTGTGAGTCAGTGGTTCCCAAGCATCTACAGGGAATTGGGAAATACACAAGTTGTGGTGGGGGAGGGGCGAAGGCAGCAATGTGATAGCCAGGATCATGCCACTGCCAGGGATGGAAGGGGATGTTTTCAACTTACCAATGCACTGCCAGCCTCCTGAGCGGGTGCGGGGAGCCCTTCACAGGGCTTTCTATGCTGCAGAATGCTTTTAAAAAGTGATTATTTTTTAAATTAAAAAAGATTAAAAAGGAAACCATTTCCAGTTTTGCAATTTAGCAAAAGTATCCATTTATGGTGCAAGACCATTAATTCATGTTATTTATGAATTTTTTTATACTACTCCCCAAGATAATATTGAAAATAATAATACTGCAAAAACTGTACTTAGCAAGAATTCTACAAGCAGTAGAAGTAACAGATATATTAAAGCCTCATTCTTAGATGACCGTGCTAAGTACATAGAATTTTAGTTTCTCCTTGAAAGCCACAATTGAAGTAAGTACATTGGTGCTGCAATCCAGTACACATTTTCCTGAGAGTAAGCCCCACTGAACACAATAGGAGTTACTTACTTGGGGCGCAATCCTAACCTGCGCTGGAGCGGGCAAACCAGGAGGCTTGCACTGCATCCAATGCAGGTTTGTGGGCTGCACGTCTCAGCCAGAGGCAAGGGGAAGTTCTTCCCCTTACCCCTGGGTAAAGGCTGCACGCCCCAATGGGTCTCCTTGGACCTGCGCCACCTCTGGAGGTGGCGCAAGTCAGAGGAGAGCGGAGCGGCTTGAAGCCGTTCCATTTTCCCTAGGGATGGGGGTTGGGATCTGGCATAACCGCAGGGTTCCAGCCCCGCCCCCAGCTCCCTGTGCGCCTGCCTCCCAGGGCTGCCCATCACCCTCCCTCCCCCGCCCAGAAATGCCCCCTCCCACCTCCTCCCCACCCCCCAAGCCTACCTTCGCTGCTTGTGTCGGCGCAGGTGCACTGGCACAAGCGGTGGGGAGGAAAACGCCATGGAGGCTTCTGCTGGCCTCCCTGCGTTGGCGCATCTCGATGCGCCAACACAGCTTCTTCCCACAGAGGCGCAAACGTACTTTACGGCATGTTTGCAACCCTCCCGGGGCTCCTAGGCCAGCACAAGTGCCAGTTAGGATTGCACCCTTACTTACTTACACAATAGGACTGCCAAGAATTGCATTGTGGATTTCTTTAGAGGAAGTTCCACAGTCTTGGGGCAGCCGCCAAACAATCCTCATCTTTGGTATCACCAGATGTGCGTCAGTTGCAGGCTAATCCTATCCCCTGCTAGCCTATAGCAGGCAACACCATCAAACATGCGCTGCATACTATGGTGTGTGCGCATGTGTGTGACCAGATGGCCAGGAAGAGATAAATAAAAATGTTTACTTAATATTTTTTAGTTACCTCCCCATATGCTATTTGTCCTCCAGTAGGTCTCCTTGGCCAACTATGCCTATGCCTAAGTTTGAGGTGAGTCAGGCAGTACATCAGATTGGGAAAAGGGGGAGTGTATCTCAGTGTGCACAGCTGCCACCAAGATCCTCCCATTCCTGCCCTCAAATAAATGCCTAGCCCAGTACCCTTTGCCTCCCCACCCTATCCCATCACAATCAGCCCCCACTGCCTCCTCACCTGCTTCCAGGAGCCACTCTCATGCATGTGGGGCCTTCAGCAGTTTGTTTTGACAGCCCTGACAGTGGCATTGCTTTTGCACCACTGGACTTGGACTTTTGGTGGCGGATCACAAGATCCACCACTCTAAGCCCTGGATAGGTTTGGGGTCTGAGTGATGGTCCAGAGATCAGACGAAGACCAGCAGTTTGATATGGGAAAAGACAGCCATCCAGTGTCAGAGGTGCATTTTGAATTCTTTTGCTCTATCCAAAACACGTCTTTGTCAGTTTCGTGGTTAACAAGAGTGTATTGTATGACTGGGATTCTGCCAGTGGTGTCTCAGTATTTCTGGGGACTCTGAGGCCAAGTCCTGCACTGGGCCTCACAAGGCACTCCCAATGACACACTGGACACTACCATTGATGCCAGTACTGAGTGCTGAGGGTTGGCCAGGCCACGTGAGCCATTAGCCAGAATCCAGCCTGGCCAAACCCTGATGTCTAATCAGCTGCGGCAGCTCCTCAGGTGAAGGGGACTTTCATCCCTTCCTGTGGGTAAGGGACGCAACCCTGTAATGGGGCTTCTTGACTCTGTGTCAGCTGAACTCTGCCAGTCCTGCTCGCTCCCTCCCCCACTATGCCTTTTCCCTACCCACCCAGAACACACCCCTTGCCTCCCCCATGCCCCCACTCACCGCTTCGCTGCCCAGTGCTCCTGGTAAGTGACAGCCAACAGACCACGGGTCCAGTGTTGGAGGTGGCCCAGTGCGGGTTCGCAGTCCTTATGGCACACTTGTGTCAGTGTGCACTAGTGGTAAGGCAGTGCTCACAGGTCTCAGTTGGGCCCTAATTGTCCAATTCTTATGCTGGACAACATAAAATGATAAACACATTGTAATAGAGCTAATATATAGCTGTCATTATATATAGATCTTAAGACCGTTTTTTTTTCTGCTCCCTTTAGGAAGTTCTTCTAGCGTGAATCTTATTCACTTCTCTGTATCTCTATAAAACATAACCTCTGCGCTCAGTGGCGTCACTAGGGTTTGCATCACCCAGTGTGGGAGGCCATTGTGCCACCCCCCCCATGATGGAACTCCTCTCATGCAGTGGGCAGTGCAATGCCTTGCGCAGTGGGCATGGTGATGCACTATTGCCCCACACCCACTGGTTTTTTGGCTACAACGTTTGATAGACTCAAGGTATTTCAACACAGCTTGTTTAATTGCACTCTGCATATGGTGTATGGTAGGTACCTGTATACAGTACCTGGCACAGGTTCTGGATATCATCCCTGACGAGATCTATGTCTTGAAATAAGCCCTCCCCTAATGGGTCTGATCATGAAATTGGCTGGAATTTCTTAACAATTCTGATGCTAGTGTACAGGCAGAAATGCAAGTGACTTTCTCCTCTTCCATATCTACCAATTCCAAAGTGTCCTGGGTGACTTTGGGCCTGTCACTCTTACTTAGCCTTACACAGTGAGTGTAAAATGGAATAAACCATATGCATCACACTAAACTTCTCTGAGCTAAACTAAATGGAAATGTGATTTTAAAAATACACAGGTAAAATGTAGCCTATGCCTTTAAAAATATTGGGGGAGGGATACAGATTTATCTTTGCCCTCAGTTAATGCCTACACAGCATGGAGCCTGAATGGGTTTTAAAAAGACATATTTTGTTTACTGTGACCTTGTCACACATTCCCTCCTCTCCCCACCAAACCAAGTCTCAGGAAAGAGTGGAAAATTCCAAAAGGGGCCAGAGATTGTGTTTGTGCTTTAAACTAGGCACCGTATAGTACCCTAACACTGCAGGTTATGCAAATATAAAGAAGAGAAAAATAGGAGTCTGATCTCAGGATACCCTCTTCCCCCCCCTTCATGAACCATGCCCCAGTCAGGAAGTTTGCAAAAATAATTGCTTACGTGAACTCAAGACCCTTGTCCCCAACCCCACTATTAAACCCAGAGTCCTTCTTCCATTCTTGGTTAATAAAATAGATAAGGGGATTCCAGCAAGAGTGCTGGGGAGGGGGGGAGTGACCAAAGAGAGTGCCACTTTCCAACATTTCCCCATCTGTAGGGGGAAAAAAACCGGTAACCGCTAAATTCTTAATTTTGTTCTTACCTCCTTGGGCATGTTAAAACATGGGACACACAGTTAAACACAGCTTTCCTCCTCCCTCCTTCCTATGCATCAGGTGAATGTGTGCTTTGGCATGTGCTGAGAGAAGATATCAGTTGCTTTAGTCTTAAATTTTCTCTCTTTTTTTCGCCATTTTCCACTCCTTTTTCTCTCTTCACTAAAACTCTTCATTGTGTCTCTTTTCTTCTCTTTCCATAAGGTCGTCTATTTACACCCCCCCCGCCTCCCACCCCCCGATATTTTGAGACAGTCCTTGAATGTATGAACGCAATGTGTTGTTCACCACACAAGTCTCTTCCCAATTTTGTTTTCTCCTTTTCAGTATGCATACAGCTAATTTTCCAAATTCCTTCTTTCTAGAATGCAAAACCACTTTCCTTTCTGTATCCCCCCACATCCATTGCATCAAAGCCCTTTGATTCCTAAATAACCAAGTTTTATTTTAGCCATCTGACAGCATTTATTGTTGTTTTCCTGGGGGAGGGAGTTCTCCATGATACCCAATTCCCTTCCCACTTCTCCCAATTTAGCCGTAGGGTTTCAAATTCACAGTCTTTAGACCTAAAGGTGTATGAAAACCAGTTATATCTACAGGTTTCGTCTGGTATGGCAAACTTAAAAAATAGTTTGGATTAACTTTTGGATTAACTTTATTATTTTTTCCCCTTTTGGATTAACTTTATGATTTTTTCCCCTTTTCCACCTGCTGTTGTATTACAGCCCAATTCTAAAGGTGGCTACTGCTGAATCCTACAGATTTCTCCTTGGGGGGAGCAGGATATTTGTCCCCTTCCCCCAGGGAAAGACCCAAGTCTTGCAATGGGGCTTATCAAGTCTGCACCAGGTGGATGGGACTCGTCAGCCTGGGAAGGCAGCTCATCTGAGAGAAGGAAAACTCTGATCCCAAACCTCCACTGCCTTGTGGCTACATTCAGTTATGGAAAAGGCTTCAGGAGTCAACCTCGAGGCAAAATCCGGAGCCGGAGTCCCTTAGGCAGTTCATGGCTGAACACAGTCACGTTCTGGCAACTCCTGCGACGCCGCTGGAACCAACCGTATTGGCCTCTGCCTTTCCATTGGACCATTTCAGCGACGTGGAGAGGGGGGATTTGCTGCATGGGTAACAACCTATCCTCCATACCTGCTTTACCCAGGCTTCGTGCACTGGAGGGGACACTCTGTTCCAGAACCACCATTCAGAGCATGACACCATAGTCTTCCAAGACTGAAGGATGCCAACCGGCTATTTTGCCAGCACAGAGCTGAGAGACTTTGTACCAGGCTGGAAGGCCCAACACAGAGTTTAGGATCCAGTGGAGCTGTCCCATTCTGCTCCCACACCAGTTCCTCCCACCTTCCCCTGCCCCACTCCACCCACTTCCTCCCTTCCCCCACCCTGATACTACTTACAGCTGGCTGGCACTGCTGGAGTACCAACCAGCCCTCCAAGCAGTGCTGAACACCAACTAGTGCTGGCCGATCACCGTTGACCCCCCTCCGGGTGCTGCAGACATGCCTTACGGTGCATTTGCGACACCCAGCGCTTGTGGTACACTCGTATCGCCGGAGCTAAAGAGCCCTTAATAGATTTTCTCTTATTTATTCTGAACCCCTCCTTTTGGGGGGGGGGTGTTACATTTTTTAAGTACTGGTGACCATTTTTGATGTGTGCATGACATCCTTCGGTTTAAGGTCCCAGCAAAACATGTATTTTCCAGTATGTGCATGTAGTGCATCATACATATTCGGGGTCATCCATGGGAACAAAAGGCAGCTGCAGTACTTTGAGGCAAGGGGCAATGAGAGTCAGGCTACATTCTTTGGAAGTTTGTCCCATTGAACTCAGTGGTGTTTATTTTCTGCATCAGGATGCATGCTTGAGGCTTCAGACTGAAAGCCTATAAGGGCATCATTTCAGGTTCTTTAGGTCTAAACC
The DNA here is from genome assembly GCF_035046505.1 of Tiliqua scincoides. Lineage (NCBI taxonomy): Eukaryota > Metazoa > Chordata > Lepidosauria > Squamata > Scincidae > Tiliqua > Tiliqua scincoides. The sequence goes on from NC_089826.1 coordinate 56,648,136, forward strand.
AAAGGGACATGTACGGTCCCTGTCCTTAAAAGTTACAGCATTGCATTAACCTCTGCAATATTTCAGAGGGAGAAAAAGTCTTCATTCTCTCTGAATCACAATTATAACAGTATTGATTTATATGTCCTGAGAACAGCCAAGCAAACTGTAGAATCTCAGAACTGCTTTTATTCAGAGGGTTGGATTCTTATAATAAACAACTTCACTCCTTCTCTTGAAGTTGACCCCGTTAAAATATGTATTGATCTCCTTGTGTTCAATTGATTTGATAAGCTTAGTTCTTTCTTGCTAAACAAAGGTGTAATATCCATTGTCTTACCTTCCTGAATGTAAGTATAGATAATTATTCAGACTTCCCTTTTAAAGCTCTGTTTGAATTAGGTGGTCTGGTGTTCTTGAATTCCCACATTTTCATCATTCAGCTGCTTGTCCATCTCTTTAACTCTGATGCAACCAAAGTTTGGGATAGGGCAGTTCAAAATATGAACTTCTCCCAATAAGGAAGTTCTAGACAAATTACAACTGAATCCCAAAACTTCCTGAATTTCTGCATTAACTCATTTACGGCCCAGCACCAGCCTTCCTAATCACCAGTCGCCCCTTCCTTTTCCTGCTGTAACTTGCAGGGTACAGGGGCAATGCTGGGAAAAAGTTGCTGGGTCTTCATTCGATTGCAGCGCAATGTGCTCTGAAGATCTGAGAAAATTACATTCCCAGCTGTCTTGGCATCCACAATGTTGTTGTCTAATCAATGCTGTAGCAGTTACCCTTTTTGTTGTTGCCATCAATGTAAATAAAGAGCGGCATATTTTATTATTATTATTTTATTAATTTGTACCCCGCCTTTTTGCCCAACGGGCACACAAGGCGGCTAACAAACAATTTAAAAATACAACATGAAAAACAGTTAAAAACAGTTTACAAAGATTAGAAAGCTAAAAACAAAACAAACCCCGTAGATTTTCATATAAAAAGCAAGAACGCCAGCCAGCCTGTCAACAATTAAAAGCTTTTTGAAATAAAAAGGTCTTCAGTCCACGCCGAAACGTTAGCAACGAGGGAGCAGTTCTCAGTTCTAAGGGGAGAGTATTCCACAGTTCGGGGGCCACCACCGAGAAGGCCCTCTTCCTGGCCGCCACCCCTCTCACATCTCTTAGTGGTGGCACAGTCAAAAGGGCCCCCCCAGAAGATCTAAGAGCATGGGCTGGATTGTAAGGAAGGAGGCAGTCCCTCAAAAACCCCGGACCCGAGCCATAAAGGGCTTTAAAAGTCAAAACTAGCACCTTGAATTGGGCCCGGAACAGAACCAGCAACCAGTGTAGCCGCCAGAACAACAGCTCAACAGAGTCAAACCGACGTGCCCCGGCAACCACATGAGCAGCCGTGTTCTGTACAAGTTGTAATTTCCGGACCGTCTTCGAAGGCAGCCCCACGTAGAGCGCATTGCAACAATTAATCTAGATGTCACTAGGGCATGGGTTACTGTGGCTAGGACCGCACAGCTCAGGTACGGTCGCAGCTGGCGAATCAGCCGAAGCTGAGCAAAGGCTCCCCTGGCCACCGCTGCCACCTGGGACTCCAGGAGCAGCTGTGGATCCAGGAGAACCCCCAAGCTGCGGACCTGCTCCTTCAGAGGGAGTGCAACCCCATTCAGAGCAGGACGATAGTCCAGCACCCGAGCTGTGGATTTCCGAACCAAGAGCACCTCTGTCTTATCCGGATTTAATTTCAGCTTGTACGCCCACATCCAGTCCCTAACTGCTTCCAGACAGCGATTCAGGACCCCAACCGCCTCCTCAGAATCAGGCATATGTGTCAAAAGTACTTCAATTTCAGTTTTTCCACATTTTTGTATCAGTTTGGGATTTCACAATGTCAGTTATATTTTGCCAATGTGTTCCTCTCTCTGTGGTGGTCTGCTTTGGCAATTGCAGCCTGCCAAGCAGAGATGTAGGGAGGAGGCAAAGTACACAGCTTGTAAACCTGACCTTTCAGTGCACCCTTGGGTACAAGCCATGATGTGTATGTGCAACCTCCTGATTTTAGAAATGGGCAATGTCAGAAGGCCAAATGCAAGGAAGGGCACCAGGATGAGGTCTCTTGTTATCTAGTGTGCTCCTTGGGGCATTTCGTGGGCCACTGTGAGATACAGGAAGCTGGACTAGATGGGCCTATGGCCTGATCCAGTGGGGCTGTTCTTATGTTCTTATGTTCCTTATAAAACAGAGGTCTCTAAACCCCACCCTGGGAGCCAGATGCAGCCCATGGCCAGCCTTTATCCGGCCTGTGGCCAACCTCTGGTCCCCTAAGAGCCTCTGGCCCACTTGACCAAACATGATCGGAGAAACCTCCCTGGCACTCCTTCTAAAGACCTAAAAAATCACTTCCTGGTTTTCCCGAAAAACCAGAAATAACGTTTTGTGTCCGCTGAAGGACTTAGAAGGCTTTCGTATGGTTGGGGAGGCCTACCCAATCCTCAGAACATGCTCTGGGGGTTTCCTGTGATGTGCTGGTTCTGAGGTATTTACTCCTACATATTGAAGCAAGCTGCTTGAGAGGTGGGGGAATGGGGGACCATTTGAGTGTGTGCTTTATTTCTGTGGTGTGTGTTGGTGCTTGGAGAAATCATAAGAACATAAGAACAGCCCCACTGGATCAGGCCATAGGCCCATCTAGTCCAGCTTCCTGTATCTCACAGCGGCCCACCAAATGCCGCTTTCAAATCGTGGAAATTTGAGCCCGTTTGTTTGTTTGTTTGTTCATCTAAGTTCCATTTCTAATGTACTTATTTAAATTTTATATTTAAAATTTTTTTTCTGGCCCTCAACACCATGCCAGATAATTGATGCAGCCCTCTGGCCGAAAAGTTTGGAGACCCCGGCTCTTAAACAAACAGAATAGTTTTGCTGCCATGAGAGAGTTGTTGGCCCCAAACTGAGGTAAAGCCAGGGTACCTTTTCCCACTTAGGGTGAGCCCCCAAAGCCCAGGATCCAACAAAACAGAAGCTGGTGACCAGAGTAGTCTGAGAAGTTAACTGCTTGCTAATTTCTTCCAAGCTCTGGATAGCACTTACCTTGAGCAGCCAACAGAGGTGAGGAAAAAAAGCTCTTTGCTCTGGACAGACAGAATGAAATAAACAGAATACCAAGAGCTTATTTCAGAAGGGTAATGGGAAAAGTGCAAACAGAGAAAAAAACAGGCACTTGAAATCAGACAAAAACAAACCAGAGTTAGAGGCTAATGAAACAATAAAACCTAATGTGAGCTTCCTAGATTGTTTCCCTGTCTAGAATGACACGTAGAATTGGATGCTTGGATGATTCTCACATGCTCCATGCTTCACCTTCCAACCAAGAAGGAGTAGCCTCGAATGGCACCTGGGTCAATTCCAGAAGTTTGGGAACATATTTGGAACATATTGAAGTTTTGAAACACTTTGTGCTTATGCAAAGTTAACCAGCACATTTATATGGCCTTCTGATGGGTCTTAGTCCTACTGTTCAAGGTTAGGGAACCCCAGATCTGCCCTCCAGACCGGCTTTTGGCCAAGGTAAATTGGTTAGACTTCACCAATAAATAAGTGCAGAGCTGGCCCACCTATGAGACTGACTGAAGCAGCTGCTTTGAACAGCAAGCTGCAGAGAGGTAGCAACCTGAAGAGAGGTGCCCTACATCCTGCATCTGCCTGCCACTTTCCTCTTGCCCACTACCACCCAAATACTTCAACCTGCGTGCTCCAATCATCTTCTTGCTGGCTCTTAGTGAAGAAGAGGGGAATCAGAGCAGCAGAGTGCTGCTCAGTGCTGCTCAAGTGCTGCTGCTGAAAGCAACTGCAGTGACAAAGCTGCAGGAAGAATTAGCAGGCTGATACTATTCTGATCAGTTGCTTCCATGAGCTATCAACAGAGGACCACACAGCTTACTTCTCCTTTAGACTTGCCTAGTAAGAAGATCAGGCAAGTGAGAAAGAGAAGTCACCCCCACCTCCTCCTTGTCTTCACTTATTGCTACCTGTATGTTTTCATGGGCCATGTTGAAACAAACAGGGTGAGAGCTGAAGGACTTTGCTTCCAGCTTGCTCTGCCCAGCCTTTTTGTTTCCATGCTGCTGGGCAGGAATAAATGGAAGGTTGCACCCAGTAGCTACCTGTGGCAGTAGCAGCAAAGGTAAGGAGCAGAATTGGAGGGGTGCACTGGGATTGCTGGTCTCCATTCCCATATCCTTGCCCACAGACTGCTTCCGTAAGCAGCTGGTCAGATAAGGCGTAGGAGGAGGAGGGGGCAAAAACAGTGATGTGTATATGGCCATAAAGGGGGGGATTATCCAGGGATGCATGCTGGGAGAAATAGTGAATCTCTGCCAATTGCCTCACCCCTGGGTAGGTGGATGCCAAAGTGGAGAGGTCCCAGTGGTTCTCCAAGGTCAGTGGTTCTCCAAGGTCACTGATGGCGATGACATCAGTTCCCTCGTCTAGGCTTCTCTTCTGATAATGTGGCAGGAGCATCAAGGTTGCTCCCTTTCTCTTTCTAGCATCCTGAATGCTCTCTGAATATGAACTTCTTGAGAGGTTTAATGTTCAGAAATAAATCTTTGATGTTGACCACACTTGATGAAAGATGTGGCTAGGACTGCAGCTGGTGACATTAGTTAAGGACCAGATAAGCAGATTACCATTGCTTTTTTACTGATACTGTAGTAATATAATTGTATATTCTTCCCTTCTTTTTTCACAAGTATTTTGTCTCAGGTGTAGACTAAAGAAGCTAATTCTGCAGAATGTCCCCTTAAAGAAATACTTAGATTTTCTTGTTGGCATGTTCAAAGTCCCACCCCCTCTTAATTTCATGATTGATTTGCCTTTGTTCTTGCATTTTGAATAGGTAAGCAAGAGAAGCCAGCTGGTATCTTCTAAAATGTTCATTCTTTACATACTGCTGACATGTCACTTTTTTACTCTTTTCTTCTTTAACTAATAGCATTTTTCTGAATCAGATTCAAGAAGCCAGCTTGTTGGTGCATTCTTTAAGTTACAACTTCAAGTTTTCTAGGCTATTTCGTTGACCCTCTCAATGTATGTCATTTTCCCTTTCTTTAATTTCTGAGTATTGTCAATAATTTGTCCACCGTGATAGGCAGACATTAGAAACAGGCTGCAAACAGCTTCTTAAAACAAATGTTGTGCCTCAGCCCATCTAATATCTTTCCAGAACGTCATCTAATTTATTACTTTGGTATAATTTGACTAGTGGGCGCCAATTCTTTCTGTGTATATTATCATAAAAACATTTAATCTATATTTACTAGTTTATGTAGCGACACCTTAATGTCTTTCGAATAACTTTTAAAAATGATATAGCCATATTCATTAGTTGCCAATATGCTGAATTCTGTAATATTCTTGAGTCTATACATTCAGACAAAAAGAAATGACCATGGGAATAAAGCTCAATTTTAAAGAATGACAAATAGCCCAGTCCTAACTGTCCTCTTGCCGCAGGGTAGGCGTCAGTAGCCGTCAGCTCAGATCTGCACCAGCTGGTGCAAGTCCACATTGATTCATGCAGGTGGATTCAGCCCGCGAAAGAGGGTCAGCGACTTGGCATGCACCACTCTACCGATCCCCTCCTGGACCTGATCCGCTCCATAAAATATATTTTATTTACCTCTCCCAAGCTGTGTGGTTATCTCCTTTCCCGATTATAGCATGTGGTCCATCAGAGGTGCTGCATGCTATGGACTGAAGGAGGTTGGGTTGGCCACTGCTTTCATCTCTTTCCATGGGGGCCAGATAGCGCGAGCCCCAACCTACCCAGAACAGCTCAGTTGGATGGTTCTCCACAAGCACAATGATACCAGAGGGGAAAAGTCCTTTTAATAATAATGCCCACATGTTGCATAACTTTTTAATGAGTCTTAACTGCTTTTCTTTAGCATTCAAACAACAGGAGATAAATCTGAAGCTGGAAGATAGCACTGTATTGAATAGTGGTTCCTAAACTGTGGGTCTGGGACCCTTGATGTGCATCAAGGGTTAAATAAAATGCTACTTAGGAGGAGCACTGATGCCCAGTCACCATTATAGCTACTCCCCTTCACACTTAAAAACCAGGCAGCAGTCTCTAGGGCCTCTAAAAAGTTTGGGAACCACTTGTATAGAATATTATTGCAACTGATGTGGAGATTGTTTTTAAGTGACAGCATTGGTTCAGCCATAGGGTCTAATAGCATTTTAAACTTATTTGATATCTAGTTTGACTCAAAATGAACTTGTATTTTAACCTAGTGCCATCTGTCAATCGATGAATGAATTCACTTTCCGCTCTCTTTTTAGAAGGGCACAACTAGAACTGCCAAGTGTGAACAGTAAAAGTATACTAAACTATCGGAAACATTAAATATTGCAGTGGATGTACAATCTTATAAATGTTTGCTCAGAAGTAAGCATCACTGAGTTCAGATGTACCTACCTTCTACAGAGAAGTTGCTTAAATTCTTCTACAATTGTTTTTCCCCTCAAAATTGGGATGGTTGAATTATATGGGTTACAATGATAACTTTCCTCTCTGGTGACAGAGATAAATTTATAGTTTCACCTTCCATTACTCTGGAATTTATAGTTTCACCTTCCACTGTATTGGGTCATGATTAAACCCACCTTTCCGTGAAGAAGGAGAAGAGAAAACATTTTCAGGAAAAGAAGTTATCATTTCTCATGTCAATGGAAGAGGGTGAAATCAGCAGGACGCATTATCCACCAAACACTTTCGAAACACACAAAATTCTTTGCGTAGAATTTTTAAACTGGTCTCCCATTTCTCTGACTTATGAGGGCAGAACTACATGTTCTTGAACCTAAAATGCTGGATAACCCAATTATGGAGGTTGGACTGGTTACAGACAAAATGGCACCCTGGGAGAAAAGCATTTTTGGTGCCCCGTCTCTGTTCAACATTTAAATACTTAGTTGCACTGCTAACGGGGAAAAAAAGGAATTTTATCACAATTCTGGTTACGTGGGCAGGTCTGGCACCATGCCAACCGCCCTGGTCATGCTCTCCTCTTGTTTCCAAAATCTTTTTGTTTCCCAAAAAGGAAAGGGAAAGAGGAGAGGAAGCATTCAGCAGAGGAGAGATGATGGGCTACAGCATCTCTGAGGATGAGTTGCTGTGGAGGCAGGTGGTGGAATGACCCTACAATCTTCTACTCAAGGCAACCAGGGCTCGTCATAGATGGGCCAGTCCTGGATACAATTCAGTGTTTCCAGCTTTATTTGAAGATGAACTCTATTTGTTTCAGCTGCCGACTGAAACAAAAAGCCCCTAATATCATTAGCAGAAATTCCATGACAGGCACCCCTGAGCCCTGGACCCATGCACTTGCTAGGGTCACTTGACCTAATGAGGAGGTTGGGGGCACTTTCAGAGAAAGGGGGCAGAATCCCTCCTGTCCTCCCAATTCTGCCCTGCAAATGACACCTATTTAATATGGTGGACATCTTGAATAGTTTGAATGCAAAATACTGAGAAGTGAGGACCCAACATTTCTCTTTCCATGTATCCTGTGCAGAAAATTCTCTTTTATATAAGTGCCAGTCACAGTTGGTGTGCCACATGTTAGAAATCCTTGGATATCACAACTCCCCAGTACAAAAAGTAAATTGTGAGTTGATTCGGACAAATTCCAGTTTTCCCTGAGTGTCTTGAATAGCTTCTGGAACTCTGGTTTGTTCATATTTTAAGGCATTAGTTGATCCAAAAGCTCTGTCTTCCATGCCAGGGTTTTCTTCTTCCTCCTTTCAGCCTTTCTCTTATTTTTCCTGCAGCTTGACTCTCTTAGATGTGATATTTGTATTCCTACTTAAATGTTCTTGGCTGGGGGGGGGGGAATAATCTAAACGTTATATCTTCCGCCTGATCAAAGCCTTTTAGTAATGGTGCATTTATGATCCTGGACCACTTTGCAAAATATTTTTTCCCATTGTATCTTCCAAACAAGGTTTCTGCTAAAGTATTTAATTCTCATATGGCACTTACCATTTTAAACTGTGCATTTAATTCTTAGCTAATTGCCATCAATATTTATGCTATTGAACTTTCATCCTGTTGCATGTTGTATAATTGCTACCATTAGATAATCTCCCACAGGAATTCCTCTCAAATGAAATTCATAGACCACACCAGCATCATTCTCCTTCTGCAAGGCTTAATTTTTTAAAAATGATATTGCTAAATAGCATAATTCTTGGTTTCTACATTTACATCACCTGACTGCAGGTGTAGTAATTAACGACATTAGAGTAACTTCAGTTTAAATTCTAGCTTAAAACATGAACCAGTATTAACTATTTTTCACAAGGAAAGGATTTTCATAGAAATCATCCTTTCTATTAATCACATGTTGGTTCAGGCCAGCACTTTGTTTCTTTATATACTACCTTTCTCATAGACTTAAAGCAGGTTACATAGGCAGGCTAGTCATAAACCCCGTTTTTTCAATGGGGATTTTATGTATTGGTCCATGAGAGAGACTCATAGAATCTCCATTTCTCCATAGAACCCTCAATTTCTCCGATTGTTTCCCTTCATGGTGCCCTGCAGTTGTCATCCTGGCTTTGCCAGCCCTTTGTGCTTCCAAGCTTTCAAGTCAAACCTCAGATGTTATCTTGCCAGCTGACTTCTCTGCATTCATTCACACTCCTCTGCAGAGATCCATCAGTGGCTTCACAGTCCAATCCTGAGCTGACCAGGCCTGCCTCCCTGCCACTACCATTTTTGCCTGCCGCACCACCTATCTTTCTGAGCTATTCCACGGGTAGGTGAGGCACTGCGTGGTGCTTGGCAGTGGGTGAAAAGCTTTCTAAGGCTTCTAGCATGCTCTTAAGCAATACTTCCAGTTTTGTTAGGGAAACTGGAAGTATTGTTTAAAATGGCATGAGAAGACTCAGAAGGCTTTTTGCCCACTGCTGAGTGTCACACTAGACTCCGTGAGCCTCAGTGATAATCCTGGGGAGAGATGGGGTAGCATGCTGGTGGGAAGTGGCATGTGGGGGACCTGCAATGAGGGCTGGTCTGCTGCTGGGCTCACATTTGTTTTTCTTTATTATAATGCAGGAGTCAGGTCAACGGTCCATCATCTTATTCAGGATTCCAGTTGTTACTGTATATCATGTTGTATATTACAAATTTAAAAATTTCCCAGCAGTTCAACTGTTTAGTAAACTGCAACCATTGATATTTTTTTATTTCCATAAGCTTTTTTGGTCCTTTCACCTGTTTATTTTACTGTGATCACATTGCAGGACCATGAGGTCTGTGTATTAAAATGGTATATTTTATTTACTTGGAACTTGTTGAACAGCAGTTTCTGTGGTGGCCTCTAATGTTGCTATTATGAACAACAGTGGAAGAAGTTCACTATTCACTTTTACTAAAACATGGTATGAATACTCATCATAGAAATATCATGTAATTTTAACTTGTGTTGAAAGGAGTTATAGCTCTGCGTATGACTTTCTCAATCATAGACTTCTTGGAGAAAATTATGCCTGCATGGATAGTTCTAATGAAGCTTAAAAGAAATCCTAGTAAATAACAATTATTGAAAGAGTGGCGCGTATGAACAATGGGGGAGCTTTTTTTTTCTCACTTGTGTCCAATGGATCACACTGGGAAAATGCATTTGATTTGTTTAAGCAATTTTGATTACCATCAAAGAAGCCAGCGCTGAAACAGCAATGAGTATCAATCTCATTTATCTATTGAAAATAATGGCTTAAATAAAAACAAATAGTGAACTGCATTTGAGTCAAAATTCTATTAAAAGTTACTTGAGAGAGGACTCTCACAGCAAAATTAATTCTCGCTCAGTGGAAACAACCTATGCAAGTAACAAATATATATATATATATATATATATATATATATATATATATATATATATATATATATATATATATAACTATTGCAAAGATTTATTAAATTTTACATCCCCAAAATAGATCCAAGGCCTATAACAAACTTGTACTTGGGTTGAATATCAAATCCAGGACAGAAAGGCCCATTCCATTTTGATTGATTGTATGGTTCACTGTTACTGAGCATGCTTTTCAGAACATGCATTCACATGCGCATTCAGGGGAGATCTGTTTTCAGTGTGGAGACCCTGCACAGTGGCCAATGGCACAGCTTGATGGTTTGGTGGTGAAGGAAGAAAGAGGTAGGGATGAAGTTGTAACGAGAACTTTATTGTGGGGATAATATTATGGTTGTAGTTAAAGGGAATAATAAACCCCAAATCAGTATATGTTCCTTCGTTCTTATGGCTTGTTAGTATGTACAGAAAAAGGAGAGAGAAAATGAGATTCTTCAAAGGGAAAGGGGGTGCATAGTGGCACAAGTAAAGAGGGGAAAAGGGGTGAAAGTGATATAGGGAAATCAGGACAGTTATCCAGGGGGGAAGTGTGGCTGGAAAACTGGGGGAATTATGGTAGAGGAGGGGGAAAGAGGAGAACAGCTGGGGAGAAAGGGAAAGGAAGTGAGAGACATTCCTGCAGTTCTGGACAGTTCTGGCTGCACTGAAAGATCATGGAGGGCAGCCCAATCCTAACAAGTGCCAATGCAGCGGGACCGCATGGCCTTTGTGTATCCAGCGCTTGTCAGGACCAGCTGGAAGTCTCCTTGGGGTAAGGGGATATTTTCCCCCTTACCCCAAGTAATACCCCAGCCTGCTCAATGGAGCTACTTGGATCTCTGCCAGCTGTTTAGCTGGTGGAAGTCCAAGCAGCCCCATGTAGGGTCTCTAGGCCCGTGTAGGGCTTCTAGACCCAGGATATATAGGCTTCTAGGCCCAACATGGAGCACAGGATATGGTGGAGGATGCCAATCCTACCCCTCCAGGCCTGATCTGCCCCATTCCACCCTCACCTGCCCCATTTTACCCCTTCCACACCCCTGGAACACCCTCCGACCATCCTTTCCCAGCCCCTCAGCTGCCTGGCAGAGAATTCATCTCAGCCAGCAGTCAATCAACGGAATGCAGTGTTGGGGGGCAGCTCAGGCCTCCCCACCAATTATGCCGACTCACTGTCTTAAGGCACATTTGCATCACCTTCCGCCGACGCAGGGACCACTGTGCTGATGGAGCAGCAACTTAGGATTGTGTTCTGAACTACATTTCTCTGTACCCTGAACCACGGCTACAGGTGGCTACAGAAATGAGCCCCGGGGGGGGGGGGGCTGGCTCTGTGAGGTCCCCTGTGAGGTCACATTACTGGCCTAGGTCATGCTCTCCAAGCAGTTAGTCCCTGCCACGTTTGTGTGTATTCAAACATGACATGCATCCTGTATTCAAAACAAAGAAATAAAAAGGTTATCAGGCAACCTCACTCAAACCTAATTCACATGGTTGAATCTCCTGGGAAGCAGCGATGAATGTGCTGCATCCCCCCCTCCCCGCCGGTTGCTTGCTTACATCATAACTTCCCATGATATCTTCCAGGTTCATATGATTCCTTCTTTTGCACACAATTGGAGTCAAGTGAGATCCATCCACTGGAGATCCATTCACTGGAAAGAGGATTTGCTGATTAATCAGATAATGCATAAATTTGTTGTAAAATATACACATCACACAGACAATTATTCCATTATTTGATCATGTGATCTGATCTTTGGTATGTTGTATTTGCTGCAGATCTGGGTTCTGGAGCGGAACCTAACAACTCCAACTCCCTTACCATAAGCATTAAATGTTCCTTTAAACTCCTTTTACATTATTGTTTTTGCCAAGTCCAGTCCTGCAAGGACCATGCTTGCCATAAATTTCTCATCTCACATCTTAAAAATTTCACTCTTATGCCTAGTGAAACAGAGGATCATTCCCAAAAGTTCAGCCTGTTGAACTGAGTTTGCTGACAAAGCGTAAAGGCTGAGGAACAGGAGAATGGGAAAAAATCCCAGCACAGTTATAGCAAGACTCTTCTCCCTACAGTTTGCAGCTGCTACACACTCTGTTAAATTTTACTTATCTCTGAAGAGCATTTAAACATGCACAACATATGGGTCTAACAGCACATTTGAGTTAAGTTTCCCTTTTTATGTTGTTTTGATGCACACAACAAACAAAATAAAACCCAAACACTATAGGTATAACTTATTGTCCATCTTGATTTGTTAGGAGCCAATCCTGAACCCTCTCAGTGCCAGCGCTGAGCATCAGCACCAGTGCTGGGTAGTGTAAATGAACTGTAAAGCATGTTTACAGCACCTGGAGAGTAGGGAGCGCTGGGGCTGAGTCCATGCCAGTCAGAAGGAAGATGCACTGCTGCCAGGGGTAAATGAAACTGCTGGGCAGTGGTGCAGCCTCTGGGGGGCAGGTGGAACAAGGACGGGTGGGGGGAGGAACTGAGGCTGGAGGGGGTGGGTCTGGCAGAGCTCCGCCATATCCTGAATTCCATGTCAGGCTAAAAAGCCTGACACATAGTCTCTCAAGTCTGCACTGTCAAAATAGCCAGCACAGACTTGAAAAGCTCCATCATGCAGCTTGAGGCTTTCCCTGGGGGAGGGGAATGGATGTCCCCTTCCCCCATGGAGACTCCCAGTAGCTTTTTGGCGACCACCAGCAGTGACCACTTTGGTGTCACTGCTTCAGCAGGCGCTGGGAAGCATAGGATTGGGCTACCTATCAGTAGCTTGCATATGAGTATGAAGACTCTATAAGTAATTATTCCAATGGCTTTGAAGGGTTACCAGATCAAAAATAATATATAAATGCATTACTTGTCTTATTACTATTTCTAAGCACAAGCTGGGGGTAAAACAAATGAGGATTCCATGCCAGTCAAAGGAAATAATGTAGAATCATATGATTCAAGGGCCATTAATCATGGTTGCCCATCCTCTAGTTTTAGCCTGAAAACATTATAGCTCAGCAGCTGGTGTTGTCAGTGACAAATGAAAAAAGATTAAAATTAAGTGATGTGGACAAAGTAAACTTTTTTCAAAATGAAACTTCCCTTGTTGAGTCTACATTGTTCAGGCTATAGAAAAAACAAAAACA